>NW_021319484.1:1300414-1500281 GCF_001605985.2 Dendrobium catenatum | reverse complement strand
ATGAAAAGCACTTGCAAGATACAACTTTCCTTCGATTCGAGAGGAAGGAAAAACTCTCCAAATCTCTAGCCGTAGCTTAGAGCCCAAGAACACAAACCCTAGATCTCAAAAATAATTCAAATCCAAGATGATTTTCAAATCCCTCCCAAAACACCTAATTAAAGACAAAGGATTAATACAAAATGCCTAAACAACCCCTCATTCAAATATTTTCCCTCCTAACTTGAATTAACCTCAAGTGGGCCCACCCTCTAATTCCCCCCCCCGTAACAGTTAACTTATACATATATCTTTCATCCTCCTTAGTATCTAATATATTATATAAATCATTAAAAAATATTTTCATCACATATAACTTTCTCAGACGCCTTACTCCTTTCGATCTAACCAAATAATATGTTTTTTTGACAGCTCTATTTTACAAACACGATCGATCGAACACAAACAATAACAGGATGGGCCGGCGTAACAGTTAACTTATACATATATCTTTCATCCTCCTTAGTATCTAATATATTATATAAATCATTAAAAAATATTTTCATCACATATAACTTTCTCAGACGCCTTACTCCTTTCGATCTAACCAAATAATATGTTTTTTTGACAGCTCTATTTTACAAACACGATCGATCGAACACAAACAATAATTTTTTTTAAACAGCTCTAAATAAAATAACGGATATGAACTAGGGATGCCATCAAGCTAAGTCATACATGTTAACGAACAAAGCCGAGAACATAAACATCAGTCAATAACATATGAAGGAAGCCAAAATCATGGTGTAGAGTGACTAAACAAAAAGTCTTAAGCATTTATGAGCAGAAAAGATCACCAAACTTGGAAAGTGGACGAAATTTACCATATTTACAAAGACTTTTCTGCATGCGCGTAAAGCCCATTACCAGCCTGAATTTGCTCCTCCATTGCCAGAATTGTCTGCTTTCCCCCAGCAATTTCTCTCTTGTCCGCCTTGCTGGAAAGCATCCTTACTGGAAGAATCTGTAGGCCATTTCGGAGCTTCTGCTTGAACTGGGAGAGACCCTTCAGAACCTGATCCTTTCACATTCCAGGATCTTGGTTTGTTTGAATTTTCATCCTCGCTGGGCGCACTTTTCGTGTCCCAAGATCCAACATGACCAGTTTCAGATAAAGGATTCTTCTGCTTTTCATCTGAACATCCAGAGTCCCATGTAGATTTCTCATTGACATTTGCAGAACCCCAAGGATTGTTCTTCTGCTGAGTTACCAGATCTTTCGCTGAAGCAGATTCCCAACCAGATGCAATATTGCTGCCAATAGCAGTTGGTGAATCCCAACTGCTTTTGCTGCAGTCAGCTTCTGACCCGGGCTTGGCTCGACCAGCTTCAGATTTCAAGCTGCCCCACGAAGCCTTTTCGGTATTCCCTCCGCTATTCCAACCGCCCTTTTCAGCTTCAAAGGTGCCATTTCCCCTGTTCCAGCTCCCCCCAGTTTTGAATTCAGGGTTCGAGTTAAATGCTTGCCGACCATCATTACCTTCTTTACTAGCACCTCGGCCGCCATAATTTTGCCCGAAATGTCGACCTCTACTAGAGAATGAGTTATCCCTCCCTCTTCCACCACCCCTACCAAAAGAACCACGACTCCAACTTTCCGACTTACCTTGGCTTTCATTTTGCTTGTTCCATTTGTTCCCCCCATCATTGTTCGAATCAGATGCCTGATTGCCAGAAGAATCGTTTCCGCCCCAATTACCTTGAGTAGAAGTTGGTTCTTGCTTGGAACCCCATGGACTAGAACGCAGATTACAGTCGGCTGAGTTGCTGTTATCAGGCCAATCTTTTGAACTCCCCGGATTCTGGGAGGCGTCGGCGGAAGAGCTCTCAACCATGTTAACAGACGAAGAAGCTGAAGATGCCCACCCAGAGCCCTGCACTTGACCAGTCGATTGATTTTCGCCGGATTTCCAACTGCCCCATGAGCCCTTTTCAGCATTCCCTCCACTATTCCAACTGTCCTTCTCACCTTCAAAGGTGCCATGTCCCCTGCTCCAGGTCCCCCCAGTTTTAAATGCTTGACCCCCATCATTACCTTCTTTACCAGAGTCATCACTACTGTTCCAACCATAAGAACGGCGTCCACCGGAATTCCTTCCGAGACCACGACCTCTAGAAAATGAGTTATCCCTCCCTCTTCCACCACCCCTACCAAAATCTGACCCACGACTCCAACTTTCCGACTTACCCTGACCTCCGCTTTGCTTGCTCCATTTGTTTCCCCCGCCATTGTTCCAATCAGATGACTGGTCGCCAGAAGAATCCTTTGCATCCCAATTACCATGGCTAGAACGTGAATCCAAGCTGGCCAAGTTCTTATTACCCCAATCTTTTGAACTCCCAGAGCCATCAGCTGTGCTAAAAGAGCAAGGTTCCTTAAATTTCCCCCAGTTGTTTTCACTCTCAGAAGATGTTTGGCTTGCCTGAGTGTCTACTTTCTTACTAGTCCAACCACCTTGACTGTCACCAGCTTCATTTTCTTTGTTCAGCGTAGCTGTTTCGCGCCAATTATTTGAGTTTAAATTCCCTGATAATGTATCACCATGGTCGCCAGTGCTGGATTTTGCACTAGTCCATTTGTCATCATTTGTAGTACCTTTGGTTACAGAAAGGCCATGAGCCCAATCCACAAATGAAACATCTTGAGAATTTGGTGTGTTCTTTTTCCAATCAGTTAATTGACTTGAAGTGGCATCACCTGTAGCAGTATCATTGATTGTCTGGTTCCAGCTAGAAGGTTTAGTATCAAAGGTTTTAGGAGTGTTCCAATTATCATTACTTCTAGTTAACTTGCTCCAGTTATCTATCTGTTTACCAGTGTCTGCATCTTTGCTCCAGCTGGAAGCATTATCCACATTGGTGTCATTTGTAATTCCACGATCAGTTCCCCAGCCAGGTTTACTACCACCACCATATGAGTTCCCGCTGTTCCAACCAACCTTTTCATCCATTCCTGCAGCTGAATGTTCGTCTGTTGATTTACACCCGTCGGTATTGCCCCAACTAGAAGGCTTATTAGAAAACCCTCCTTCAAATCTTTCTTGTCTGTTTCTCCAATCAGATGATTCAAATTGCCCCTGACCACCTTGCCCTCGGCCTCGACCTTGACCGCGCCCTCTACCTCGACCAAACTCCCTCGTATCAGAGTTCTCTCTACTGTAACCACCAGCTCCATTTCGACCACCGCCTCTACCCCTACCAAATCTCCAGCTCCCATCAGAGTCACCTGGTTTCTCGAAATTATCTTCATTTCTACCTCCCCTCCCGCCATATCTGCCCCTTCCTCTACCCCTGCTAGATCCTCTTCCTCCATCAAAATCCCTCTGTTGAGCCCAATTATTACCACTTTCATGATTGAAATGCCCTTGTGACCAACCTGACCCTTGACCCGAATCAGAATCTTTTGATTTGCCAACGTTAGGATCATGATGGTCATTATGCCAACCATCTCCTGCCTTCCAATGTCCTTGACTATCTTGACCAAAAACACTTCCTTCAGAACTCTTTGCTTTGTCCCAGCTATCTGTCAATACATCTTTTCCACCACCTGCATTTCCTGCCTTGTTCCAGTCAGATGCCTGATCCCTGTCAGATGATTTCTCTTTATTCCATCTGTCTATTTGACCTTCACTAGAGAATCCATCTTTCTTCCAACCTTCTTTTGCAGTTGCATCTGCTTGTTTAGATTTCTGCCAACCTTCTTTTTCTTTGTCCCAACCGCTTGTTTGACTTGATTGTTCGAGTGAAGACGCACCCCAATCAGAAGCTTGATTCTCATCTGCGGATGGGGTTTTCCATGTTTTACTTTGCACTGAGCTATTGAAAGAGGTTTCCCATGTACTCTTAGCAACTAGTTTTATCTCTTGAGAGGCAGCAGATTTACCCCAGCCATCCTCATTATTTCCAAGAAAACCTTTTCCATTGATGCTCCATGAATCTTGATTATCACCTCCAACATTCTTTGGAGAAGCCCAATTACCTGATTGCCCGCCAAAACCGTCTGCTCTGTCCTTTCCACTACTGTCTTTCTTCCGGTCAGCAGCGGCACCTGCAAGCATTTGTTTTTTTAAAACAAGATAACAGAGTTATCATTTGCTTCTCTTGCAAAAACTGTCAGCACTTCAGCATTAAAGATATGCTACCATATCATGCAAATCACAAATACCACCTAAAGAAATTTAATATTTATTGGACTCAAAAAGTACCATTCGTATTCCAGCTTCCACCAGCATCTGAACCAGGAAGTTTAGTCTGTTCCCATCCACTAGTTTCAGTATCGCTTAATATGGGGGGCTTGGATGCTGCTTTGTTCCAACTATCTTCACCTGCATTTGTTGATAGATGTGCTAAGAACAACGTTTAGACATTCGATCTGTCACAGAGTATGTATGGTTTTATTGCTTTACCTATGGTCCGGCCTTGTCCAGAATCAGGGGTAGAGAGCTTAGCTTTGCTCCATCCAACAGCATCACTAACACCTTCAACAGCAGTATGAGCTGCACTATCCGAGCCATCGCCGTCACCTAACATAATGATGAGTATGTTGATTATCACCAGTTCATCCATCCAAATAAATATACCTCACTTTAGGAAGTTTTCTTGAATTTTTGCATTTTGTTACCATTTGAACACCAGGTTTGTCCTGTTTTCTGAACGGGTGCTGGCCAGCCACTGGTTGAAGTTTCTACTTTAGTAAAAGCCTTGTTCCAGGCATCTACATCATTTTTGCACTTAGCATCAACACCTTTATCTCCACTTTCCACTTTATTCCATGAGCTCTGCTCTGCACTCACGCTCGGTGCT
This sequence comes from Dendrobium catenatum, assembly GCF_001605985.2. NCBI lineage: Eukaryota > Viridiplantae > Streptophyta > Magnoliopsida > Asparagales > Orchidaceae > Dendrobium > Dendrobium catenatum. The sequence continues at coordinate 1,495,439 of NW_021319484.1, read as the reverse complement.
TCACCCTTATTTGCAGGTCCTTGTTCTTGATCTGAATCAAACAAAGTGCCTAAGCTAAAATATAAATATATCCATTTTTTACAAAAATTAGAATCACCTCCATTCCAAGAAGACAGTTTGCTTCCCCACGGGTCAGCTATTTGATTTTGATCTGTGAAATTTTTGAAAAGAAGTAAAAAGAGCAGAAAACAACTAGAAAAGTGGGCAAACGGTATGGAACTAAGAACAAAAACCAAATGAACACACTAACCAATGCACTTGAACTTTTGGCTACACCAAGGATATAACTTCTACGTTCTAAGATTTCAGAAAGTAAATAAAATTCTCTACTAGAAAATTTCTTAATTATAAACAATAAAAAGCCGTTCATAAAAAACCTCTATCTTCTTAGGGCAGACCAACAATAAGCACAATACCATTTTCTACCAAAACAAAATTTGAAAGATATGAAATATTGCAGAAGCTGATGATAAATCCTTTACTTTTCTTTAGAGGGTAAATTTAATTAAAATTTACCAGAAGTATTTCATGACAGCTATAATACTATGTTGAAATGAGAAGACCACTTTAGTTCCTGAAGTGGATCTGACCAATCACATACTTGTTCTTAAAATTAAACCATGTAATATCAACTAGTAGTTTAAGTGAGGTAAAAGTAATAAGAAGAATATATATATTAAAAGCAATAAGAAGAATAATTTCCTTGGAATAAGATGATGGACTTCAAACTAGTAGCTGTATATCCTTCAAGACAGGCGGTGCAAAGAGATTTGTAAATATATAGTTCAACAAAATATGATGTGGGCAAAGATTGCTGGTCTTAACTAGAGCCTAGAAAAGACAATAAATAAATAAGTAAAAAGACTTTGTACTTAAGTGAGGTACAAAAAAAATAGTAAAGAAAATACAAGTGGCTTCAAAGAGTGATAGAATAAAACAAAACTCCAATTTTTCATGATTTATATAATAGACTGAGTTGTATAAAATATTTAAGGCAAAAGATAGATCTAAAAACTTTGAACAATTAGATTTATTAAAAGAGAAGATCCTGTACTCTTAGTTAAATTTGAAAACAAAGAAAAGAAGAAAATGTTATTTAAAACTATTAAATGATGATTTAAAGAAAAAAATATTTTTAAAAGAGCATAATGAAAATAATAAAAATGATGAAATAGATTATAAACGGATTCCAAAAAAGTAAAGTTTGGTCAGCTCTAAAGAATAATCATAAACATATTAGGTCTCTATGAGATAGCTCTTGAGATCTGAAAAATTATGAAATATTTTAAGGTAGTTCGATTAGCAATCTCTTCAATGGAACCTTAAAGATCAAAGGATATTAAGAAACATTTTTTCGTACCCAAATTAAAGAGATGTTCAAGATTGTTATAATAATAGGAGAATCACACTTGAGTCATGCAACAAACCTATAGGAGATAGTAAAATAATATAGGCATAAGAAAATTATGTATATAAAAACCAATTTGGATTTAATCCAAGACCTACTTTACAAACAATTTTATGAAGGAGATTCAGGAAAGAGCAATGATATTCGTATGATTTTTATTGATTTGAAGAAGGTATATGATGAGTACCATGAGAACTCATTTATTGCACTTTAATAAAACGACATTGTGAGAGAAGACCATTTTAGTTATTAAAGTTATGCATAATGGAACATTGACTAGCAACGGATTCCAAAATTGTGCAAGTTCTTGTCGCATTCATCTAAAGCATATTTAGTCCTGCATCACTCAATTCTTTTCTAATTCATCAATTCAACGAGAACCGAAGCAGGATAATGATACCTAAATGAAGTTATTTGTCTTTAAATCTTTCTCAAGGAGAAATTACTATTTTTATGTGAAATCCATAAAAATAGAAAACAAAGATGGAAGTCAACAATATGGCTTTTAGGTTCAAACAATAATGAAAGCAAGAGGGAAATTTATTGAAGAATGAACTTATCAGTTTTCACATATAATTGACTAAAGTCTTAGTTCATATGCTCTTCTTCTTCTTCTTTTTTCAATAAAGACTGCATTCATACATGTCCCCATTGACTAATAATCTTTTCCAGAAAAAACAATATAAGCCATTACTCCATTGTGCTTATGTTACATGTAAAAAAAACCTAACGGTAAACAAACCCGAACAACATTTTAAGGCAATCCGTGAGCGCACAAGCATTACTCATCCAAAAAAAGAGTACTTGGAGAACTTGTGATAAAACTAGGCATAACAAAATTCTTTAAATCATTAAATAATATATCACACCTTTGCTATCATTTTCCCTAGGAAATGAGAAGCTAGAACAGGAAGCTGTATTCCAGGAATCCCTGCAGTACACATGGAAGAACTAAGAAAATACAGGATTTCTCAAAACATAATAAATTAAGTCTCACGTTCTTAATTTTATCATATGGAAACAAAATCTCTCAGGATTTAGTGTTAGTGGCCTCGTTCCAGTATCACTTAATTGCTTGTAATTATTACTGAATTTGCAGAAAGTAATGCATCAACCTTCATAAGCTACATTTGCAATCACGAAAAAACAGAGAAGGCATAGCTTACAGCTACATTTGAAACATTAAAATTTAAAATGAGTAGTAAACCATTATTTGGATAACATAAATAAAATGCATGGATTCCATGCAAGAAGCTTGAACCATGTAAAATTCTAGTATGTACCTTCCAAATGATGACATCCCAGCATTAAACTCAAAGTTATCCATCCCTAATCCTCCTCCCGCATCCAGCAAGCCATCTTAAACATTGAGAACGTATCCAATAGCACCAAGATAACAACATCACAAAATTGGACAATATTCATACAAACATACAGAATTAGCATAAAAATAATAATACCATTCAAATTTGATATGCATCACTATCTTAGTTTTTTGGATTTAATTAAACGATTATCATAGAATCAATTATAAAACATGTTATTACAGAAAATTTCTTCAGAATCAAATATGGAATTTTCTGGATTAGAATTGAAATATTAATTCCCTTTGACAGGAAGAAAAGAAAAAAGGATCTTTGCATTGGAAAAAAAACCATCTAGCCACAATATAAACTATTACTACATACAGGTTACTCCCATTTTTCAAGGCCCCTACACTAAAATATCAAAAGATTATTTTACTGGAAAAAAATCATTATAAAATTTCAAGGCTTTCTACAAGTGCCACATATTTTTGAAATTCATAGACAATGAATTTAGATTCCAATACACGTCCATATTTCCGTTCACAATCATAATTCCAATGGATTTACACCACAAAGAATTGTTCAAGAAGACTTAAATTTTGTGTGAGAAGGATCTGCTAAAGGATAACACTTGCTGAAGTTATACTCATCAAGTATTCTCAGTAGTAAAGTAAAGTTCTTCAACTTTTCAACAAATACAAAAGGGGCATGCATCATAAATTTCAAGCAACATGCGCTTAGCTAAATAACATCTGAACAGGAACTCCATTTTTACCACATCAGAAGGTAAATTTACATAATAAGAACCCACCTGTCGATTGGTCTTCTTGAGATCCAAACATGTTGCATTGCATGGCAGTAGCATCATCCCTAGAAAAATTCCAGCTTAGAAAAGCATCAGAATTTGAAATATTAACAGTATAATGATTAAAATATATCAATCAATGAGAAGGAACAACGGCTAAGCATGTTTATTCAAAAAGCAAGTGCCACAAAATACCTCTTTGAATTTGGTAAAGATAGCAACTTTTCATCAACTGCACATATGTACCAAACTATAAATTGAACAAAAAAGAGAGCAAAGTTTGAAATAATGTATTTTTGGGGCAAAAAAACCTGTAAGAAGCTTCCCAAGAGAATCGAGTTTGACTGTGATATCAGCACGGCGCATCCGAATAACACGGCAAAGATAACCCTTTAGTGGCCCTTTGCGAATTCTCAATGTCTGTCCGACAGAGAAAGTTCCAAGGGAATTGCTTTGTTGATTTCTGGAAACTGATTTACCAATTATAAATTAGAAGCTCATTAATAAGACATTTTAGTATTTACGCAAACACTATAATGCATACAGCTTTGAGAATTGTCATCCTGCTCGGACAATCTGATTGGCGACTGAGCAAATGAGGGGCCTGCTCTGGTACTCTGCCGAAACAGAACAGCATGAGATAATAGTGACCCTCCACCAAAACCACAACAACTGATTTAGAAAATAATACCAATTTTCCACCACCAAGATCCCGTGATTTCTTCACTAGATCACATATCCCTGAATTGGCACAAAAGAACCCATTGTTTTCGCTTTGGCATTCATCATATATAAAAAGAACACCTTTGTACATGTGCCTAACAATTCCCTCTCTACCCTGGAAAAAGAGCAAATTAAACGATAGTATATATAATCAGATTAACAACCTAAGGCAAATTTATCACTGCAAAAAGATTGGAAAGTCTGCGACAAAAACACTTCAGGGAAGTAAACAGGAAAACCACTAGTGTTCAGAAGAAAAAACAAATCATGGACACAACTTGAGCTTTCACAAACTTTAACCTAATTAATGGAAATTCAGCTATTGATTTGCCAAATGAATCTAAACTGTAACTGAATAGAAGCGCACTATAATGCATGGTGGGAGCAAACAACTGAATTCTGAAGCAATACAATGAAAATGACTGGGAAAAGTTTGCAACTTCATTGTCTGAATAAGATTATATTGATATTCTTCAGAAAATTAATAAGAAGAAACCAAAAAGGTCCCTAGAGATTTTTGGTGTATCCATTTTAGTCCAAACTTTTCGAAGTATTCAATATTGCAACTCAACTTATTGAATCTAAGCTTAAAAAAAATTCAAAATGTGCTCTTGTAAGGCCAAGAGTTTAGCTAGAATATCGCTGATAGCTTAAAAATCAATGTGATTTTTAAAATTGAGCTCAAGTCAAAACAAGGAGCCAAGCCATGAGCCAAAAATTTGGATCAAACTTATTTTCAAACTGATTTTGAGCCATAGATCAAAATCAAATCGAAAATTAATATTTTGAAAATAAAACTAGTTATAACTTTATATATAAGTTAGTATAACCATATATTGATAGAAAGTTTGGTAGGCTAAGTGGCCTATGCCATGGTATGGTCAAATCGAGAGGTTTGGGTTCCAAACCTGCAATCCTCAAAAAATTTTTAGCCATTTGTCATTTAACCAAACTTGAATGGCTCAGATCATAACACTCACTCTTATCCTCATCCTATATTACACTATCACTATCGTAGCCCAAGCTTGACCTCCCCACTCATCTCATTTCCCGCAATTTCGGCTCTCTTTTAACTAAATATTACTCTCTTCTCTTTGTCAATCTCCTCTTCAAGACATTATCGAGTATAAGTGCCATTTTATCTTGTACCTCGTCTACTTCTCCCCATCAAGGAGACATAAACTAGCAAGTGTACTCATCACAATACACTTGAATCTCTTTTTGACATTTTTTTTAAATTTGGTTGCTCGAGTACATGAATCGCTCCTAAATGTACAACAATAACAATCCTTTATCTGACCACTTTGGGTTGGTCGAATCACTCTTAACATGTGTTGTAATAAATTTCTTATTATTTCTTCACTCTTACTTTCTCGCCTCACTTATCACTAATGTGGCCATCAACCATTTGTCATCGCTAGCGGGGTTTAGCTCAATAAGAAGTTGCTTTGTGTGCACCTCCGCCTTTGTATACCTGGTTTTAAAAACTATTATGACGATTCACACATGGTCTCTGCATTTTAAATCTTGTGATACAAATTGAATCTTTATTTTGCTATAATAATTCCTGTTCTTGAGATACATCATACATTTGCTAATCGTTGCAATGATTCCTATAAATGAGAAGTTGAGAGCCTGAGATTTAGATGCATTATGTTAATTATTTATATATAGGTTTGCTAGTTGATCGAGATAAAAGTCAGTTGTGATTATTTTTTTCTATCAAATTGCTCCCGAGATATGATATGAGACAAATCATACATTTCTATCTTCGAAGTTTAGTTTCATTTGCATCTTGCTTGAATGACTCTATTACGAGAAACATAATAAATACCCATAACTTTTCTGTTTCATTCAGTCCTTCAATTTCCCGTTGTCTTTAATCCTTTAGATGAGGAATTATTAACTTCAATCATCCAATTTCTCTTGGAAGCAATGTTTACCTGCTCAACATCAATTTAGCATTAGTCTAAGTTACCTCCAACAAACAATACAACTAATTTGAGTGAAAGTGTGGGAGAGTTACTTTTATAGAAGAGACGAGGGTGATCAAAAGTGTGGAAGCATTTCAATCAAATTTCCGTTATAGAAAAAAGAAAAACCATTGAAAAATGAAAGTATAATTCTTGTGCTAAGTCATACGTAAAACAAAAAGTAGTATCAAATATCATAGAAATAAGCATTTTAAGACTAATCATAACAGTACAATAGATGATTGGGAAAAGAAGCAAAATACTTTATCCAAATGCCAAGGACATGAAGGAAAAAATTCAGGTACAAGTAACACTATAATAATAAGTTTCTTCCCACTTAATTTTGATGAATACTTAGGATAGGGAATGCATGTCTATCATTACTTTTACTTCTAATATGGCAAACATCATGAAAGTTAAAATTGATAAATATTGGTTAGCTTGTTCTATCACTTGCATGCTTTTAAACCCTTGGGTAAAAGTGTTTTGCATCAAATTATTATCATCCAAAAATTTATAATGTTTCAATTGTCACAGAGAAGCTTGAAAGCGCACCACAAATTCTTATGAAATCTATTCATTTTATGTTGTCGAGAAGCATCATGTTGGGAGGGACATTAATGAACCGTCTACTACTCAAGCTGGCACATCAATGAAAAGGCAAAGAAGCAGCCTTGGTTTCATTGATGTTATTGTTGGTTGTATGATCATAGACTCTAGTGTGACTTCAATAGCCCAAAAATCTGACTTGAATGTGTACTTCAATGGAGGTTGTACCAAGTGCGAAGATTATGAATTTGATACATTAAAATGATGAAAAATGTTATTCATAAAGTACAAAACTCTTCCAAAACTGAAAACAATGCTTTCAACATACCCATCACAACAATAGATTCAATGTCAACGATCATGTCCATGGTGAATATAAAAGATCTATTTCAATAAAAACACTTTATGCACTGATTTATGTTGAAAATTGGATTTGACAAGTTTACAACACATCAAAAGAACCAACAGTAAGATTCCTGATCACCTTATCAAATTCTTATCGCAACAAATCTATAATATTTAATTTTGTCACAAGAAAAAATTTATCTAATTTCTATTTCAGTGAGTCATTCTGGTTAAAGAGAACTTCTCAGTTAGTGTTCCTGAAAATTTGACTATTAAATCCCACATTCAAAAGAGTAGTTCTTTTATGTACTTGCGACCCATGGAATGGTTAGTCAAGATTGTTACTATTTATACTATTTTAAACTCAAGCAAGTTACCTGGCCATAATATCCTGCATTACTACATTATTGCTTATTAGTTTTGTGACTGAATGTTTCTCATTTTATTATTCGTCCTTCAATCATCAATTAGAGTTCACTATATCAAAATTGGGATAATAGTTACTACTTGGAATGCTAATTTCTTCATAATTGCTTGTTGTTAATTAGAAATTTCCATTAATTAAATGTTATATTATCATTTGGATGTTGGATTATATGCTTGATGATGAAAATTAAATGATATAAACTGAAGGCATGAAATGAAAAGTACAACCACAAGTGGCATTTTGTGAAAGGATAATTTACAATCATTCCGCCAATGAATCTTCAAGGCCACATTTTTCCCTCTCTAATATCAATTTTTGCTACTTGCTGAGATTTGTTTAAGATGATGGAGTTTCTTATATTGGCTAATTTACTATCCTTACTAGTTACTGTTCTGTTTCGACTTTGTTGCCATACTATTGCTAAGAGCTTGGGATCTATCATGAAGTTTGTTGCCTTGCTGTGTTTCAACTTTTCTAGAATGTGGAGAATGGCTTTCGTTTGTTAAAGATAGCTATATTTTTGCAATTTTAATTTTTTAAATGTCATCCCGCAACATTAATCATCTCAAATTCCCTAAGGGCACTATACTTACGAATTAACATCTTAATATTTATGTAATAACTTTTTTTATTAAAACAACTTACTTTTCTTAAAAATTGATGTTTCATAAACTTTAAGATTTCACATAGAATGAAAAAATGTAGACCTTGACCTGGACTTGGAAGACCTATAATGCAAACTTAGCTTATTGCTTGTGTGGATTGATATTGTATAACTAGAAGTATAATGTATTACAAATGTAAATGTGTGTAATTAGAAGAATGATTGATATTTGGACTAATAATTAGTCTAAAATTTGTAAATCAAATTATATCCAACTTATCAATTATTATACACACACACACAGATATATATATATATATATATATATATGAGCCGCCTCAAATTCAATTTTGATTTATCCACATTCCGTTCTCGATCAACTTTAATTTCAATTAATTCGATTTTGAGCCACCCCTAACTTGGGCTAAAATAGGTTCATAGTTCAGCCTCATGGATTCAATCAATAGAATGGTGTCCAAAGAAATGGAAAAATTGATGGGAGGATGAGAATATCATATTTGTTCACATTTGATAAGCTGAGGTATTAAATGTAACGCCTAAAAAATCGACAACTAATATAGACGAACTAAAAAAGCCTCGGGATAATTTTGGTCATTTACCTAATTAGTAAGTATCAACCTCTCAAGCTTGATCAAGTGCAAACTGTCAACCAAAACTCAGAAATAGAGAAACAATGGAGAGAAGTCCCAACCAAAAAATGGGTCAAGTTAAAATTACTCATAAAATGTCATTAGCTAAAGGCAACAGCTTAAAAATAAAAGTCATCAAGCAAAACAGAAGAAAGCAATAATATCAAAGGGAAGCAAACAAGCACACAACATCATAAGCTACCTCTAGAGGCCCTTCAAAAACCTTCACAACATCATCGATAGATATTGTCTTCATGCAGCGATCTGTTGCTGTGAAAACTTTATCCACACAGATTTTCTTTATTACTCGAATATTAATACTCACGACCTCAGAGCCATTCACGTCACCTTTCAAAACCTGATGAAATAAATATTATCAGAAATTCCCCACAGAAACACAAAAGAAACATATTGGTCAATCTAGCTACCTTGAAGGTGTCATTTTCCTTGTCTATTATTATGCCACAGCTTTTCTTCCTGCAAGCAAAAACATGAAAAAAAAAAGTACTGATTAAGTGATTAACACATTACTTCTTAATCAGCAACCCCTGAAAATTACAGAAAATGACTAACCCAAATAGCACGAGATCATCTATATCAAAACCATTTATCTGTTTATCTGCATCCTTCTGATTAGATTTTTCTCCAACCTTCGGATTGGATTTTTCTCCATCCTTCTGATTATATTTTTCTCCATTCTTCTGATGGGATGTTTCAGGTAACTTCTTTTTCATTCGTGCTTTATAAATACTTGAAAGCCAGTCAACATCTTTAACTTCATCTTTATCCAACTCCTCAAACTTCATAAGTTCATCACTTGTAGGTTGTACACCCCAGTGAATTAGTGAACCCATCGATACCTTTTTATATAGGTAACCATCTTTAAGCATTAAGCCATCAAGGACCTCAAAAATCTCCCCAGTTTCACGATCACGCCTAACCTCTATATGAGGTCTGAAGTCTCTGTTGAATGACAATATTCAGAAATGCCAATGAGAAGACTTGCATCAGGTGTCCAAGCAAAAGGAATCAAAACAAAAGGGAACATATAAATGTACTCTAGTTCATGGGAGCTTATCAGTCGTGGAGCTGGTATAGCAGCAGCCTTCAGAGATGTGCCCCCACCCTTGAAGAATATAGACATAAGTAATAGAAAAAATAATCATCCAATCTCAAATGTACTTTTGATGTAATAGATAAATCAGATGCCTGAATGATATTACCGAAAAGTTATGCTTAAAGATGGATGACTTACCCTAGTATAAGGAAAAACAGGGAAAAAAAGCAGTTTATTTCTCATTGTACTTTGAGATGCATCAGATTAAATATTAAATAACAAAGCATGGATATGATTAAATTAAGATGGAAAAAAATGCTGGCTTAGTTCATATGAAAAAGAAGAAAATAAAAAAATTCATGTGAAAATTATCATTTATGTAGCTAACCAAACAAGATAATCATTTAGTATAATATACGACTATAATTTGCATTTTGCATGCATCAATACAAACTAAATATCTGTTAGCATTTAAATATTTCAGTGTATTTAACAAAACTATCGCCTCAACATTGCACCCATGCAGGATGGGTACAAACCAGAGAAGAATCTGAAAGGCAAGCCAGTTATTAAGATACTACTCATAGCAATGTAGATCTATCAATCAATCTCATATCTTCACATATGCCTTTCATTGAGAATCAACATTTTGCATGCATCAATATTAAATTTCAGGCAGCTTAAGATATAGCCCTAATATCATGCCAACGACATTTAACAAAACACATAATGATAATAAAATAATCTCAAAATAAACCATATTTAATAACAAAATCTATCTAGTTAACGTTAGCAGAAATTAGTATCACATGAAAAGCACGTAAAATAAAATATGGGCCCAAATGAACAAAACTATAGTGAGCAAAGAGGCAGAAAACTGCTAAATTGTACTTACAAATTTTTTGGAAATTGCTTGAAGATCAATTCTAGGGACCAGTTTAATGGTCACCCTTTTCTTTGCATCATTCACTAACACTACCTGTTGAAATGAAATAATATCCGTGAAATTGAAGAGAAGCAAGTGAAGATGTGAAATGAAATGTACGGAAAAAGGAAATCAATTAAATGAGCTCAAATATTCTGTTACCTCCGCAAGATCACCCTTATACTTTCCATTCTTCATTCGAACCCACATACCCTTAACGATCCCACATGCCTTCCTTTGAATAGAAAGTAAATTAGGGGCTTCATTCCTTGGGACAAGCTCTATTCTACTTGGGTACAGAATGCACAACCCGTTGCATGCCTGAAGTGAAAAACTTTGGCCATTAAACGTTGTTTACATCATACACATATATATAGTTTCATGTAATATAAACAGCACATGATCATTATTCATCAACAACAACATTGGCTAGATAAGAGTTTGCTAACGCATAGACAGGTATTAGAAATCATAGATTACATATAAAGTGCGTAGCTATATGGAAAAGAATTTTAAATAATTACTATCAAGTATGGTACATGATAAAGAAGAATATTCGGAAGAAAAAGGAAATGAAAATTCTGAATTTCTTCATAAGAAGAAAATTGAATGGAAAGCCTTAACAATTGAACAGTTTATAAAGATATTTTAGCACTATACAATATTTTTTAAGTCAAACTGCCAATTCACTATTGATGCCTGACAGAAAAGTTTACACAGCTACTACTAGAATGGATAAGGTCTCAAAATTAAAGATTTTAAGATTTAGTGGTGAAACTTCACCCTATTCCCTCAGAAAAGGAAAAGCAGATAGGCTCCATACCCCTACTTGCATAAATCATCGAGGATGGACAATAACTCTAATGATAGCATATTAAGCATTGAGGCACTATCCATTTTAACATGCACGCTTCTTTGTGTACGCTATATTATTTCTTAAAAGATGACCGCTAAGCTGGCTTTCAGCTGTAAGTATACACTCCTTAAGATCATCATTATCACAATCACCATCATTAGCCTAATACCAACAAATCGAGGTCAGGTCAGCTTGTTGAATCCTCAAATTCATTGTTCATTCGGCCAAATTGTTACTATGACAATAGCTTAACTCTTATGCTGATTCTAGTCTATGGCACATTTTTTCCTCCCAAATGTCTAAGCCTCTTATTAAAATGCGAAAGGTACCATGGAGTTCAAGAATGTATTGCTATAGTCAGCCAAAATTCTAAGATTTTCAATAGGATACAACAAACTAAAAGGGAAGAGATTTAAGTTAAAATCTAAAGATATGGAAGTGAAAACTAGTATAGCAAACATCAATCTAAAGGGACTTAAGCAATGATCACCAGCCAAAAGGAAGAGTATGAATATGCGCTCTAGCCAAAAGCAATAATTTCAGAAGTTCAAGCATCAAATGGGAAACAGACTTCTGAGCATATGTGCAAGTCTCTACATTGCATGCACACCTGTATAGCTTTGACATCTGCATATACAACACTACGCTCATGTAAAATAAATACTTATTTTGCGAGAGTTGTCCAACACCATGTGCAAATTTTACTGTACTACCATACTTTGTCCGACAAATTACTTATGTGATCATAGACATCACAATGAGTTTAAAAGGCATACTTTATTGTCAAACAGTAGGCCTTTTGCGCCCAAAAGAGATTTCATGCAGAATACTACAATAAAGTTAACGTGAATAAACTAGCATTGGCATGATCAAACTGTTATCAAAAGAAACCAAGCAGAATACGATGATTTCTTTGACTTATATTTCAGACCATGGCTTTAAGTTTATTGCAGACAACTGATTAAAAGCTAATACTGATGCCTCCCCAAATGATCAATTATGGTATATCCACCTGCTTATTGTGGTCCATAAGATCAAGCAAGCAAAAAAATGCACCCAACAATAACTAAACATAGAATAAACTATAATAATTAAGACTTGAACAACCGGTAAATAAATGGCAGCATGATTACCTCAAAAACATTGCAGGCTCTGTCGGCTTCAACATAAAAAAAACCTTTTACATGATCAAGAGAAAATACTGAAAATATCTGCAGCTTCTTTCCAATTTTTTGCAAGTCAACAAATTTCTGCATTAAGCAAAAGGCAGCTTGCCTTTCTCGCCCCATCTACAATAAATAAAACCCAAGGAGAGTCAGTACAGAATTTAAAATAAATGAGAGAATATGGGAGAATATTCAAAGGTTTAGACAGTCCAAACCATGCATTTAACCCGCCAAACAGAGAGATCTTTTGTAGCACGAGCTACCAATAAAGACTGATCACACTCTTTAACATCCTCATCAAATGAAACAAACCCTGAACCACCGTACCGCTCCTTGATAGCTTCTTCAAGTTCGTCATCATTCATCTCTTCCTCCTTGATAAAAAAAGGGACTGGACTGGACTTTCCAGGTCCTCTCGTCACATTCTTTAACTCTTTTGTACCAATATCAGGCAACTCTGCCCATAAAAGACAATCAGACATCAGATAGATCCACTACATTAAATTTGTCGAACCATGCTGAGTATTACGCAAAACAAGTTCATTCATAATCTCTGACCACATTGTACAATATTATATTTGTGCCTAAAGCATGTAAACAATTGCACATTGGAAAAAAAGATTACAAAGCAAATCAGGAAAGGTTAAATAAATGCGGAAAATTTTATTATATTGAGAATTACCTATAAGTAAACAAACCAAGATACTTTTTTTAATTAAGAATTTAAGATACAAGAAAATTTTAAACTACGAGCCTGACTCTGAAAAGTAGGATTCAACATAATTTCAAAACAACATTTTACATGTTAGATCAAACTTATCAATTAAATAGACAGGTATTTAATCCAAAAGCAATACATACATACATGGCATAACAGAGAAATAGAAATGAAAACAAAAAGCCAAAGATTTTTCACAAGTATTAGTGACCAAAGAGACCAAAAACTTAGGCTTCGTTTGAGATGACTTTTTTATTGCTTCTTGAAGCAGCTTTCTAGTAAAAAAAATTAATTTTTATACTAAAAAGCTACTTCAAGAAGCTGTAAAAAAGTCGTCCCAAACGAATCCTTAGGCTCTATTTGTATAAAAGGAACTGAAAAATTGTGAAATATAAATGGAAATAATTAAGGGATTCAGTTAAAATTATTTTTCAACATGTTTGTTTGAAGAGAAACGTATCTTTTTTTTGTTCATTTTTTGGCTGATGAGAAATTCATTTATTCCTCTATCAAAATAGCACTTTTGACTCAGAGTGATAACTGGATTTTTTTTATTGTTGGGTATGAAATTGCTAATGGAAAAATGCATTTATACACATTTCTTAGGTAAAAACAATTGCCTGTCAGTTACATTGAAAGAAAATACCCAAATGAAATTGTTAAGTAAAATGCATTTTAATTTCCCCAAATCATTTCAAAGCAAATAACCCCAAGGGTCGCTATAAACTATTTCGACATATACACAATTGTGGACACACAAAACAGATGGAATAAACTAAGACGTGGAAAAAACATAGGTAAGTAGCAAAGTAATACGCCTGCTCTAATCTACACATAAAAATCATAGGATACACATAAAGACTAAACTCATGCAATAAAAAAAAAAATCCATAAAGGCGTCTTCTTCACTCCATCTAAATCTGTGTCCATCAGCAAATCATGACATGGATTCAATGCAAACAACATTTGAAAGGTTATAAACTAAATGTCATGCTAAATAGCAGCTGCATATCCAACAAAATAGGCAAATAACACCACAAATGTTATTTAAAATGATAAAGATCTTTCTAAATTCCAAGTTAGCAAAAATAAAAAAACAAAGCAGTTTCGAATAAAATTTGCAAGGAAGATTATGCCAGTAAATAAACCTTAATAACCCAAAGCATTACAAATTACAAAACAGAAAATCCCATAGTTCGAAACAACACATGGATACCCAAATGAACGTAATAGACAAAAATGGACCAAGTACAGCAATAGCCCCCACTTCCCAGCTTTTACTTTTATCATATACAAGGACGAAGCCAACGATTGAAATGTAATATTTATCAGAAAGAATCATAAATTAGAAAAAAAATCTTAGTTAAATATCTCTGAATCAAAACAAAGCTGGATGCATGAAGTTTCTCATGTCAACATACAAACAGTGACAGAGCAGAAAAAAAAAAACTCTAAGCTAAAAAGCATTCATATATCCCAAGCAAAAGAAACTTCCAGCATCTGGTAATCTACAAATAAGGAAGTTATAATCAAGCTATGTAAACAGTATTAAGTTACAACCGTCATTGACATCCACAATTCCGGCCATGGGTACCTAAACCATGGAGGCATGAGCATATGATCCACATTCAAACCTAAAGAATAACTACATCCACCAACAACTCCAGCAAAGTCCTCCATGCCAGCAAGAACCCTAAAACGTCCAAACTTTACATCCACATGCATGTTAGACAACATAAAAACAAGATGAAGTAGATCGCCGCCGATTTAAAGAAAGCGTCGGCACTAGAACCCTAGGGAATGCAACCAAATACCAAAATCAAAATCGTCATCGATTTCCCAATCGAGTTCATCTTCATCTTCCTCTCCTTCAAAATCTGCATCCGCGGCAGTATCATCGACGAACTGGAGCACGCCGGATGGCTTCTTCGGAGGAGGAGCACCGGAACTCTCTCCGTCCGCGCGAGTGCGCCTTCTTTTCCCGGAAGAAGATGCAGAGGATGCCGGAGACTTTCCGGCTATCTGCTTCCCCTTCCCCTTGACTGCCATTGCCGAGCTCCAGAAGTGGCTGCCAGAGAGAAGATCAGAAGAGAGCGAGAGGGAGAAGAGAGTGATGCAGTGGTAAAGATGGGGAGAAAATGTCGAGATCAAGTAGGTTATAAGAGTGCAAGATTCTAAACTGGACTACGATCCTATCCAATGACCAGAGTAGATTTGTAAGATATGACGGTTTCTTTACCGTTTATTTAATTTTGTATGGCTGAAAGCTGGTCGTACTGTTACAATTCTTATACAATGTTGTAATATAAAGGCAAATTTCTATATATAAATAATTTAGGATATTTAAATTATTTTAAAAAATTCAAAAATATATATTATTTTATCCTAAAAATTAATTTATATTAAATTTAGATTTAAAACATTTTTGAAAATTTTTATATTAATTATTTATATAATACATCATTACTTATTTAATTCTTATATGTATATATAAATAATTTAAATGTCAAACTACAACTTTTTGCTAATGCAATATCTCAAATATTTGCACCATATTATTAATAATATTATTATAGATATTATTTTTTATCTAATATATAAATTGTTATTAAATTATGAGATATATAATTCAAATTAGGAGTAAATGTGTAAGTGAGCAAAACCATACTCAACTCAACTCATCACAAATTTATACGTCTAATCCAAACATAATATTTTACATTCATATAATAACATTTATAGATGCAAAATATCATATTAGAATAAAAAAATATTATACCTTATTATTTAATTTAAACTTTTAATGTAAAATAATTTTTATCATAAAACATATTTTATTAAAATATAACATATTTCATTTAAATACAAAAATTTAATTTTGATTTAATAATTAAAAACAATATTATTTAACATATAAATTTTTATTTTGCCATATTAAACATAATATGAATTTATTTTTCTTCATAGCTTTTTTTCCAGGAGTATAGCACCTTTTTTAATCAAAAACACGTCCAATTTTTTTTAATAATTAAAACATATAATAATCAACGTATCAAAAGCATATTACAAATAAAGTACAGAAGATCAAGCACTAAAATAAATTTTGATATCAGAGAATGAATAGACAAACAGATTGAAACATTCTTATATCAGATTCAGAAGCTAAATGTTCTCCAATTGCATTAGTTGATCTAAGATAATAGGCTATTCTAGCAGAAACAAATCAATATAATGAGCAAAATCCATAATAATTGCTTGAGATCGCAGAATAATGGACTTCAGCATAGAAAAATACATCTTTTCTGCTACAAAACGGAAGTTTTTTGAGCCTCCTACAAGCATACATTAACTACTAGCAAAAATGAAGTAAAAGCAGAGAGCGGTCACGAAACATAAGTGGGGTTTAGGCTTTCATTTGTGACGACTTTTTTATTGCTTCTTAAAAAGACTTTCTAGTTTAAAAATTAAAATTTGTATACTAGAAAGCTGCTTTAAAAAGCAGTAAGAAAGCCGTCCCAAAAGAAGCCTTAGTACCGGTCGTCGAAGGATGAAGGACGGCTGCCTTTGCTGGGTCGATCATATGGCCCAGGCCTCTCTCGATAGCTACTGCCACTGTTATATCGTGTAGGTCCGCCGCCATCATACCTGTCACTGCTGCCACCACCACGGCCGCCTCCATCTCTATCAAAGCTCCTTTCTTTGTTGTATCCATTGGATGGGTACCTGTCAGGTCCACTGCCATACCTGTCACCAGCAGGCGAATAACGATCACGACCACCATTGTATCTACTATCTTTGCCGTCGAAACGGTCACGGCCTGCAAAACGAGTTCCATCGTGTCGCCCGCCATCGTGGCGGGCTCCATCATGCCTATCATTGGAATAACGGTCGTTATTGCGACCGCCGCCACCTCCAAATCTGTCTCCACGGCTGTCGCTGCCTCCACCGATCCGGGAACGAGACGAGAACCGTCCACCACCACCAGAAGTGCATTCGCGAGCCCAATGGCCTGAACGCCCGCACTTGAAACACTCGGACCGGCCAACTGGTAGTGAATCATCGGCATTTCCACGATAACCTCCCCGGCCGCCGGACGAATAACCGCCACCACCATAGCCATAACCTGTATCATCCGAAGACACCTTTGGCTCGGCCTTGTTGACTGAAATTTGCCGACCACCAAATTCCTTGTTGTGCATCTCCCTAATAGCATCCTCCACCGCACGTTTATCAGAAAAAGTCACAAAGCCAAATCCACGAGGTCGCCCTGTATCCCTTTCCACCATAATCTACAAAGCATCATCATCATGATCAGCTTAAAAAAACTGGTTTTTGTTTTTATTTTGATGATGTGAGAGATCACTGTGCGAATCAGAAAGAGAAATTATTTGCAATTTACTGCGAAGATTATTGCTAATGATGCAAATAAAAAATATTCAGTAAAATGAAGTGTGTTTATTCCCTAAATATAAAAGAAAAGAACAAGAATATCAAAAATTTTGTAATAGAAGACTGAAAAGAAATTTACATTGTATTAAATTTTCAACTGCGTCCAAAAATTTGAAACTTATTGTGGAAAATGTGGATGATAAACAACTCCTTGCTTCATCGTAAAACTAATAAAAAAACGGCCAATAAACAATAAAAGCACTTGGCATGTACAAATACAAATACCATCTAAATAAACCAATTATATTGCAGTGCTTGCTGAATTTTAAAAGTTTCTTCAATAACAAAGCAAAACATAAACAACAAAAAACGAATGTCTAAACCACATAAGAAAAAGAAAGACCAAAACAATGTAAAGAAAGGATCAAAAGCTATGTCGCACCGATACGGATACGGCGCACGGATACGACACGATACGGATACATGATACGTCAATTCTTAAAAATATAGGATACGGGTACGGCGCGGACACGGTATTATAATTTATAAATCATACATAAAAATTAAAAAAGCAATCAAAGCATAACATTTGAAATTATAAAAAAAAAATATATGAAAGTAACATCATTTGTAGCCTTGTATCTTATAATATCAAAATAAAAGTAAATGTTAAATGTCTAGTACAACAACATAAGCATAAACATAAATTGTCTAGCACATGAAGTTTCAACTATTCAATAGAAGGAATGATATGATTAGCTTCATAAGTGGTTTGTCTTTGAACTTCTATATCATCTTCAATAAATATCACAGCTTCTAATTTAGGTGCATCAAGTGAAAGATTAGCAATTTATAATATTTCCATATCATCAAGAGACTCAAATCCATCTCGGAAATGAGAGAAACTCGCTTGCAACTGCGGAAGTAAATGCGACAAGTTTTTTTTCGGAATTTTTTTTTGTTTTTTCAACAGACACGTGTCCTTTTTAAATTAAATAGTATTTTAATTAGATACAACAAAGTCGTATCAGACACGTATCGGTGCCATATCGGAGGCGTATCCGTGTATCGGTGCAACATAGATCAAAAGTGGCATGCAATACAGTATATGGTCTAACTATTATTTTTTAAAAGGTCTCAGAAACAGTTCCCTGTACATTCTGGTTGACAAGAGATGTCCTAATGAGAGGCTACATGCTCATTCCACCAGAAGCATACAAAGCAGCACCAACCAAGCAAATGGAATATAAAAGAACAAAGATGACAAAAGTTTTGTATCAAAGACTACCAATCCCAAGTAATCAAGAAGGAGACAGACTACTCTATGGTAAAGCTGCACGCTACATATGCCTGTTTTTTTTTAACAACCACATGCTTATGCTACACACACATACTAGATGAAGACATATCAGTAAAGTTAAATTTAGGCAGAAAGCTCGTTAGTACAAAATATTAAAATATATATCATCACATAAAGAAGTTTTGTTTTAATGGATTTTCCATGTTATATTGGAATGGTCATAAAAATGGATGACAAATTTTACATTGATGGTAAAAATCAAAATTAGATTGCAAACACCTGCAGCCAAATTTAAAGATCGACACTTTTACCAATGTTTTACCCTACAGTTAGAACCCATTTGGTTTCCTGCAAATGCAAAGCAAGAGTTATATAAATATGAATTAGTTTAATTCCATCCCTTTGTTCCATAATTAAGAACCAACGTTTGTTTAAAACTCCATCGACCTCCCAAGGGCTCATTTGATCGATTGTAAATAGTAAGCATGTTTTAAAAGATGGTTATTTTGTTTACACTCATTCTATCTACGGAAGAAAAAAAATCACCACATTTAAGAAACCTTGAATGTGCGCGAAAGAGATTCAAATCATCAATATCAAAGTGCACCCAACTAAACGAAATCAGCCTATTATGGAAAAAGTAACTTATTAAGCATTGAAAATACTGGTCATGTTAAAGTAACAAAATTACAACTTCATCCACTGAGTAATGGTAAAAATGGATTGATAAATTATGAGTAAAAGCTTGAAATAATCCCCTGACTTTTGATAAATGCTCAAATTAGTCTCAGAGTTTCGTATTGCCCCAATTTGATCCCTCAACTATTAAAAGTTATCCAATTTTGTCTATGGGTTAAATTTATTGTTTAAATTAATGGAAAAAGCTAGAGCTTAGGTTCTTTCTAGGTATTTAGGTAAAATTACTTGTTACATGCTTGTTCGTCTTCATGCTATAAGCCCTAGAGATTGAATTGAGCGAGGGAGAAGCTACAAACTAGACGATGTGAGCGAGCAAGCCGCGAGTGATACGCATTGCGACGTGCTTCAATTCGCATTATAGATTCATCTGCGGCTGCGAGACAGACGATGCACTGCGAGCGAGACACCCTGCGAGGATGTTTGGCTACAGGAAGAAAGATGACTACCTTCACAACAAGCAAGCTCCTGTCGTTACTTCCAATCCTATAGAGGAACGGCGAAGTAGCCGACAGAAAGGAACATCGTCGAAGGAGGCGAAGAAGTTATTTAGTGACTCATTCAAAACTCAACTTCTCACGCAAAGCATGCGAATTTGAAGAGCGATGAACAGTAGAAGAAAAGGAAAATCAAACCTACGACTACAGTAAGACAGTAGAATAGGCATCGCGAGAGAAATAACATATGAACAAATTAATTTAGTTTAACTATTTTAATTAAAATTAATTAAGAGTATGATGTAATTAATAAATAATTAATTACTTAGATTAATTGATAATTGCTTTGATCTTAATTATATTATTTATAATTGTTAGTTGATAAAGATAATTAAAACTAATAATTAATAATTAACACATAAATAATTGAAAATATAATCAAAATTAAAATTAATAAGTTATTTCATAATTAAATTATTTTCTAATTATATTATTTTTGTAATTGTAATTTATTGACAGTAATTAAAAATTAGAAAATAAGTAACTTTTACTTAAAATGTAAATTAAAATTAAAACACAAATTAATTCGAATTGTTAATATACTAAATTATATGAAATTTACATGTGATATTTTTATTATATTTAAATGATATAAAATTGTCATTTTTATCATGTTAGATTTTGCTTTAAAAAAATATTTTCCACTATTTATTCACTCTTATTATGTAGTTGATTAAATATCTACTATAATTTATTAAATGATGAAATTGAACAATATAAACAGTGCAATCTCATATCCACTTGTAGTATCAAAAATATCCTTTATAACTTTGGATTTAACTTTAACTCTTAATTTAGGTTGTCAATTTTTAATAGTTGAGGGACTAAATTGGGACAATGTGAAACTCTAGGACTAAATTAGACATTTATCAATAGTTGGGGGACTATTTTGAACTTTTACTCCATAAATTATGCAAGTTTAAGGCAAATAGATAGTATAGTAAATAAACATCAACAGGCTAAGGCCCTGATGAAAATAAGCTAATCATAACCATTGAGACCCAATAAATTTAGAAGCAAGACCAATCAAGCAATGCACGGTTACCTTCATGGAAATTTCATCAAACAATGACTCACAAATCAAACCAGATTCAGTCAGAAGTATAAAGGAAAAAGCTTCGTCCTTCCAACAATATAATACAAAAAGCAATTTTCCCTTAAACTGAATAAATAGATTAATACAGCAGAAGTTTAATACAACGTAACAGTGAAAACTTCAATTGATCACTTTTATCCAAACAAACTTTACTATCAAAAGCACTCAACAAACAGCATAGAAAGCATAAAAAGAGTTCAAGTAATAAAATCAGTGAGATCTCTCTAAATCACATATCACTACACTTTGGTTGGTTTGGCATGCAAAACGGAAAAAATAAAATAAAAAAGACACACCATTAAGGCAAATTGATAGAACAAGCATAATAAGCATAGGACAAAAAAAAATGAAAGAAGGCTTGCATAAATTAATAGTATCACATGCAGAAATCAACACAAGTGAATACAGAAATAATATAAGAGTTGGTAGCATTCTTACATGACTTACTCCCAAATGTTAGCTAGCACCGAAATGTCTCAGTGATTCAACAAAATCAAGTAGCACAAATGTCGGGAGCATCAAATGCCCAATTCAGCACCACAACACAACTCCAGCAAGAGTTATTGTCTATCAATCAACCATGGCAGGCCTTTTCACGCTGCTAAGGCTACTATTTGCAAGAAATAAAGAAGATAACAATTTGCAAGGTACAAAACAGAGGACCTAAATATGTGTTTATCAAAACATCAACCGTTTATCACAATTACGAATGAGAGAGACCTATTTTGAAATAACGAATGAAACTGAACTGGTGCTCCACGATCACCCCACTACATAAACTTCAAAGGATTGCCCATTGCACAACGTGACCTTTACTATTGAATGTCAATAGAACATACAATTTCTTTCAAACAAGACACTTTTTTTATAAACGCAAGAGAACATGCCAAATGTAGGCTGATGAATTGGGAGCTAAACATACTAAATATTTCTTCTCCTTAGAAAAAAAAGTGGTAAAAATGCAGACTGTCCAATGTCCACAACTGCCAAAGTGACTGCAACTTGATGGGAAAATGCAAAGCTCAATTGCATAGAGGTAAAAATTAAACATCTTCGGAAAGAGTGGATCATACCTTTATCTCTAATACCACTGTCAGTGAAAAATGCAGATTCACAAGCTTGTCCATCGTTCATTTCTAATCACGCTATCCAGTCAAATTCAAGCACACTTTGCTGGCAAAATTCTTTTACTCATTGCATGAAGCTTAATACTGATAAGTCCAAAGCCATAAAATATCTCCCACACAACAGTCGCAAAACAGCTTATAAGAATAACTTAAAAATAACAACAAACTCAAATCACATCTGGTTGATATTCGGAAGCCTTTACGATCTGTTTCTAAATGTTTGCCCATTGATTAGTATAATCAACAATAATTCCATCAACCAACAACATAAATAAGTCTTTTTTTATCATTTATAATATGGTTGAAGGATGTTAATACATAATCCATACTAGAGCAAAACAAACTGATCAGGTACTGAGCCAACACTGCAATCAGTATATCAAACCTCCAGAGCAGCAACTCAGTCACTATACTTAGTAGAAAAATCAGATAACTCTCCCCTGTCACTGCTCAAGTAGCCCAAAAACTGATAAACATACAAATCAGCAGAAGAATCACATTATAATCCTCATAATACTGCCAACTGAATCACCAAACAAATATACATCTTATATAACAGCCAAGATTAGTAAAACTTGTATTTGGCTTCTGGAAGTAAAACTGGAGTTGATACTTTGCATGAATGGAATTCCGTGATCTATGTAATCTATTTGGTCAACAAAATAAATGACAACATACTACAAAAAGCTGATAAAAAGCTACAATATAATACATCTAAAGTCCTATGTCAGGGCGCTTCAACACACAAAAACAATCAATAGGTCAACTGACGGCATTCCTGCTACCAACCAAAAAACTACAGAAAGAATGGCTTGATGCAGAAAAAAGATAATTGCCACAGTGACGAGCAAGGCTCATGAGACTTGGGCTCCTTCTAAGAGATGATATCTGATTATAGCAACTTGACAACAAGAACAGCCTCCAATATGGATATCAACCTCAACAGCATCATTCACATAAAGCAAATTCTGCACTGATACCGTTGCAAATTTCACCACGGAAAAGATCAACCTCAGCATGCATAGCAGGTTATGATAATTCTGACACCGATAATAAGAATTTCACAGAAATGCTAATTCATGATAAAAACCAGAAAAGTTAAGCAAAAGTGGTCAAAACAAATCACAGTGCAATCAGGACTCACAACTGATACATTGTTAGCAAACCAAGCAACCAAAAACTGAAACAATCATGTTAGTCAACGACTGAATATGCAGCCACTATGCAAAGAATACTATTAAAACCATAAAGAGAACGAGATCATGCAAAGCCTTGGTACCACTCCTACATTGAATGTCAGCAGATCGTCTTCAACCTCAACCACATCATCCAAAAGGAGCAAGCAGAAAACCACTCTTTTGCAGGAATTTCAAAATTCAAGCACTTTAAAATAGTACAAGTAAATATTTTGGTGCCATTGGTGCCAGTCTTAGGCTGATGCTCAGCAGACCGTTAGATGAAACTTTGGGCAAATAGACTTCCAAACAAACTCTTTTGCAGGAATCATGCTAAATTTGGAATTAAGGAATGTGCATGCTAACCCTGCCCCTCGATCATGATTCTTCTCACCACTGACTTCAACATATTTGTCCAAGAAACTTTGAAAATGGCTCTCAAACAAATGATCCAATAAGTTTGCTTGTCAATGAAGCCAAATCTAAATCACCTTAAGATCATTGTAAGGCAAAATAAGCTTTAAAATGATAGTTAGCTTATCAAAAAGGTCTACTCCAATCCTATGAGAGTGAGCAGTTTCACATGGCATTCAAACTTAACCCAAAACCCTAATTTCAAATAAATGAACAATCATCAAAGCCACCAACAGTAGATGACAGTAAATTCAAGCGCTATCATAGGCAGGCAATGGAAGAGCTACTGAATAGTAACATATCACAAAACTACATCTTAAACCAAATGAAAAATAAAGCCACTGCAACAAATTTGTCTTTCATTTCAAGCTCTGCACTGCTTTACTGCACAACCATTTATTGTAAGAAGAGACGTTGAGTGTACTGAGATCCGAAATAGAATGCCAAAGCATCCCAGGAGGCCATCCTAGTGAGCCAAATAGCAACATAAATAATTATGTTTGGTACTAGTAACATAATAAAATTGCAATGAGACATAATATGAATGGCCATAAGTTTTGGTTAAATTAATATTGGATTAAAATCAATACAATCCTCTAGCAGAAAGTTAGACAAAATATATAGAAACACAACTTTGCAACAGCAACGTACTTTCAAATTTGTTCGGGAATGGAAAAAGACTGATGGAAAATAACACATTTAATGGTCAGCAACTTCATGTAGGATTTGGGAAGGATTTATGTTAAATCCTACCAAATACCTGGAAAGGAACTTCTAAATCCTGCCAGAAATAAATGTTGGATTTGGTAGGATTGGATAAATATTAGCTTAAATCAAGATTTATCATATCCATACATATTTGGTATCCTATTTTAGACAGTATTAATTAAAGATTTATCTTAAATCCTGCTAAATAATTTTTTGGGGGACTTTAAATCAGATTACTTTGATAAATCTTATTCAAACCTGCTATTAGTTTAATAAAATTTGTTAAAACCCATCATTCACATGATTAAAGAACCCCTCCCTCTCTTAAATCCAGGAACAAATAGCAAACAACTAATCAGGATATAGAAATAATTACCAGTTGTCATGCCAAACAGTTTTAAAGTTTTAATCCCTTAAAGACTTCAACCCTACTTGTATCCAAACAGGGTCTAAAATTTATGAGATTTGCTTCATCAGGATTTACTAAACCTCTTTAAATCACCAAATCTTCCCATCTGCGACCAAACAATATAGAGATTTGGTTGGATAAAATATCTGAGCTACCAAAGCCCATCAAGATTCACTAAAGCTCATTAAATCCTACTCAAATTCCGCTTTTCAGAATCCTACATTTAACCAAACCAGCACTTACTATAATAATCAAGTAGAGCATCAAAATTTCGACCTCATCAGAAGCGAACTAAGAGGGAAGGATAGGTCAGGATAAAACATCTAATACAGAAAGAAAGGGAATATCCATCTGTTTATACGAATTTTATCAGCCATCAAAATTCAAGCACGGAGATAACACAGTGAAAACAAAAAACAGTTCCAAAGGCTAAAACGGCTAAACCATTTCATAGGCTCTTAGGTCTATCAGATTCAGAAATCCCTATAACAAAACTATTTAACTCGATAAAAAGATGTACAACTTCATAATGCAAAAGTAAAATCCTTCCGTATTACCAGCACATCCAGCACCTTGCCGAATCGGCTAAATGTAGACTCAATTTGCCGTTCCGTGACATCCCACGACAAGCCCCCGACGAAGATACGCCCCTCTTCCTTCCCAGACATCGCATCCACCAGTATCCAAGCCCCCTTCAAAACCTTACTGGAACGCAAAAGAAACCCTAGAAAAGTACGACACCACAAGCATAGAACCCGAGTAGATACAATCGAGAGGGGTATATATAGAGTAACCCAGTGGCCATTCATGCGAATGGGTGGGTTGGGCCTACATCCATTGGGTCCAATCTTTTACACCGGGTGATGGAGTGATTGCTTTGTCAATTTTTCCAATTGTTTTATTAATTTTTTAAAATAATTAAAAATTTAATAAAATTTTGAAAAATTTTAATTGATCAAATGTTTTCTTAATTTTTTGTCACTTGTTTGCATATAATGATGTTGTTAATCAATTCTAGTCATTTTCAAATTATCTACGGACTTTTTTGACGTCGTTCATTTTTTGTATTCTTCTACCGAATTTGATTTTGCAAGATGAATTAGCTGAGTGGCTCATTGTTGAACTACACATATCCATTAGGATACGAGATGAGCATATCCATGAAAAGGTTATAGTAGCTTTAATGACAGATAATATTAAAGAGAGTCGCCTGCCCGCCTTAGATGGTTTGGTCATGTAAAACGGTGGCCTTTTAATGACCCTGTTAGGAGAGTTGATGTATTAGATTTGACCTATCTTAAGAAAGATAGATGTATACCTAAAAAGACTTTGTTAGAAAATATTAGAAATGACATTTTTTTATTAGATTTAAATGAAAATTTGACTGTTAACATGACACAATAGAGAAAAAAAATTATGTAGCAAACCACATGTAGTGAGATAGCAAGTTTTTGTTGTTATGTATAACAACAAACATGATATATAAACCGTGCACTGATGCTAAAATAATGAACATCATCACTTGACGACTTTGGTTGGGCGGTTCTCACCAAGAATGGATTCTTAACTTCTGAGTTCAACAAGTTGGTAGCTTGAAAATTTGGTCCTATTGAAATTATGGGGAGAATTATTTCCAATTACTACCTAACATTCATGCATGTAATAGCCTTAAAATTAAGCATCTTATTCCTTTTATGTCTATCAATGATATAGAGCAACACATGGAAGATTTGATGGCAATTCTCATTCTCCTTGGGGAGGATGATGTCAGATGCAAATGAGATGTTAAGATAGAATTTATAAGAATTGTTCTTTTTTTTTAAAATATAAGGAAGTTTTGTAAGTGGAGAAGGGGTATTTGTTTTGATTTCCATTCATTAAAAATAAATAAGAGGAATAAAAACAAAACTGTGCATTTGTATTTCTTTTGGGCAAATATGAGTTTTTGATAAATCTTGTATACATTTTGTGGGACTTGGTTAAATATGAGTGTTTTTATTTTTACTGGTGTTCACTATATCGCCTGCCTACATTCAAATTTGGATCAATATTGATAAAATATATCTCTAAACAAGGTTCTGACATCGTGTCAAATGTGTCCGAAAAAGAAGAACAAAGCTAACATAGCATGCCCAAATGTGAACCAACCCCTTAGATTGTTACGAAAAACAAAACATTTTAATCACTTCAATTTGAAAATTTTCTTCCGCCACTCTAACCACAACTTTCCTTGAGCTCTAAAAAATCATGGCTTCCGCTGTGATATGCTAATAATTGTCGTTTCTTGGTCTAGTTATCCAAGAGGAATCATGTGGTCACCTTAGGGTTATTTGGATTTTTTTTTTTTTTTTTTTTTTTTTTAAAAAAGACTTGGTTAAAAAATATTAGAAATGACATTTTTTTATTAGATTTAAATGAGAATTTGACTTTTAACATGACACAATAGCGAAAAAGAATTCATATAGCAAACCCCATGCAGTGAGATAACAGGTTTTTGTTGTTATGTATCACAACAAACATGATATATAAACCGTGCACTGATACTTAAATAATGAACATCATCACTTAACGACTTTCGTTGGGCGGTTCTCACCCAGAATGGATTCTTACCTCCTGAGTTCAACAAGTTGGTAGCTTGAAATTTTGGTCCTAATGAAATTATGGGGAGAATTATTTCTAATTACTACCTAGCATTCATACATGTAATAGCCTTAATATTAAGCATCTTATTCCTTTTATGTCTATCAATGATTTAGGCCTCGTTTGGGACGGATTTTTCCCTGTTGTTCGTCACCGAACATAACCGATAGGCCGTTTGGGGTGAAGCGGCGGTGCTCCGTTTTAAAATTTTTTACATCCCGCGGCTGTTTTTCCCGTCCAAAAGAATATCCCTGCTTTCGCCTGCTTCCCGCTGTTCAGAAGCATAAGAAATATGTCAATACCCTTACAGTTTTATGCACCGTCTTCCTCATTCTGGCGAACTTCTGCGACTCGTTGTAGCAGGACGCTCAATCCTCTTGTACATTGGAATCGTTCAGGCATATCTCAAAATTTCACCGAATGTAATAGAGCTTCACCAACGTTCGCAGACTCAGTCCCTATTTCTAACTCTCGGTTCTCCACCCGCTCCCTCCTAACTAGTCGGCTTGAAGAGCTAAAGGTCCATCCCATCTCCTCGACCTTCGTCGTTGTTTGATCCGGCCCAGATGAACGACCTCAAGCCCTGATCTCCCTCTGCCGATCGCATTGCACAGTTAGCCGCGACTGCCCGTTTCGCCTCGCCTCCACTCGACCTCCTGCCCTACCGTAAGCCGCTGGCTCCCGTCCACTCTCTGATCTGGGCCGAACAAGAGCTTCTCGGCCTTGTTTCTCCTCCTGAAAACCAGTAGATTCCAAGGGTTTAGTAGGTATTGGCTTTACGTTTTTTTTTTTTTTTTTCTTTTTCTTTTGCAAACTTGAATTAGATTTTTTAAACATAGGGGCATCCTTTGTAAAGAGTAATAGGGTTCTGAGATTGAAAAGAAATAAGATTTTTAACGAAGGATGGCAAGCCTTTTTTTTTTGTCCTCTGTTTTTGTCCTCTCTATTTTTCTCTTTGTTGTTCGTTTGCTAATTGACAAAAGGAATGCATGTTTTAGAATAGAGACTTTATACATGAAAATCAACCCCTATAGAATCACCTGTCGATTTAATGATATTGTTGTTTTTCTTTAATGGAGCTGTGTTGATGGCATTATGCAAATATTTTCATTTTGTAATGAATCCTATGTTGTTTAATAAGCCTGGTGTTAGTTTTGTTAGGGTTTAGCAAAATGCATCAGTTTAGAGAGACCTGTCATTTGAAACTAATAGCTTCTGGACTTTCCTTGATTATATGAGGTTATATTTATATTGCCATTTGTTAGACATTGTTCTTGCCTTGATTTTGATTACTTGAACAATTGGAATAGGATATACTTTACCTCGGCTACCTTGGATTTGCTCTTGTTTACTTTCGAATGAGGCTTGAAATTTTGAAAAAGAATAACCAAATTTTCAGATATTTGCGCATTTACAATTTTATTCTTATTGTTCTTTCTCTAGCTTATCAATCTCCATTTCTTTGGGATTTTAGTTCTGGTAAATGTGGCGCTGTAGACATGAACGACATAAATGGGATTTTATGTCGATTTGTCATGAATGACGAGCACTTTATCTTCGTTATTGCTATGGAAATCAAGACACAACAACATCATAGTTTCATACAATTTAACAATCAATAACTTTGTATTTTCTTTATTGATCTTTGTAAAATGAACCTTCTGTAGTATGTAGATATCTGAACTGTTTTAGTACTATTTTTTTTTTTTTTTAACACTTAAAAGGGACTTGTTTGGTCCAAGAATTTGTGTTTGTAATGTTTTCTGTAAAAGCCTATAAATAAAGACGGTACATTTGTAGAGTCATCTTGTATTCATGGCTTGGATGTATGTGTGGAGCCTTGGGATTAGACTATTAGCTTCTATTGACAATGACATGGATTGGTTACATGTTTATTATTTATTCCATTTCTTATTATTCTACATCAGTCCCTACCATGATATGTCTGATACATTATCTTGGATGCTTATGTCCCCTGTGCTCTTCAGTAATGATATCTTGGATTAATCCTGTAGAGTTTTAAATATCTGCATAGATAATGTGTTGGTTTAGGTTCTGTTCAAGTGCAGGTGTTCGCTAGATCAAATATCATATTTTAATGTTTATTCTTCCAATTATTTTGCCTTTAATTTAAATACTTCTGCTGAATTTATATAATTTTTGGTTCATCATTTTTCAGACAAAGCTAAAGAATTATTTTCATGT
Organism: Dendrobium catenatum; assembly: GCF_001605985.2. Taxonomy (NCBI): domain Eukaryota; kingdom Viridiplantae; phylum Streptophyta; class Magnoliopsida; order Asparagales; family Orchidaceae; genus Dendrobium; species Dendrobium catenatum. The sequence goes on along the minus strand of NW_021319484.1, from coordinate 1,465,270 downwards.
TGTTTATCTGAATTCAGATAAGATTGAGTATTATAAACATAAAGGAATTTTAAATCCATAGATTCAAAGTTAAGGTTCCTATGTTACCGAAGAATATCATAACAAAGTAGTTACTACTTGTAAATGATCATTAGTCACATGTTTTATCTTTGAAGATTCACATAGCAGGAAAATTTGATGGTGAGGAGGTCTCTGGTTTCATTTGTTTTATCATCTTAAGTTTGCAATATATTGCCTAGTCCGATGCATGTTCTGTATAGATTGGCTAATGCTCATTGTCAAGGAATAAAATCTTCAACACCTTTCTTTCATCTTGTTTCTCCCCTATGAATCCTGCTTCAGTGAAATAAAAAGTAGATAATGTTCTTATTGGAGGAATCTTACGTTTGTTTGATATATGCATGACTTCTGACCATGGATAATACCATGTAAAATGATTGACTATCATTACATCTCAAATTTAAATCCCTTTTGATTATCTTTCATGGCGCAGAGAAGCTTGCCCTCTCTTGAGTTGCCCAGGGCTATTGTTGTTTCTAAAGCCAGTCCTGTACATAATGCAATGGCCAGATATTCAGGAAAGCCAAAACAAGGGTCTCGTCGCTCATGAGAAACAGCATGAAAATAATTCTTCAGCTTTGTCTGAAAAGTCATTTAGTCCTGAATTTGAGGTTTGGTATTGTGTGCAGGGGCATTTCCAGTAGTAACAGAATGCAGCTTCAGCGCCTCAGTTGCACATATATTTTCTCCATTATTTTCATTTTCTGGCAGTACTACAAAAACATTCATTTGAGATGATAAAATTTTAATTTAGATTTATTTAATTGTTGTGGTTTTAAATATTAATAATCGTTTGAATGTAGAAATGTTTCAGTAGAGCGAACATTTCAAATTATTTTTCAAGTATTCTTAGGTGTATTTGTCAACTTCGCAGAAATAAAATAAAAAAGTTTTAACTTATTTTATTCAAAAATTATAAAAAGCATTTTACTTGGATAAATTTTTTTTACGTAGCTTTTGAAATTGTAAATATAATTTAAATTTTTTTTCATTTTTTGTACGGCTTACAAATATTTTTAAGTTAAAATTTTATTTTTTACAACAATATTTTAAAGAAAAAATTTTGGCATCTTTAATAAATTTTAAAAAAGTTGTACCAACTTAAGAAGGGATACAATTTTGATTTATAATTGTTAGTTGATTATCATATACATTTAAAAAAAAAAATTAAATTTGAAAAAATTATATATTTCATCTAAATATATATAAGGGTATAAAGGTAATTTGTTCTCATGCAGCTGCAGCACAACAGCTCTACAGTTATACTTTCCAAACAAAATATAATGATTTTTATAAAGCAACTTTAGAAAGCAACTTTATGTACAGCAATTTCACAACCTACTTTACCGACAGCTGCAGCCGTCACAAACGCATCCTTAGAGCAACACATGGAAGATTTGATGGCAATTCTCATTCCCCTTGGGGAGGATGATGTCAGATGCAAATGAGATGTTAAGATAGAATTTATAAGAATTGGTCTTTTTTTTAATAAACTTTCTTTCTTTTTTTTAATATAAGGAAGTTTTGTAAGTGGAGAAGGGGTATTTGTTTTTATTTCTATTCAATAAAAATAAAAAAGAGGAATAAAAACAAAGCTGTGCATTCATATTTCTTTTGGGCGAATATGAGTTTTTGATAAATCTTGTATATATTCTATGGGACTCGGTTGAATATAACTATGAGTGTTTTTATCTTTATTGATGTTTACTATATCGCCAGCCTACATCCAAATTTGGATCAATACTGGTAAAAAAATCTCTGAATAAGGTTCTGACATCATACCAAATGTGTTCGAAAATGAATAGCAAAACTAACATATATAGCATGTCCAAATGTGAACCAACCCCTTGAATTGCTATGAAAAACAAAACATTTTAAGCACTTCAATCTGAAATTTTTCTTCCGCCACTCTAACCACAACTCTCCTTGAGCTCTAAAAAATCATGGCTTCTTGCTATGATATGCTAATAATTGTCGTTTCTTGGTCCGGTTATCTAAGAGGAATAATGTGGTCACCTTAGGGTTATTTGGATTTTTTTTTTTTGTAATATAAAAAATTCTCTATATCATATTCCTCATCTTGCCATGATAAGTGGTCTTCAAAAAACATGTCATGTAATAGGTACAAGTTTAATTTACCCAAATTCCTAAAAATTGGCTAAGGGTGCGATGTAGCATTGAGTTTACTAGGCGATGTGACACCAAGTTCTCTAGTTTTCTAGAATTTAAGTAAGCACAACGGCGCTGGGTCTTGAGTGTCATGCTACTGGGTTAGAAAAATGTTTTTTTAAAAATAAAAATATCAAAGAGTATTTTCTAAAATCCCTCACCCTAAGCCTTCCCCTCCCATTTCATATGCACGTTTGGTGAGCGGAGAGGAGAGGAGAGGGGAGAGAAAGGAGAGAGAAAGCTTGCTCTAGGGCATCTTCGTTCGTCCTCCTAATTTCAAAATACATTCTAATCATGGTAGCTAATCTTAGCCCTACCTATATTCTTTATGCTTTTTTATTTTGTCTATTTTCTTCCTCTTGAAATTGATAAAAATATAATACTTCTCATTTTAGAAAACTTTCACTGTATACTTTTTGATGGGTGATAGATATTATCATTATGAGCATTTTTGCTAGTTTATATTGAGCTTTCACCGATTAATTTTGTAGATATGTCATTTTAATTAAAATATAGAATATTATTTGAGTGTAAGATGATCTAAAGTTAATATACTATATTTGGATATGAGATAATTGATATGCATAAATTTATTATTCATTTAGAGTTCGTTTGGGACGGCTGCAGCTGTCGGTAAAGCAGGTCGTAAAATTGGTGTACAGAAAGTTGCTTTTTGAAATTGTTGTGCATAAAGCAATACATTTTGTTTGGAAAGTATAATTGTCAAGTTGCTGTGCTGCAGCTGTATAAGAATAAATTACCTTTATACCCTTATATGTATGAAGATGAATAAATTTTATTCAAATTTAATTTCTTTTCAATATTATCCTGTAGATGAGGGTGAGCCGATGAGCTTTTTTAAAAAAAAAAATATTTATAGTGCGATCCTTAAAATATATATATAAAATAGAGGTATAATGAGATTGATTGATATAATATGATATACCGACGGACATAAAGTGAAAATTTTTTACATGAGTCGTCTAACTTTTGATAAGTGATGCGAGACTTATTCTTAGTAATATGACTGATATAATTAAGATTGATTCATATAGTGTTAGCCTACATGACTTCATATAAAAAATAGCACAGATAGCCAGATGTCATGTCTTGCTTACATATGTATATGATATGATTATAGATGATAAATTACATAATCAATATAATATAATAAGGAGATAATTATGATATATGACATGACTAATATATGTATATCGCAAGACTAAGATTGATATAAGTGATAAGATTGATACATAATGTGTTGTATTTAATAGAAACATAGTATACATTTGGATAGCGAAACCAAGCAAGAGAATACATTTGGATATGAAAAGTAATGACTATTTGTGGAGAATAATTGTGTTTTTCTCACTCCTGTGGAATCAAACGAACGAAAGGGACTAAAAGGCAGCTGAGAGGAAGAAAAAGGAAGTTTTCTTATTCGTGGGTGGCTTCGTTGTTTGAAGACGACGGAGAGGGAGACAGGTGAGATCGAGAGAGAGAGAGAGAGAGAATATGAGAAGGGAGTTGGCACCTACGAGCAAGCTGCTGAACGAAGAAGTTACTTACGTGCGAGCTAGGACATGAACACATTTTTATATGAGAAGTTCAAGGTACGTTTTGTGAAATTTTATATTTGAAAATAATGAAAATTTATAACTGAGAATTATTGGATTAAAATGATTAATGTTAATAAATTTTATTTCTAAAATTTATGAACATCTTTGAGAATAATAAATGAGATTATGGAAAATTTAATTGAATATAATATATTAAATACAAGAACAATTAGGTGCTTTAACTAGCAAAATTGGAGAGAAAGAGTAAGAGTGCATATATTTTAAATTTAATAATAATGACATCTTAATTAATAAAATATTATATTATTATGTTAAGAAATAAAATATAATTAAAAGGAAGAAAATTTAAACGCGAGAAATCAATAATTCAAAACTTTGACATTTAATAATGTCTTTTGTGTAGGTGTTGAATAACAATTTTTGTAATGAGTAAAAGCGGAATTTTAAAACATCCGAATCAATGTGAGTATTTATATTTTTATTTTATGGTAATTATATTACTTCTAATTGCATTACAAATGATTGCATGTACATGTTGACTGATGGAGCACACGTCTTTATAGCATTGGCTGGGGACGCAATGTAATCATGCACGTAAATATAAAATGTTATAGAAAAGGAAAAGGAATTGAAAAAGTAGTACCTTCATTAATATTAAATTGGATTGTGACTATTATGACGATTGCATTATTTATGAGAAAGAAAAAAGATATAAATAAATATATAGTACATGAATAATATTGAAAGTCTTAAAATGAAATGAATCTAAATGGAATTAGTTTAATATATGAATTGAATGATAATGCATATTGTTCAAATTGTCTTGAGTTACAGTAATTTAGAAGCACGTTTCACTCACCGAGCTTTGACTTACTTTTAGTTGTTATAACATTTTCATGTTTAATCTAATATAATCAAAATGAGTAGAATATGTGAAAATGTGTACCGTAGATGTGACACGCCGAATGAAAGATATCTAATTCATTTTATATTAATTTATTATTTTTAAAGTTGTAATGACTATTTAAGTGTATTTGAGATAGATTTAGTAAATGAAAATTTAATCTACCATTTGACTATATGTTCTCACCTCATTAATTGGAACCTTCGGGCCAAGTCTTGTCATTCACACACATTATCTTTTTTTGACTACATTTGATTTGGTGGAATTTGAAAGGATAAAATGAAAATGAAATGGAAATTCTTCAAAAAATGAATAAAATTAATATTCACTCACTTATTTGGTTCAAGAAAAATAGAGTGATTTTTTGTTTCTTATATATGGTTGATTAGAGAATTTAAATTTTTGTTTCTGCTGATGATGAGATAGTTGTTTCCCCCGTTTCATTAGGGTTAGATAGAGAATTATCAAAATATAGATGAATTTGTTCACATTTGTTAAATAATTTAAATTACAAATCAAATATAAAATAATGAAATAAAATACAGCTTCATTCACTCCAATTCCTTAAAATCAGACAAATCCTGTGCATTTTACATTCTCCACCTGCTACAGCATATAGAATGCAAAAATATCCTTTGGAACACTTGAAACAAGTTTCTAAAAGCCCTCAAGCATCATTCTCTTACAAAATTAGCAACTTAGGCTTCATTTGGGACGACTTAAAATGACAAATTTTTTTTACTTTCAAGAAATTTTTGTACTAAAAAGTAGCTTTACAAAACAATACGAAAGTCATCCCAAACGAAATTTTAATATACAGTACTGAGTGTACAGTATAGAGATATACCTAACCAACATCAATCAGGCAATAATCCTTCAGTATTTGCATCATTGCTGCAAAAGCTATTGATTTAAGTTTTGTTTGGTACAGCTTATGTTCATTTTACTTTTTGCAATCACAGCTTTTCAAAAACTGTTTTCTCAGCCATAATTTTCATAAAAAAAAATAACATCCTTATTAAAATTTCAATCAATATAAACTTAAAATTATTGGATATACTATGAGATGCTTGTAAAAAATAACATCCTAAATTTGGGACGACTTAAGATGCTTGTAAATAACATCCTTACCACAAAAATCAGCAAAAAGCATAAATGAATCAAGGGCCTTTGTTTACATACTAAACTGGCTAAGTTGACATTTTGGCAAATAGTTGGTGCTAAGTGTCTATATGCCACCTTTTGGACATTTCATGCTCAAGGCTCATTGCTGTAAATAGAAAATGCATCATCAAAAATGATGAAACTTGAATGATTATATATCAATATGAGTTTCAAACCATTTAAACCCCTTAAACAGAAATGATTTGTTAAAGAAGAAGAAGAAGAATTAAGCCAATTTCATGGCAACTAATGTAACTTGTGATTGCATATTATTTTACTAAAAGAATGAGTATGATTTACATTCAGAACATTTACATTACTGTACATACAATATATGTAAAGAATATAGCCCAAAACTCATATGCAAATCATGGATTCATGAATATTTGGGTAAAAAGGGAAGCCTAGAGAAACTTGTACCTGAATTCCCACTGGTTAAGGAGTCAATTTTTGCTTGCTTTCTCAGATGGGATTCAGAACATCTTCTTGTAGAGGAACCCTTCTTGCTTATTTTCATTGGAAGAATCTGCAACCTTGAATTTAACTCTGTGCCCGACTTCTCAGCTGCGAGTTGGTAGCTCTCCACGAGCTTTAATTGCCGAGCTATTATTTCTGAGCATCTAGGAAGGAGTTCCACAGGCTCTCCCCCTGGTATTACGATGTATTCGATAGCCATTCGAACTTCCTACGAAAAGCACAAGGAACCAGTAGAGATGATAACGATGTAGAGAAAAACTCTCTGGTTAGGTAAAAAACTATGTCTGGATTTTTGTACCAAACAAACAAGATTCCAACGTGTGAAGAAGCCTATCATCCTTATTAGCTGGGAAAATTATTAGGTGCGGACACCGGACAGAGAGAATCATCTGGATTTCTTTCTGTCTACAATTAAAGCGTAGTCAAAGGGCAGTCAAAGCGTAGTTACTACAGTACTACGCTTTGACTGCGCTTGTACTGTAGACAGAGAAATCCAGATGATTCTCTCTGTTAGGTGTCCGAACCTAATAATTTTCTTATTAGCTGACATATATATCTTACCAGTTTGATATAAATGGTATAGTTGTCATCTGGTGGAAAGACACTCAAATATGTAATATTAGACTATAAGGTTTGATTGCCTAGCAGCAATTCACAACAACTGGAATTCTTACTAACAAGCAAGATTGCCTCAACAGATCCGAGATCAATAGTTAGTGATGATTTACTTTGCATTACTTACCTTGGGCATGTTGTGTAGGGAATCTCTTCTGCCTGCACTGAAGATATAAATAACTGATGATGCCAATGTGATGGCCATCCGTTTCCACGTTAACTAATAGTTTTGGATTGGGTGGGCGGCGGACTAAACAATTTTCCTATTTCAATTTCAAGCTTTACCAATAAGGATGACACAAAAGTAGTCTACAATGTTAGAAGGAAATATTATTCACAGCAGACTAACTCTATTTTAGAGGTGTCAAAAGTTGACACGATTTGAAATCCGACCCGGAAAAATCCAGGTTCGGGTTGACCCGTATGAAAAATGGGTTAGATTCAGGTTGACTCGAAAACACGTGGGTCGACCCGGCTAACCCAGCTAACTCATGAGTCGCGACCTTGACCTAGCGTTGTGACCCAGGCTCATCTCCACCTAGCCCAGTTGACACGGACCGCATGTCCGCAAGGTCGACTACTCGACTGCCAACCGTCGACCCCACCCCGGCGCATCCTCCGGCCAATCTGCACAACCCCGCCCTGGCAACTCCTCCACCCCCGACTTCACCTGCGGCCTCACTAGTTCACGCATCATGGCTCCCGCTTCCTCCGGCCTACGACAATCTACCTCATATGCGGATGCGGCCTCACCAGTACCACCTGCGTTCGCCCAGGCCTAGGCCCTACACAGCGCGACTCAACCACTACGCCGACGGAAGGAAATCCAGATCAGTTCGGGTTCGTGGGTCGGGTTGGGGCAACCCGGTAACCCGTGCGGGTCAGGTCCAGGTTATATATCCTGTCTGGTCTAGTTAAACGGGTTGGGTTCGGGTCAATCCGTTTACGTCCTGGTCAACTTGGGTTGGATCCGAACCAGACCCGCTGACCCGAATTGACACCCCTACTCAATTTCAACTATGTTAGTTAGGGCCAATAAATTTATCTAGTGTTTTTTTTGCAGCAAATGCATTCGAAGACATATTTTTCCAGTTCTTTTATATCCTTCAAAAAGGGCTCGATTAATAAATATAAAGCATGCGAAACAATGGAAAATGCTCTAAGTTTAGAACAACTAATAGGTGAGAAAATGAACATATGAAGAAAGGAAAAAACCACAATACCTCCAAGGCATCAATCTCCTCTAACGTAGGTTTTCTCTTCGGTGCGTCATCTTCAATCTCAATGTTTTCTGCATGATCCAATGGTATTTTTGTAGTAGATCCAAATGAGTTCACCCCAAGAACCATTCTAACTGCTTTTACCATTTGGGCCATTGTATTTTCCTGTAATAAAGATCAAGATATGCAATATGAACTGGGCATTTGACAAGTGACATTATCGGTCACAATAAAATGAATTACCTTAATCACAAAAACTGGTAATTGATGGTATTTTGCCACACTACGTATCCAGGGATTCTCCTTCATTTCAGAACTTGATACAACAACCACATTGGCTGTTCCAATGTCATCAGTGACGTCTATCTTATCCTCAAGACCCATTACTTTTGCTACTTGTAATAGATCAGCTTCCAAAATCTAGCAAAAGATTGAGGAAAACAGAAGAAAAAGAATAATTCAAGTTATTTGTTCCATCGCAGATAATGACTAAGTCTTCCTTTGGAACGGCTTTTTTATTGCTTCTCAGAGCAGTTTTCTAATATATTTTTTTTTAATTAAAAAGTTGCTTTAAGAAGCAATAAAAAAATCATCCCAAACGAAGCCTAAATTAAAAAATTATTTGGACAGTTCAATGAAAAAAAGGCTAATTTCAACGTTAATTAGATAATTGCTTTTGACATTTTGCTGCAAAAACAGTTTACAAATAGCATAGGAAATTTCATCAGGAAGATAATCCATTTAAAGTGAATGGTACAAATTGATTTCATTGTGGCTTGGCAAGATATGCTCAGTTTTCTCTCTCTATTAGATATTTTATGTGTCCCATGATCTAGTATCAATCTACATCTATTCATTGTCTTATAGAGAATCATAAATATTTTGTAACTTTCTATCCCACACATTGAATCTTTCATATCTAAAACAGGAGGAATATGATTTGTGGAGTGGTTGAAGTTATAACATACAAAAATTGAGTTAGTCCACTCAAACTTCTGGGATGCTAGTCACGTTGTGAATCATTAAACTATGATAATCTATAGCATTCATTAACGACTTGCTCATAGTTACGTAGGCCCATCTACCCCAAATATTGGTAAAAAGCCCTTCAAGTTTTTCCAGAATTTTTTTAAGACATAAAAATTCACTTTTTCTGGTCATCAAAACTTTATACATCTATAATGCTTCAAGATTTATGCAATCTCAATTTTGCACTTTTATATACTAACAATAATACTATTATCAAACCTCTTGTTCTTAAGCATCTCAACAAAATGGTGTTATTTAATGCAAAAATTATCATTTGCTTAATGTTTCATACGAAAGTGCCCCGTTTGTTCTAAAGAGATGCAATTTTGATAGCTTGCCATGCAACTCAACCATATCTTCTCTCCTCTTTGAGATAGAAGGGAAACAATGAGAGAATGGTAGAGAGGAGAGATTTGTACTAATTCTCCCATATTTTCATAATGAATTTTTTTGGCATGGCGTGGCTCCGTGTTTTTTTTCCTGATTTCAGGTTTTTCCACATTAAATCATGGTGTTCTTTTATTTATGTTGTTTTTAACTTTCTTATTTATTTCGTTGCGGTATTTTACCACCCACCCCCGACATTTGCATATGCATGCAACAAGCTCCCATGATAGTACTTCAGATTTGGTGCTAATAATTGTGAGAATTATTACAAAAATCAAGTGTTGAATCTTGTCTTTTGAAATACAATTGAACTCATACGCAGCTTCAAATTAGCACAACCTTCCTCCCATTTGCTAAACATGACTAGTTAAAATTATCTAACTAGTGCACTTTCGCAGAAGGTGAACCTTTTAGCGGTTGAGCATAGGCATGTGTGGTAGGCCATGTTTCTTAGGCAATGCTAGGCAGGAAAGGTTTGCCTATTCTTACTAAGCCCAGAGCCAGCTTGACCCTCCTAGTGTCCTGATAGGAAATACTCGTTTGCACAAGTAAACCTAACCCAAATCAATTACCTAAGCCAAGTAAACTGCTGTCCGCAGCAAGAACACAGCTCAAACAGTGAAAAAACTGAGAGAAAACGTAGGGAGAAACGTAGAAAAACGATGCAAACGCTTTTATTTCAATAAAGGATGAAAAGCACTTGCAAGATACAACTTTCCTTCAATTCGAGAGGAAGGAAACACTCTCCAACGATCTCCGGCAACGCCAAGAGCCCAAGCAAGAAAACCTAGAAGACAAAACTCATTCCAAATCAAGATGAAAACCTAATCCCCCCATAACTCCCTACTAATACAATCTAATTCAAATTAAAAGCAAAAGGACTACTCTACCCTTCCTTCTCCCTCCAAAAACACTTAACCCATGTTTGAATTGCAAGTGGACCCACTCCCTGGCTCCCTCTCTCTTCCGCGCGGCTCCTCTGCGTCCGTCGCGAGTAGCACTGGACCGGCTGGGCCGGTCCAGGTAGAGCCGGTCCAAGCTGGACCGGCATAACATGTCCATGTTCAGAGAATGAGGAATGAGCCATTATTATTTGGTCTATACAGATTAACAAAGGATTTGCTATTTATTCTCAAGTGCAAACTATGACATTCAATTTTGTAAACCAAAAGGATGGAACAATATAGATTATGGAGATTTGAAAACTACAGTGCCCAGCATTTTCTTCCCTCTTGCAAGAAATGAAGAAACTAATAGACCAGTGTCAAATAAAGCTACCTGAAGAAATTTTTTTCAATGTTGCTAGTAACTACTAAAATTTCAGTATTTACCTTGTAAATATATACACGTATAGGATTACTCAAATCTGATTTAGTATTGCTTCCATGCTTATTACGTCTTGAAACAGCTGCGGATGCTTGCTCAGTAATTTTCTCTGAATCCTCATTCAGGGTACTGGTGACAGGTGCTCGATCTTCGAAGCTCTTATCAATAACTGGAGCCAGGCCCCTAGATTCATTAGGCTTAGGTTCCAGCTTTCGCACTTCAAACAGAGGAGATTTACCTGTTTCCACAAAAATATGAAGCCAAATAACTCTAAGGTATCATTTGGGACGACTTTCTTACTACTTCATTAAGTAACTTTTTAGTAAAAAATTAATATTTTTTATATTAGAAAGCTGCTCTAAGAAGCAGAAATAAAGTCGTCCCAAACGAAGCCTAAGACTCTATGCACTACCATCAATTTAACCAAGAATATTTACCGGCAAGAATAGCATCCACAGTGGCTTCCAATTTGTGATGAACTCTGCACTCATTCTTTGATACTATTTCCACTGCACAGGTAAAAGCAGGAGGGCCTTTCCTCTCAAGTATTGTTTTCTGCACTTTCCTTCTTTTCGCCTCATCATCACCAAGTGTAACACTCTGGATGAAGAGACACTTGAGAATTACCATCAGCCGTATGAAAATCTTACTTAACATGTTATTTACCTAGCCTTTCTCTAATAGTTAAATGATGGAACATTGTGAATACATTTTTATTTCAGCAGTCAAAATACTCCGCAAAAGGAATTTGTTGAAAAAAAAGGAGCTATGAAAAGAGTAAAAGACTGTTAATTCGCAAGGTGAAGTCAACATGCTACTCAATGGAAACCATGAGATGGGAGCGCTTTTCATGGGAATGGATAAAAGATGGTTAGCATATGGCTAAAATTAGGGGTGTCAATTTTGAGTCACGAGTCAGATTCGGGTCAAATCCGAAATTGGCACGGCACTATTCGTGTCAACCCGAACCTGACACACTTCAAGTCCGGGTCAACCCGACACAACCCAAATGACATGGGACCATGAAAAAATTGATAGTTTTTCGGTCGAAAAATGGGTCAAACTCTACTTTCGGGTCAAAATGGGTCGAAAACAGGTCAATCTTGATTTTTCGGGTCAAAACGGATCAATTTCATGTCACTTTCGGGTTAAAGGGTTAACCCGAACCCGACCCGATTTTTGAAACGGGTCGAATTGTTGAACCCGAATCGACCTGTTTTTTACCATAATCTGGAATTTTTGGGTCAGGTCCGAGTCGAGTTTTCGGGTCGTGTTAAATATTGACACCCCTAACTAAATTTTAGAAAAATTGTATTGATAGATAACCAAGAGTTCCAATGAGATGGAAAAACTGTAACTGGCGAGGTATATCTACCTCGATGCCTCCAACCAGCACCTGTAAACATGGATTCTTTATGATGCTCTCTATTGTAACACCATGGGCTGTGCCAACAAGCTGGACACCTCTCTGGGCAATGGTACTTGCAGCCATTGCTTCAAGTTCAGTTCCAATTTCATCAATTATAATAACTTGTGGCATATGGTTTTCAACTGCTTCAATCATAACCTGCATAGGCATCATTTAAATTTTACACAAAGATCAACACAAAGCTAATTGTTTCAATCTGACAGTGCTGAAGATCTTAAGGTGTAATAATGCTAATGAAACTTTTATGTAATGGAAATGACTTACGTTATGCTGCATATTAACATCAGGAACTTGCATTCTGCGAGCCCGTCCTATTCCGGAGTGAGGTACATCCCCATCACCTCCAATCTCATTGGATGTGTCCACTATGACAACACGTTTCAAGTGCTCATCAGCCAGCACTCTAGCTATTTCCCTGCAAAAATATAGTTCAGACCATTTCAGCTACAAACAAGGGGATTAATGAAACATATCAGAAGAAATTTATAAAAAGTCAATCTAGTTAATTTATAAGGTTTCATAGAATATTATTACTAACTCAACAAAAAAAAGAGTTACAAAAATAACATACAAAGATTAAGGGTTAGTTTGGGACAACAGCTTTCATAATGCTTTCTAAAACAATGTTTTTGTTAAAAGTTTTCTTAAATTAGAAATTTTTGTACTAAGAAACTGTTTTAGAAGGCAATGAAAAAGCTGTCCCAAACGAAGCCTTAGTTAAGAGGAAGAATGCACTGAGCATAAAATAAAAGTTGAAGCCTCCACAAATAAGCTAATTGAAACCAAACGACTTCAATTGCTTTGCATTCAATGTGTTTAAATGTTATTCCCCTCTAACAAATTCAGAGAAATGCTTTGTTGTAACTCAAATCAACTAGTAGCCAAGGATTAATGTTAACTTTTTAGGCCCTCACCAGTTGAAATTGATTGACTTCTCTATCATGCAGGGAGTAAGATAATTTTACCATTTAGCAATTTTCATAGCCAAAAGATTCGAACTTTGATCAAATGATTATTTACACAGAGAAAATAATTTTTGTAAATGTTCCTTATTTACAAAACTGACATCATGTTATTTTTTTTGGAACTACTAAAGTTATTCGTATTTGCTTGCATTAAATCATTGGAAATTTAACAGAAGCAAAAGATACAGTTTGAATTTTGTTGTGAATTTTTATTTTTTTGTGTGATAATTGAGAAAATAGGGTTAAAAGGATGGTCATTTTGTAAATAGTAAAGATTGAAATGTTATGCATGAACTTACCCAAAACTATTGAATACCAAGTGTAGATCCTCTACTGTTCTGGGTTAATTTCACAGTGCAAGTAACACCAATCCAGCAATGCGATGCACTTTTGACGTCTAGCTTTGGAGAAATTATTCTGTGCGAACAACAGACGGTCTGGAGACCAACTAGAACGCGTCACATCACCTACACAGCGGCACCGAGCACCGATTCCGAGCAAAAAAAAGTGACGCGTAGCGTTATGGTTGGTCTCTGAATGCCGTCTGGTGTCCGCACAAAATAAATTTTCCTAGCCTCTTTGATTCCAAGGTAATCGAAGGTGTTAGTTTAAAAAGTTGATGGAATCAAACCCAACCGTTGAAAGTGCATAGCCCAAACTGCGAGCAAAGGATCTACAACCCATGACTCCCTTCCCTGATCTAGTCATCCTCCTGGTAATCCCAACTTATGCGTTATGAATTGCGCAGGGAGAGAGAGTGTAAGAGATTAATTTAAATGATTTTTATCCTGAGAATTGATGTAATAGGTGCCTCATCGTTCATTATTCACATAAAACTGAAGGTGTCTGAAGGTCCATAATACCATTTACGTGGTGAAAATCCTCATCATCTCTTGCTTGAAATAACTTGCAACTAAGTTTCAATGCCATAGAACAAGACGCTTGAAGATAACAGATAGTCTATCTATAACTGCATGCATTGGACATGTATAGGAATGAGTACTATAAAAGGAAGCTAAATACCTGATCAAAGTAGTCTTGCCAACTCCAGGGGGGCCTATGACCAAGATGGAACCTTCACCCTCAACTAAATCACGCACCATCTCCGCACTCCCAGAAACAGCTCGTCCAACTCGACAAGTCAACCCAATTATGTCCTTCTTACGGTTCCGAATCGCACTTATTCGGTGCAAAGAATGATCAACTCCCGAACGATTGTCAACAGAAAAGTCTCCCACCTACAAATTAAGCAGCCAAACGATCTCAATTCTCAACAAATTCGTCATTAGAAGAAGAAAGTGATTATCTTTATAGCCCCACTACCTTGCCTATGGCGTGCCGTAAATCCACAAGTTTAACAGGCTCGTCGGAAACAATCCAATCCCCCGACGGAAACCGCGCGATCGGCTTCCTCCCAAGATCCATGACGACCTCAATCAGCTCCCTCACCTCACCATGGCGCGCCAAGCCTCTCCTCATCCTCGGCGGCACCAGATCAAGGAACAGCTCGAGCTCATCAGCGCCTGAACCAACGATAGCACCGTCCTCCCTCGATCTCCACGGCACCGGCGAAGAAACACTAGCACTACCACTACTCCATGTGGATCGCCGCTCTCCCTCCGGGCGGCGGATGGAAGGAGAAGGAAGCTGCGAGGAGGTGGAAGCAGTGGTCTTTCGGTGGCGTGGAGCACGGCGGAAGGAAGAGATGACGTGAGTGGAAGCAAGCTGCAGCACCTCCATGGACGATGGAGCAGTGATGATACGCAAGTGGAACCTGGCTTATAACAATAACTAAGAAGCTAGTTAGGACTTTTCATCGAGCAAGTTGAGGGCGGGCGAGGGAGGGAGGGAGGGAGGAAGAGAAAATCCAAAGGAATCTAAGAGAATATGTGGTGAGAGAAGAAGGAAAAGAGAAAGGCACGTAATTGCAAAGCTTTGAGAGAAGATTCTCGGTGACCGTTTAGGCTGTGGCTCTGATCCACAAGTTTGCTTCTTCCATATATTTTCTTCCTGCGTGTAGAACTGTACTCGTGATAAAGTCTATTTACAGAGATGATGCGTGCTTAAAATTTTTATCACAAATTAATTTTTAATTAATTAATCCAAAAAACCCTCAAAGTTTAAATATAAAATTAGTGATAGATCATAATTTTATAAAGTATGCAATAACCCATTTTAACTAATGGACCACATTTCATATCTTCATCAACCAAATTCGAATATGTTATGATGTCCAAAATTAAAAAAAAAAATTATGAATAAGATGTTCTTACAAATCAAGGGAGGATTTGTAGTAAAGAGAGATATAAGATTCTTAGAGAACTTCATAGATCTACTTGGCATATCATTATAAGCCACTCACCATAACTTAAACACATGCCATCGACGATCCACATCCGTGACTATTTATTGATGCATGATACCATCATCATTCATCATCAGGTGCCCACCATCACCATCACCATCAATTGGCTTGTTGCCTAACGACAATCACCAGATGTCGACCATCAATTGAAGATTGAAGCCTAACACCGGCATCGATACAAATCATCATTTGTCAACTAACACCCTTCATTGTCCTCCACGAAACACCAGTTGTTAGTAATATATTTAAACTACACATGTTCAATGCTCGTCTTCTTCGTCATTTAACATCTTCTCCTATAAAGAGAATGATTAAGTGGACAAACCATTTCTAATGTTCTCCATCGGCCATCATCTAAGTTTTGAGGATAAAATCCTGAACTTCATAATTTCCCATTGTAATAATTTGATCATTTCGATAGCCTTCCCAATGGCTCTGATTTATATAAGATTATGTGTAAATGAATGTCAATCATCACCTTGCTTTTATAGTATATGAATATGAAGTAATGGTCGTGACCCCCCCCCCCTACTTCATATGGTCTTCATCTCTCTCAAAGCCGTTTTGCTCAAAGTATACTCGCTCGTGCAGGTATGACAAATTGTAAACCAGTCTCAACTCCTTCTCATTTAAAATCTTCTAGTTCCAATGGTCTAACTGCTGCTTATTCCAATCCTACGTTTTATCGTCAACTCGCCGGTTGTCTTCAATATCTAACTCTCACTCGTCCGGACATCGCTTACACCGTCAACAAGGTTTGCCAACATATGTAGAATCCAACCATTCTACATTTCGAAGATCTCAAGCGTCTATTACGGTACATTCAAGGCACACTGCACGTCGGTCTCCCTCTGTTCCGGGACAAACCGATTCTACAGTATTTCTCTGACTCCGATTGGGCAGGAGATGCGAAGGATCGGAAATCTATAACACGATACTGCAATTTTCTTAGCTCATCTTTGATCTCCTGGAGTACAAAGAAACAAAATGCCGTTGCTCGGTCATCCACTGAAGCCGAATATCGGGCTCTTGCTTCTACGACAGCCGAGATCACCTGGATCCGGCGACTGTTACATGAATTAAATTGTCCTCAGCCCACTTCCACATCTCTCTTTTGCGACAATACTTCAGCTATAGCATTAGCAAACAATCCTGTGTTTCATGCCAGGACTAAACACATTGAGGTTGATTGTCATTACATTCGTCATTGCATTACAGATCAAACAATACAAATTCATCACATACCCACTACCGATCAAGTAGCTGATATTCTGACAAAACCGTTACCTGCTCCTAGATTCAAACTTCTTGCTCACAAACTGGTTCAACCGTTGGAGACACCAGTTTGAGGGGGGATATTAGACAGCAGTTATTTACTTTATTTACTTTGGTTTTATTTCACTTTACACGTGTAACATGGTTATTGGTTTATTTTGTTCAGGCTATCTATGGTGCCTATATAATAGGTTGTACTCTTTTACATTTGAATATACTTTATTTCTTTCTCTATTTTCAGTTCTCTGTTTCTCTTCTTTCCTTTTCTTGTTCTGGCTTCACCAAAGCTTTCACCGAAGCTTTCAAACCATACGTCTGATCATTTCATCTTTGCCTATTATTATTATTTCTTCCCCACCGCTCGCGCCGTCTCTCTCTCTACACTGCTTCTTTCTCTCACTAAACAGGCTTTAACTTGATATCTATATATGATATATCCATGAAAGAAAGCCGCCGACTTCTCCTCTTACTCGCCATCCTCCCATTCTTCCCAACCTTTCTCTATCATATCTCCGCCACCTCGCCGGAGTATTCCGGATCCGCAGGCCGCCGCCTTTCTTTGTGGAATCCTGCCTGCCCTGGATGGAGCAAAAGCATCTTCATTTCTTCGCCGGCGCCACCGCCACCGCCACCTTCTTGGTGCCTTCGGCCGCCGTCGGGAGAGTACGGAGAGGATAAGAGAGGCGTGCCGACCGGCCCCAATCCGCTCCATAACTGAGAGAGGTAGAGAGAGAATGAGGGCATCTTTGGTCTGAAACTCTGAATCTCTCTTTTTTTTTTCTTTATATTTCTTGGTTGTGGTTGGGAGATTTTTCTTGAAATTAATTTTTGTTATATGAAATGTAGAAAATGTATGTGAAATTATGAAATTAAATTTCAAAATAATTCATGATATATATAGAAATTAATTATGCATAGTTTATTAGATTTTTATCATTTAAATTAAATTAAAATGAATTTTAAATTATTATAATTATTTTTTTATGAACAAAATATAAAAAATTACATTTTAAGATCAAATCAATAATGATCACAAAAAATATTTTTTGTAGAATTTAATCACAAAGAAATTTGCTCAATGTTGTTGTATTTTAAGATTAAATTATTATTAGAAAAATATTAGAATTATATAAATATTAATAATTGAGGATATATATAATAACTTTTTAAGTATTAGAAGAGTTATTTTATTAATTATATTTTACATGTAATGTAATGACTTCTTAAATAATATTAAAGGAGATTAAAAAAATAATTATCTCATAAATGCTGACTTTAAATTAATTCATGCCATGACTGAATACTTAATCACCGAAATTGTTATATGCTGACTTTAATTCCAATTTTGCAGAGGTAGAGTGTTTAATATTTTAATTAATATTTTAAATATTTCAAATATGTTTCGAGTGCTTGATTTAAATTCATTTAAACTTAATTCAAATCACCTGTAATGTCAATATATTCATATTTATTAAAAAAACTAA
Organism: Dendrobium catenatum; assembly: GCF_001605985.2. Classification (NCBI taxonomy): domain Eukaryota; kingdom Viridiplantae; phylum Streptophyta; class Magnoliopsida; order Asparagales; family Orchidaceae; genus Dendrobium; species Dendrobium catenatum. Next base: position 1,446,821 of record NW_021319484.1, on the reverse strand, counting down.
AAAAGTACATATCAAATATAAAAAACATAAATTTATATTACAGTGAGATCATATGCCTATATATTTATTATAGATGGTCAGAAATTTTGTTTTATTTTAAAAAATAATTAATTATTATTTTAAAAAAGAGGATGGAGAGAAATTAATGGAGACGAAAAAATGCATTTATTTAAAAATTGGTACCCCTATTTATGAAATATTTAATTATACTATAACTTTTATTATATCATGTAAAGCCTTCAAACTTAAGGGATGTATGGGGCCACTTATGTGATAGAAATGTACCCTTCAAATTTAAGAGAAAAATCTATAATGCAGTGGTGAGACCTGCAATGTTTTATGGCATAAAATGTTGATCATTAAAAGAGAAACATGAGGATGCTCAGGTATATGAGTAATTTTATTCTTAGATATAGAATGAGAAACAAGCATATACGTGAAAAGAATGGAGTAGCTCCAGTGACGGATAAGATTAGAGAGAGTCGCTTAAAAACACAAGCTTTTGATGCACACATCTATGCATTAATTTTTCTTTACAAGTCCAACCAATAATCTCGTAGTTGTACTTGTGAATATATATATATTATGATATAAATTATATTAGGATAAACTTTAAAATCATTAGATCTGTTTTGAGAGTCAGTGCTAATAAAAATAATTTTTATTGCACTAATCTTAATATATAACCAATGATCAACTCCATTCTAATACAAATTATGGCCTCTTTTGAGACCACTTAATTTTGCCTTTTATGTTTCCAAACGGTAAAGTTATTTTTAGGTTGTTGTTTGTATGTGACACTTTTGTAGAACTTTTTTTCACGGAAATTTATTTTTGTATTGTTTTCAAAAGCATTTTAGTATGGACTTCTTCATCAGAAACCTCCATTCTTTTAAACAAAATTTTTAAAACTGCCTTTTACAAAAGACATCATGTAGCTAAATGAAGCCTATATTAGGATGTTCTGACCTTTTTATTTTCTTTGATAAAATCCTATGTCGTTTCAACTCAAAAAGAAGTACAACTCAGATTTGCATCTCATACATTCTTACTCATGATTGAAAATGATATTGAGGTTCCTATAGAATAATTTGCTGTAAAAAGTAATGATTCAAATCATAATCTTAATATCAAACAAGAATAGATTTGCAATGGCAACTTATGTCTTCTCTACTGAACATGACATGCATTTACTGTAAATGGTTCACATAAGCAGCCTTATGCTTTCATGTTGTGGAGGTTGTGGTCAAGGACGGAATTGTGTACTATAGTAAGAGTTATTTCTAATCTGCCCTTCTAAAAATCAGAAAGCCTCTTGGCCTCTTGCTACTTTTGTCGATTATGTTGAATTTTTCTAACACTAACAAACAAGTTTATGAAAAACGATTATGTATAAAATAAATTATTTTTACACCCTTACATGTATTTTTATTTTTTTATAAGCTTACCACTTGCCTCTCCAGAGAACTAAGGCTGGTTTCACCCTTGTCTGTGGTTACTTTGTCAAGAAAGAAATTGCAAATTGAGATTATTGACTTCATTTAGATGAATTTGAAATGTCTACCCAATGCTCTGTCTGAACAAGATTTGTGCAATTTAATACAATGAAAGGATATGTTATTCAGGATATAAAAAAAAATTATATCGAATTGTTGAATCAAGGGCTGCACTAAAAGAGGAACGTCCCCTCCCTCCTTGATGCTGCTCCCAAGAACAGAGAGCAGCCTAGCGAATTTCCTGGGAATAATTGCTCTGTCTCTCTGTGAACCAAAAGGCCACCACTTGAAAAAGAATTCAGGATACAAAAGATAACAAAGAAAACCAAATAAGTAAAGTCTTGCCAAAAATCTACCTTCATTTCCCACGGTACACATATACATATACAGGGATGTGAGCCACGAAACTAAACAAGCTATACGGGTACCTCAAAGCTACACCCGAAAACTAAAAAAATACAAACATAGAACATAAGCTAAATAAAGAAATAAAGTAAGTTAGCACCGGTGTCACTCCTCCAATGTGATCCCCTCCAGATGATCATTCCTCACCTCTAGTATGCTTTTCGCCATGTTTTTAAGTGATACCATGGCTTTGGAGAGCCCTGCATCTCCCCATATCACTACTCTTCTCCCTTCCACCACCAACTCAATCGTCAGTGCCACCCAGTTCACCTTGGTGTCTTCCAAGGTCTGTAGCCACTCCATCCCCAGAATAACAATAGTGCTTCCTAACTCCAATGGGAGAACCTCACTCACCTAAACCCACTATATGGTCAAAACTACTCCTCTATAGATCCACTGGTCTGTCTCCAGCTTTCATGTACCCATCTTCACTCCATAATATCATGTATCCACCAATTTCACCCTTAATTAGTTCACGACCTAGTTGGATATTAAATTATGGGTATCCCCACTATCAATCAACACCACCACCTCCTTGTCTGTTATTTCCCCCTTCACCTTCATGGCATGATTAAGAGTGAATCCTACTACTAAATTCATTAGCCCTCCGCCACATCTAGAAGTAGCTTGTCCTCCATCTCTCTCTCTCTCTCTCTACCTCACTCTCACCTCCCTCCTAGTTTCCTCATCATCACAGATGGTGATAACCAGAAGAGTTCGATGCCTACAACTGTGCCCTGGAGTATACTTCTCATCACATATGAAGCATAGTCCCTTTGCCCTCTTCTTTTGCATCTCCTTCTCTATCAATCTTTTGAATTTTCCCGCATTTCCTTCTCCTACTAGCTTCTCCCTAGGAGTCCCACGAATGTTGCTTGTTGTAGGTCCCTTGGGTACTAAAAAAGTGGTAGTCATCATATAAGAGCCACCTATAATGCTGCCCCTAGCTCCCCTCTCTTGGTATTTATGATCCTCCACTAGTTGTGCCAACTCTATTGCCTCTCCCAAGTCACGAGGTCTCATGACTCTCACTGTGGACCTAATCTTCGATTTGAGTTCCTTCATGAAAATACCCACCAAGATAGTCTCCGATAGTCGATCTAATCGACTAGCCATGTACTCAAATCTCTTGAGATAATATGCCATATATTCTTCCTGCACTAGTGTAAGGAAATGCTCATATAAGTTCTATTCCCTGCATGTTAAAAACATTCAAATAAGCATTCCTTGAACTCCCTCCAACTCCATTTTGGACTCCTCATGTCTCTCCACTAGTACCAATACAACACCTTCTCTTCTAAACATAATCCCCATGACGTCAATTTTTCCTCCTCCGTCAATCCATTAACTGTGAAATACCTCATAACCTTATAAATCCACCAGTGTGCATCATCCCCTTTAAAAATGGTCATCTTTAACTTCCGTTCCTTCGGATCTCTCATGTTTCTCTGAATTCCTCCATAATTTCCCCTTTCCCAAGTGTTCATCCCTTCTAAAGTCTCATGATCTTCCCTTCAATGCTCATACCCAAACCCCTCTTGGTTTTATCTCATCCTTCCTTCAAAATCAGCACCCCTCATACCATAATCCCCCCCCCCCCTCCATAATCCCCCCCCTCTTTTCTCTCCCAATTAACACCCCTTCGTTTATGCCCCCCATAACCACGCCTCTCTCCATACCTTCCACCTTTCTCCTCCGTGATCTCCACATCGTTTTCCCTCCTATGAATTTCAAAATTCGTAGTTCTTCCTATCGGCCCCTTTGTTTTTTCGTTTGAATTTGATTTTCTAATATATTTTTTACCATCTCATTAAGACTATAAACTTTTTCTTCCGCGGATGAAATATATCTTCCACCGTTGCTTTCATTTGGCCATCTCCCCTTCGAAGCGTTCCTCCAACACATACACTTTCTTGGCCACCATCGATACCTTGATTTTTGTTGGACTAAAAAATCTAAATCTCAATTCCAAAAATAGCAAAACAGCCCCATTCTATTTAAAACCAGCAGCTAATTTTCTTAGAAAAATCTCCTAAGCATTCCCAAAATTAGCTCTGATACCAATTTGTTAGTAAATACTTAAAGATCTCAAGTAAACCCTAACAAGAGAAGCAACAACAACGATAATGATCCACAAAACCAAAGGAAGAAACCATAAAACAGTAGTTTTTATTGCAATATTCAAACTAATGGAAGAAAAATAGCAATATACAATTGATCCTTAATTCGAGAGAATGATCTATCTCTCCCAATCCCTAGACGACGCTAGAGCCTAAGACACCAAACTTTAAGAACAAGAATAGCCACAATAATTTGCATAACCCTAACCATCCTATTTAAAGCAAATAATTAAATAATAAATACCTAAACATCCCTCCCCTAATTCCCTCCTATTTCCTTAATTATCTCCCTCCCAAATTAGCCCTCAAATCATCCCATAAATCTGTCCTATGCAATTAGAAAATATTTTCTAATTAACATAGAAAAAGCTTTCACACTGTCTTTACTGCCTCATCATTCTCAATCCTCTGTTTCCCTCTTTTGCCATAACTCCTGAATTTACTCAATCCTCCAGTTCGACGGATTTATGAAATTTGGCCGAAGAAGCCCACGAAAGTGAGAAAGTTAAATTCATATCGAGCGATCTGTGTCATTTCTTCCCATCGAAATGTTGTAACGTCCACTCCGCAGTAAGGGAACATCGTAGATGGAACCAATTCGAACAACAACAAAGGAGCCGAAGAAGTGACTCATGCAATCTCTGCACATTCGAATGAAGTCGAACAACAACGACGAAAAAGAAGATGAAAAGCAAACCCTAGATGCCTCTAAGTTATTACTAGTTAAACTTTGTGTAATTCTTTATTCAAAGTTTCTTCTTTTTTTGTTCTATTCAGACTTATTTTATTCTTCTTTTTCTTATTCATATTTTTTTCTTGCATCTTTTTGTCGAATCCCCCAACAAGGGGGTTCTTCTTGTATTTGTATTTTACCTTTCTTTTTTTGATTAAAGAAAGCCACTATTTTTTCTATATTCACCTTTTCCTTAATTCCTTCTTTTTTTTTCCACTCAAAGTTATTATTTATTCTTTATGTTGTTCTAACCCAACACAAATTTCTATATAATTTCTTGAATTTGTTTTCTAAAAAAATCCATTCATATTGACAATGACGACTCAAACAAATATAATTTGATCGTATATAAATAGACCTTTTTATCCCCATTCCCTTATTGGATAAAAAGATTAATATAATTTAAAATATTAAAAACTAAGTAAACTAATTAAATAATTAATACATAAATTATTTATCTAATTTGACCTAATTAAAGAGTTAGTAATATAATTAGTCATAGGGTGTGAATTAATAATAAAATATTTAATTGATTAATGAGATAAATATTTATAAATAATTAAAACTAATTAATAATAATTCAAAATTAATAAAGAGTTCATAAGAGAGAGAGAGAGATTCCATTTCTGCTAATTCATCCAAAACAAACTTGGCCCTTAAACAAAAGGATCATGAACCAAAAAGGAAGAAGAAGATGAGGATGATGAAAGAAAAAGGCTCAGAAGATGACAATGAATCCATGCCATAGAACTATTAGAGAAGCTTCACTATGGTCGAATTCCCATTGTAATGTCAGCTGTGGTTGCCTGAGAAACTTCAGACCATCCAGAAAGCCATACCATAGGAAATATAACAATATTCAGGCTAAATTCTGTGGGTCTCCGAAAGGATTCCGCTCGTGTGGTTTCGAATGCAAAGAGTACGATCACACTATCCCGTAGGACAAAGTGGTCGTAGGCCTTTACAATCGACACAAGCAGGCCGATGGAAGAGCAGATGGAGTTATAGATACGATTAGCCATGAATTTTATATCATGGTGAAAATGAAGCAACTGATAGGATTTCCATATAAAAAAAGCAAAAATATTAAACCCCATCAATGCAATTTCATTTTTCCTTTTCATGGCAAGAGATTGTGAGATGCATCAACATATCTCAAAATTAGGATTCACGTGCTATACTTCTCTGTTTTTATTTTTTTTTTGGGATATTTAAGTAGCAAACTCACACACAACGCATATACATAGACTCGAACCTTAAACCTCTTAGTTGGAAGCCAAAGCTCTCAACCAATAGGCCAAGAGAGTAGTGCTCTCTGCTTTTATGTCAATTTCCAATTTTTCTGCTCTTCCTTTAGCCGTGGGTGTGCTAGGGTTTTCTTTACCTCTTCTCAAGCTGTTCGACTTTACCTGCTAAACCTGAAAGGTAGAGTTTTGAACGAGTCGCGCTAAGTGACTTCCTTGCCTCCTTTGACGACGTTCCTTCCTGTCGAATCCGAAGTCATGTAAATTCGCCGTTATCGTTTTAGCTTATATTAGTTAAGTTCAATTAGATTAAGTAGATTAATTTCTTCGCATTGGCGTCTAGGGTTTTGCTGTACAACTTCTCAATTTCGTCGTTGCTGTTCGACTTCGTTGCTTCGCATGAGGCAGGGTCTTTGCACGAGTCGCTTCTTCGGCTCCTTCGTTGCTGTTTGACTTCGATCGTTCCACGACGTTCCCTTCCTGTCGGATCGAATGTCTCGACATTTTAATTGGAAGTAACTACTGGGAGGTCGCTCGCTGTAAAGGAAACTACCTTTCTCCCTTTCGCGCGCTTCTTCGGCCAAATCCCAAATCTTGTAAATCAGCGAAATTACAGGATTTATTAAATCCCGGATTTGCGGTCCAGTAAGGGAGACGGAGGATTTATTATTCCTCCGTGAGATTTTTCGGTTGTTCAAATCCCGTTTGCAGGATTTGGCAAAAAAATCCTGCTCAAAATTGGCTTAAATACTGTTAAATCCTTTATCCGAACAGCCCTAGGGGTTAGCCACTTTGGACGCATGGATATCCCTATGGGGCTGTTTGGTAGCATCTTGGATTTGATTTAAGTTGGATTTCGTAAATCCTCTAAATCCGGATTTCGAAAATCCTGAGAGGCTTAAATCCTGAAAACTGTTTGGTAACATTCACGATAAATCCTCTTAAATCTCATGTAACTGGTTGACTATAGAGCAGGATTTATCGAGGGATTCTTTCTCTAGCATCATGGATTTCGTAAATCCAACAAAATACAGGATTTCGGAAATCCGAATTTAGAGCGAATCAGCAGAATTTTCCGTCCAAGGAGGATTTCGTTTGCCGTGAGATTTGGATTTGCATTTTAGGCCGTTTGGCTGGATTTTGCCCAAATCCGGCCATAAATCCGCCTAAATCGGCATACCAAACAGCCCCTATGTTTGCTTCTTTTTTTTTTCTGATTTGGAATTTTTGGATGGCGGGCAGCTTATGAGGCAACAACAGCTGGCATTACAATGGGGATTTATACGTAACTATCAGTAGAAAGCTTTCTACTTGTGTTATTTGTGGAATCTGCTGTCATCTGACCCCTGCCCTATTCTTTGTTTCTCATTCTTCTTCTTATCAGTTCTTTTGGGTTATTGATGTTTCATAATGTGCAGGGTAGGATGCATTATTCTCTTTGAAGTTTCAATGAAATTCCCGGTCTGACTAGTTGTGGATGCCTATTTATAGTGGATCAATGGATTAGATTGTTGTGGAAGAAGCATGAAGCATGAGTTGTTGGGTTGTTGCACCAAGTTCTTTTTATTGTCTGTTATTAAATTTTAATTTCCAGTGCTTATCTATTTTATTAAGTGTTGATGCGGTGATGCATTGACTATTTGAATCTTTCTTGGTCGAGTTTTCATATCTTTGATTGAGAATGATGAGGCATCAAAGATGTGCATTCTGTTTTGGCAATCTGGCCTCGATTTTGTAAATTTGCTGATAGATGGTGCCTTTACATGTCAGTTGAAGTAGCATTTTTATTGAATTCTTATAAGAAATCCTTGTTTAAAATATGAGCAACTTTTTTTTATTCCCTTATATATGATATTCCTTTTCTGGGACATGGAGATTTGTGATGCCAAGGGGAAAGATGGGATGATGTCATGTCTGGAGGGAAAAATCTTTCTACCTTTTTTCTCATAGAGGATGTGATGATGATGGATAGCACATCTACTGGCTCATTAACCATGGTTGAGTCTTTTCTCCATTGCGCTTTCCATGTGTTTGTGTTGGTTTCACCTGGAATGGCAAGGCATCAATGCATCAAGGATGGCCTCAAGAGGCAACCGGTGCTGCCAGCCACTATTCTGGTTTCTTAGAGCTTAAGATGAGACATTGAATTTAAAGTTTGTTTTATATTTTCTGTGATTTTTATGTTTTTTTATCTCAACGTAGGTCCAAAATATTTTATAAGAGGGTGGTGAGACCTGTAATGTTTTGTGGTGCCTAATATTTTGCCTTACATGATGTCAATATCCTTGTAAAGTTAGAAGTACCAATTTAGTTTATGAATAGCAAAAATTTAGTTTATGAACTACAACTACTTTTGTGTTATTGGAAGTAGATTCATAATTTTTTGAATCTCATGTCTTTTGTCCTTTATGGAGCTTGTCATTAGAATAATTGTAAAATTTATCGCTAATAAACTAAATCCGTCGTTGTATCCCATGCATGACCTATTATAATTCTGGACAAATTGAAGGGGTAAATCCTCTTTCCATTTCTTGTATATTTTCTCACTTCTTTCCACATTTTTTAATTAAAGCTCTTTCAAAGCTTTTGTGATAGGAAACACTTGTAGATCTCAAGTATTTCGTATAAATCTTCGGAAAACAGCAAGAATTCTTCACAAAAGTCCACACAAAAAACAAGAAAACAGTAGATAATTTGTATTATTTGATGAAAGAAAAACAAAAAATAGCAAGATACAATTGATCCTCTATTCGAGAGGAGGATCGATCTCTCCCAACTCTCTAGACGCTACTAGAGCCCAAAGAAAAACCTAAATCTAGGAGATCTCAAATTTCAGCCAAATTCAAGATACCCTAACCCTAGGAAAACAAACTATTTAATGCATACAAATCAAAAGGAAATCTCTAAATAGCCCCTACATTCAAATTTTCCTCCTAACTTCCTCAAAAATCCTTCGAAAACAGCTCCAGATGGCTTGTGGCTTGTGTTCGGCGCATACAGGGGGCGGAAGAGTTCCGCCCCATTTAATGTGAGCCGGTCCCATATGGTCTGGCTGGACCCGGTCTATTATTTTGTTTGTTTAATTTTTGTTGTTTTATAAAGTTTTATCATGTGTGCGTGGGAATTAAATTGGAAATTGTTACTAGTCAAGCTTCTTTCCTTAGCAGTAACTTGTGGATCTTTTAAATGTGTATCCCACTTTTTCTGGATCTTTATTTTTGGTACCTTGGGTTGGACAGTTTGGGTAAGGTTGAGCTGATCTTCTAGGGTTTGAACATTGCACCCCATTTTTTATTAGAGGTACTGATTTGTGCTGAATATTTTGCCTCAAGAAATCACCAGAGTTTGCATATTATTTTTAAAGTAAAATTCTCTTTGATCAAGCAAAACCAAGGGTCTAATTATAATGTGTTTTTTCCCTATGTTATATATGCACTAGTGACTCTTGGAAAGGAGTTCTTAGTTTTGGGAGAGCACTGTAGGAAAAACAATGAGAAATGAAAAAGTAAATACATCATCGAAAATAGTGAGTGATGGAAAAGTTGATACATGATGGAACTTCTATTAGGCCTCCCTATAAAGGCCGCTGCTCGGTTTAAGTGAATACATATCCTCTTTCTCTTTTATTGAATAGAGTTGCATTGGGGAAAAAATGAAGTCGACATTTATAGATGAGGGGGAGAGAAAGAGGTAGAGAGAGGAGAAATGACCATTTATTTGAAATTGAGTGATGAAGTGTCTTTCGGCTTTCACTTGGCGTGATAGTGATTCATGTTTTAGTTGGTAACAAGGAACTATTGTTGGGTCCTGTTTTCATTGTAATGTCTTTGACGGTACTCTATGAGAGGGAAATTGTTAGTGTTGGGCTCGAGTTCTACACTTAATGCAGTGTCAGAACACCCCCAATGCACTTTATGAAAATTCACGCTCCAGCCTTCTTTCATTTTACGTATTGGTACGTGGTATTTGATGTATAGTAGCAGCATGGGTTGATATTTAAAATTAGAAATTAACTATCTCGCATTTAAGGCGGATGGTTGGGAAGTGATGATGGACCCAATTATGATCCCATGGTTCCATCGCCCGGGTCATCGTGGTCTCTGGTCTACTTAATTAGAGGTAGTCGACCTAACTTGATAGAAGGATCTTTGTCGACAGCCATGGGTTGCATTGTCCAAAGGTACCTTGTAGACATGGGGGAAATATTTGCCCATGGTGATGAATTTGAATCCACCTTAGCTAAAAGAGAGCTTTGTGGCCTATCGATTATATCTCATTTAATTCATATCTCAAGGATTTGAAGTCATTGGGGAACATACGAGCTCTGGCCATTTAGTGGCAAAACACCCGGTTCAAAGGGCCCTGGTCATAACCGTTTACATGTAATGTCATTTGGTAGTAAAAGGTGAGAGGACCTTTAGAAAGTGGTTTATTTATTTTCTATTGGAATTTAATTTTCATATCGCCCCCCCTCTTTTTTTTTTTCATGAAGCACGGTGCAGTAATCATGGTAACTTGTCTTTTTTTCATTTTGTATATATTTTTGAGAGGTTTGATGGAGAAGTATAGAGGGAGTATCGAGATTCTACATATTATATTTATTGATTTATAGAAAGCATATTTATTGATTTAGAGAAAGCATGTGGTTAAGTTCCAAAAGAAATGCCCTGGAAAGTTTTATATTTGAGAACAAGGATTTATGTTTTTGCTGGTAAAGTGGAACTGTTGTTGGATCCTAATGTTTTCGTTGCAATTTCTATGAAGGTGTTCTATAAATTCAATTCATATCAGAGGGAATTAGTTTGTGATAGTCTCAAGTTCCTTATTTAGTGCAGTGTTAGAAGATCACTAATGAATTTTTTTATAATAACAAACACACACACTCTCTCTCTTTCTCTCTCTGTTTCTAACTTTGAGGTATGCTAATGCATCTCACAATCTTTTGCCATGAAAAGGAAAAATGAAATTGCATTGATGGGGTTTAATATTTTGCTTTTTTATATGGAAATCCTATCAGTTGCTTCATTTTCACCATGATATAAAGTTAAGAAGGCCTAAATATATGTCAGTTTCAAAGATTTGCACCCCAAATATATCCTGTAGTGTGTTGTGATTATTTCTTCTTTTAGTGAAAAGCTGAGAGGGCGATGATGAATATGATGGTTTAGAATTTGGCATGAATTTTGCTATGTTTCCTATGGTATGGCTTTCTGGATGGCCTGAAGTTTCTCAGGCAACCCCAACTGACATTACGATGGGAATTCGAGCATAGCGAAGCTTCTCTAATAGTTCTATGTCACGGATTCATTGTCATCTTCTGAGCCTTTTTCTTTCATCCTCATCTTCTTCTTCCTTTTTGGTTCATGATCCTTTTGTTTAAGTTTTTTTTTTTGGAGTAGTTAGCGGAAAACAATATTGTTTACCTAATTGACACTTACTCTCCTCACTACTGTAAAAATTCAAGGGCCCTTTCTCTAATTTAATTTTAACGCATGTTGGTGGAATCAGTGTCTCTTGCTGTGAAAAGGGAAATAAATTCATGGAAGAGAGAGAGAGAGATACATATGATTTTTGGATAGAGATACCATCGGTATCTTCCTCTTCTTCATGAAATCTGGAACTATTGTTGGCAATGAGAAGACATATTGTTATAGAAATTCTAATCAAATTAGTTTGAGAAATTTTTATGAGGAATTAGCGGAAAAGGAATATTGTTTGCCTACTTTACGCACTCTCCTTACTACTGCAAAAATTCATGGGCCCTTTCTCTAATTTAATTTTAACGCATGTTGGTGGAATCAGTGGCTCTTGCTGTGAAAAGAGAAATAAATTCATTGAAGAGAGAGAGAGAGATACATATGATTTTTGGATAGAGATACCATCGGTAGCTTCCTCTTCTTCATGAAATCTGGAACCATTGTTGGCAATGAGAAGAAATATTGTTATAGAAATTTTCATTGTATACGCAATAATAAATTCTAATCAAATTAGTTTGAGAAATTTTCATTGTATACGCATAATGCATTTGTAGCTAATTATACTTTCATTTAATTAATTTTTATTTTTAAAGTTAATTAGTATTAATTATTAAATGTCACAGAATTCAGTCTTCTGATTATTCTCTTAGTAGAATAGATGTATTAGATATGGTTTATTCCAAGAGATAGATTAAAAAAAAAATAAATTAAAAATTATATATGTTTTTTTATTTAATTTAAATATATTTTTAATAAAGAATAACAAAATTTATTGCCAGTGCTATTAAAATTTATTTAATCAGCTAAGAGAAAAGAAAGAGGGAACAAAAAGAAACGTGAGCGCGGGGTTGGTCGCATAATACGGATAGATACTCTTATGGAAGCCTGGAGATTTGGTTGATCCGGTGTGCGCGCAGAATAATTTCTGCTCTTTTACGGGGAAGCTTCTTCGCCTCCCACACGACTCTTCAGTAGACATCTACTATTTATACCAGCTACAGCGAAACCTATGCCGTAGTGATTGTAGGATCGGATGCACATCTTTCTCGCCGCCTAATTTTTCCTGATATCAAAGTAGATTTTTCGGAGCGCAATAATTTCTCTAAAATCTATCTCCGGCTTTTCTATTCGTTGGATGCCCTAGAGGCGTTGCTGATTTTTTCAGAGTATGCTTTTCTTCTCTCTATTTCCCTGCATTGTCTATAATGTTTGAAGCCCTCGTCATTTTTCGCAAATCTATGCCCCTTAAATTCTTCTTATTTACTTTTGAAATTTTATCAGTACTTTCGGGTTCTGAATGTTTCATAATGCGCAGGGTTGGATGCCTTCTTCTCTCTAAAGTTCCTATAACATTCATGTTTTGGTTAGTTGCTGATGTATATTTACGTTGGATCAGCACATGAGATTGTGCTTTTCAAAATTAGTTTGAATTCATACTGGCTAGGTCTTCTATTGAAGCTAAATATTTGTTGAAAGGTTTGATGGAGAAGTATAGAGAGTGTAAAGAGGATCTACATTTGATATTTATTTTTTTAGAGTAAGCATATGAGTGCTTTGGAGAGTTCTCGACGAAAAGAAAAGAGTTAGTAATGTTTATATTTAAGTCATCAAGGATATGTATACAAGAGTTTTAATATGTGCTCAAACACAAGATTGTTTGATCAAGTATTTTTCTATTTCAATTGGATTACATCAAGGATCAGCATTAAGCCACACTTTTTTTCTTTAGTCATGGATCTTACTTGCTACTTGTAATTTCCTCAATAATGTTTTCATCGAGATATCTGTGGTGTAACATTGCTGGTGATTGCCAACAAGTGACTGATCTCCTACAATTCAAGTTTACTTATACTCATTTTGCAATGCCGAACATCAAGGATGGCTTGAAAATTTTCAGGCAACCGATGTTAGGATTATACCTATTTATGCTTGAGGTTGGAGGGATATCTCCTACTTGTTGGAGGGATACCTTTTTGCTGATGATATTCTTCTTGTTGATAAGACTAGAGAGGGAGTTGAAGGTAAACTTGAATTATGCAGGTCAACCTTAGAGGCTTAGAGTCTAAAGGTTTTCGCTTGAGTAGATCTAAAACGGAATATATGGAGTGTAATTTTAGTAGTAATAGACCTAGTGAGGGGATTGTGACTTTGGGCGATCAAGTCATTAATAACAGTACACATTTTAGATATCTTGGATCTATTGTTCAGAGTGATGGTGAAATAGATGGAGATATTATCAGTAGAATTCAAGTTGGATGGTTGAAGTGGAGGAATGCATCGGGCTTGTTATGTGATAGAAATGTACCCCTCAAACTTAAGGGAAAATTCTATAAGATGGTAGTGAGGCCTGCAATGCTTTATGGTGCCGAATGTTGGTCATTAAAAGAGAAGCATAATACTAAGTTAACTGTGACAGAGATGAGGATGCTCAGGTGGATGATTGGCTTTACCCTTAGAGATAGGATACGAAATGAGCATATACGTGAAAAGGTTGGAGTAGCTCCAGTAGAAGATAAGATTAGAGAGAGTCGCCTTAGATGGTTTGGTCACATAAAACGGTGGCCTTCCGATGACCCGGTTAGGAGAGTAGAGGTATTAGATTTGACTTATGTTAAAATAGGTAGGGGTAGATCTAAAAAGACTTGGTTAGAAAATATTAGGAAAGACCTTTCTTTATTAGATTTAAACGAGAATTTGACTTTTAATTGGACACAATGGAGGATTAATGTAGCCGACCCCACGTAGTGGGATAAAGGCTTGGTGTTGTTGTTGTTGTTGGAGGGATTTTAGGAAGTTGATTATTTATTTATTAGTGTGGGGATTCAATAGTCATATTGTACTCTTTATCCTTCCCTGAAGCAGGATGCTGTTTCTCTGGTGATTTGAGATGATATATATATATATATATATATATGCTCAGCATATCTTACTGGCAATCCATGTGCACTTCCTTGCGTTATGCATTACCTTAGAAATTAAATAGCCTCTGTCTCCATTCTATTTCTCAAGTTGGAAAATTGTTACAATCCGTCCATATGAATGAAAAATTTATATTGCACGGATGGGGGATTCTAATTTTCTTTTACAGATGGAAGACTTATCAGGTAGTAGTTTGCTGTGATTATCTCTTTTATGAGTGAGTTGTGAGGGAAATAATGGTGATGATTTAGAATTCAGCCTACGTTGGCCTTAAAGCAGAACAGCCTTGGGAGAGCAGAGCAGTTAAAACATCATGAATCATGTATTATTATGTCTGCTTATAAAGTTTACTACTCAGGTTGAAGTTAATGCATATCCTCTGTCTTCGCTTATATTGATTTGAGCAGCATAAGGGAAAAAAGGCAGCATTTTGAGATGGGAGCGACTGAAAGAGATATAAAGAAGATAAATTAGCATATATTTGAAATTTTTAGTGGGATTAAGAGAGATAGTGTATTTCACTGACCTGATTGTGATTCTTGTTTTTGTTGGTATCAAGGAACTATTGATCCTCTTGATTTCTTTATAATTTTTATGAAGGTATTCTAAAAATGCAATTCTTATCGGTGGGAAGTAGTTTGTGATAGTTCTGAAATTATAACGCGCTCCCTCACTTTCTCTCTCTTTTAGCATGGGCTGGATCTTATACTAATACATCTTTGAAACATTTAACTTAATACCAAATCACGCTGCTACTATACGCCGGATAACATGTATTTGTTTGAAGACTAGCCTTAATTGAAAGTTCTCTCTCGTTATCGGGAAGGCTAATTAACTATAGGGCGTGCCTATAGGAAACCTAAACTCAGATCATATAACCCCTCAAAATGAGGGCGAAATCTCTGGTTAGTAACTTATTTAAAACCTAATCTGTCTTCTGAAAATTTGCCTCAAAACTTGAAAGTTAAAACTCTCCTCGACAACCCATAAAAAATTAAAGAGAGAAAAAGAGGTAGAGGAGGACAAATTACCATATATTTGACATTGAGAGGGAGAGTAAGAGAGATGATCTCTTTGACATAACCTTATTGTGATACTTATTTTTGTTGGTAACAACAAACTGTTGTTGGATCCTAATGTTTTCATTGTAATTTCTATGAAGGTATTCTATAAATTCAATTCATATCATAGGGAAGTAGTTTGTGATTGTATTCAAGTTCTATGTTTAATACAGTGTTAGAAGATACCTAATGCATTTGTAGGCCTACCTGGTAAGAATCCAAATTGATTTTGAGAAACATTAGTAATTTAGTATCATGCCGCAACCTATGCTCCATAACTCTCTACCATAGTTTTAAAGTATGACACATTAACTTAATTCCTATATAAATCGCATAATGTTGTGCATCATCTTTATTCTTAAAAATAGGAATCAACACGCTCATTCGTAGACGTGATGTTATGGTGATGCTGCTTATGAAGATGATGGTATCATGAGCCATCGTTAGTTCTTGCCTTCCTCACCATTAGGGGTGTAAATGAGTTGATCTAGAGGAACTTAAGTGTTGTCAAATGAGCAAAAATTTTGTTTAAATTTTTAACTTATCTTGCCAAACATATAGCTGTTTACCGACATAAAGCGTATTTGTAAAGTTAGAGTAGCAATTTAGTTTATGAATATCAACAATGTGGTTTATGAACTACAAGTACTTTTGTATCTGATTTCTTAAATCTCATATCTTTAGTCCTAGGTTTATGGAGTTGCTAATTAGAATCAATTGGGAAATTTATAATAATTCTCTGTTATTATACCAATACCCTATTATAATTTCAGGCAAATTCAAAGAGTAAAACCTCTTTCAATTTCTAGTCTATTTTCTCACGTCCTTTTATACTTATATTTTGAGGTCATACAAATCTTTTTTTTTTACATTTTTGTTGTTTTATACCAAAATCTTCTTATGTCTGCTTTTTTTTCCTTTCAGTAGCTTGTGGATCTTATAACTGTGCACCCAACTATTCTGAATCTTTTGTTTTGATAGTTTGGGTTGGATAGTTTCCGAGCTGATCTTGTACGAGGTTGAACATTGCTTCTCAGTCTTTGTTAGACGACTGATTTGCGCCTCATCCTTTGCCTCAAGAAATCTCTAATTGTATATTATTTTTATGGTTTTGTGACATTCTCTTTTATCAGGCAAAAAAAGGGTCAAATAAATTGTGGGTTGTTTCCTATTTTATATATTCGCTAATGACTCCTTGAGAATCGGTATTTCTTAGCCTACGCTGGCCTTAAAGCAGGACAGCCTTGGAAGAGCAGAGCAGTTAAAACAGTGAGAGATGGAAAAGTTAAAACACCATGAATCGTGTACTATGACTGACCTGAGCAACATGCATGACCTGAGAGGACAGCGTGAAAGCTTTTTCTATGATTGAGTGCAGGTGGCACCTTTGGATATCTCTTTATTGTTGCTCCATGCAACAACATTGGTAATTCAGGCCAATGTTTTATTATATGACTTGTCTTAATGGCCTGGAGCTTCTCAGGAAACTACATCTCCCATTAGCATGACAATTAAAGTATAGCAAAGCATCCTACCTGTCATATGTTAGGGATTTATTGGCATGCGAGCCTTCCTATTTTTGCTCTTTTCTTATTTTTGTTCTTATTCTTTCTTAATGCTCTTGAAGCTTAGCTCTTTCAGTTGTTGAGCTGAGCTCCGTAATTATCTCTTCGCTAATAAACTCCCCTCCAACTTCCGTTGCTGTGACTATTACAAATTATCCATTATCAATTCTTGCTGCTAATTTTGCTACTTTTCTCTGGCTACTAGATGAATTACTTTTGGAAAGGCAATGACTGTTAATGTTAACAATTGACAATTTGGCCATAGTTAATTCTTCCTCTACTCTAGGAGTGAGGCATAAGGATAGCATGCAGATCCAAGAGCAACCTACTTGTGGCTATTAAATACTTCCCACAGTATTGCTTCTTTTACCATTATTGCTGCTACTTTAAGAACCTGCTTATATTTATTTTGTTTACCTGCTTGTTCTAACTTTGCTTGAGATTCTTTTCAGCAGGACCTGGAGGCATTTGTTTGCAAGACGCTTGCAATCACATTATTGCTGTATTTTCATTATAGAGGCTGTGGTGATTTCCTCTAGGATAATTACACTTTTTTAATATATATAAATATCAAAATGGTTACCTGAGTTTTTATGATGGGCCAAAATGTTCTTCAATTTTATTAAAAGATCATATTGGTCTTAAATTTTTTTTAAAAGAATCAAAATAGTTCCATGACGGGGACCATTTTAAATTACTGCACTCAAATGTTTCTAAGTTGTGAAACCCGTATCTTTAACTGGTTTAGTGCTATTTAATACGAGAATTACTGAGATGCACTTAAAAATTCTTTAGGATAACAATAAAGCTACCATGGTGTGGAGAAATTGTTAGGATTTTCTATTTAATAGGGCTAATCTATTTTTTAGTTTCTGCTGTCAATGAATGCTGCAACATATAGTAAATACGTAACATTACAATGTCTTTAGCTTTCTTAATGGATTCACCCTACAATAACAAGTTGCTAGCATCTCTCTCTCTCTCATTCACCCCATCGCTCCATCGTCTCTCTCTCTTGTTCTCTTACTCTTCGCTTTTCTCTCTCTCTCTCCAATCTCCCTCTCTTTCTCTTTCTCTCTCTTTAGAATGCCAAATTGTTCTTTTTGAACAAGAATGTCCCGAAGCTTTCTGGTCTTGAAGGTGCCAGGTTACCAGATATAGGTGAAAATTTTTTGGGTGATATTCTAGTTTGTTTATCAAATGAGCTTCCCTCGCCCTTGCTTTAATGCCATAGACATAAGCTGTAGATGTCATGATTGTAAGTTTTTTTGGCTTTAGCTAATATATCAGAGTGGAAGCTTGCTGTCAACTTTTCTTAAGTTTTAGCAAATCAATCTTGTTATTATGCAGCTTACCTTGATTTGTTGGCTGGCTCAAAAGTCCCCCAAAATTTTTTTTGGTGACTGGAATCCCTTTTGTGGTCTGTATTCCTACTAGCTAGCAATTCTCCGAGCCTTGGAGTTGCGGCAGCTGGAATTTAATAAAATATGGTTAACGCTTAAAGAAGCTTTCTAGTAAAATTTTTTGGGGAAGAGTAATATAGCTTAGTTTATAGTTTGATTTTAATGTTTTTCAAAATTTGCTTGAATTCTTGGTGGTTAGGTCCAGTATTGAACATATATTTTTGTTGAGAGCTTTGATGGATAAGCATTGATAGAGTAAAAGGGAGATATTTATTTATTTAGAGTAAGCATATGATAAACATTCAAGAGAAGTGCTGTGGAGAGTTATAGAAAAGAAAAGAGTTAGTAATGCTTATTTTTAAGTCATTAAGGATATGTATACAGGAGTTTTAATTTGTGCTTAAACACAAGGTGGTTTGATCAAGTATTTTTCTATTTTAGTTGGATTATATAAAGGATCAATGTTAAGTGAATATCTTTTTTTTCTTTAGTCATGGATGTTCTTTCTAGACTTCTGCAAGGGGATGTAACTTCCTATATGCTTCTTGCTGATGATATTCTTATTATTGATCGGATTAGCGAGGGAGTTGATGAATGATTTGAATTATGGAGGTTCACATAAGTGTTTAAAGTTTTTCATTTGAGTAGATCTAAAATCGAATACATGATGTTTAATTTTAATTTTAATATTAATAGATCTAGTGGTGGGATTGTGACATTGGGTGATCAAGTCATGCAATGCCTTATGACGCAAAATGTTAGCCATTAAAACAAAATTGATGAGGCCTGCAAGGCCTGAAGAACTTGCTTGTTACTTGCATTTTTCTCAATAATGTAATCATCGAGATATCTGTTGGTAGAACTGAGCTGGTGATTGCCATAACTTATCTTCTGGAACCTAGGTTCCTTATGCTATTTTTGCAATGTCGAACGTCAAGGATGGCTTGAAAATTCTCAAGCAACCGATGCTATGATTATCCCTAGTTATGCTTCAGTTTGGAGGGCTTTTAGAACGCTGGTTGTTTATGTATTAGTGTTGGAATTCAATTGCATATTGTACTCTCTTTCTCTTCTGAAGCAGCTTTCGGTTATATATATACAGATTTTTGATATATAAATGCTCAGCATATCTTACTTGCAATCTAATTGCTCTACCTTTCGTTTTGCATTACCTTACAAATTTAAGAGCCTCCATCTCCATTCAATTTCTTTTGCATGTTGGAAAATTTTCTTACAATCTGTCCATATAAATGGGAAATTTAAGTTGCACGGATGGAGAGTTATGTTTTTCATTTACAAATGGAAAACCTGTCAGTTGCCTGATCTCCGCCTTGAAATACAATTATCAGATGACATTTTTAAGATTAGCAGTATACCAAAAACATGTAGTTGCTACGATTATCTCTTCTATGAATGAAAGTTGTGAGGGCAATGATGGTGATAATTTAGAATTTGGCTATTTGCTGCACATGATTTCTCCCCTTATCTGACATATTTTTAGTCTACAAAATAATATTAAAAAGCTTAGATAGTCAAGAAATTCCTTCTTCTTTTAAGCATTTCTACACCTCTATTGGATTATCATAAGGTCAAACAGCTTTTTCACAGTTCATTTTCTTTAAATCCACTATAACTCAGTTTTACTAGTACTTTGATAAAAACAAATATCTTTATTTTCATTTAGGATGCTATGGTCACTAAAATCAACTGTATTCTCGCAATCTTTATTGAAAAGTTCAGGAAAATATCTTATCTATTTTTGTTGAATGTCTTCTTCTAATAAAACCACTTTGATTTTCATCCTTAATGCGCTTCATTGGTACTAAATCCTCACTACTAATCTTTCGCCTTCCTTAATATCTAATCTTTTATATAAATCATTAAAGCTGAAATCTTTGCATCGGTTATTGCTTTCAAGACTCCTTACACTAATGACCCCCTGAGAAAGGGTATTTCTTAGTCTATGCTGACCTTAAAGCAGGATAACTTTGGAAGAGCAGAGCAGTTAAAACAGTGAGAAATAGAAAAGTTAAAACATCATGGATCATGTACTATTAGGCCTGCTTATATGTTTAATGCAATGTCAAAAGATGCCTAATGCTTTTGTTGACAGTAACATGCTCCCTCTCCGAGGATGCCTATTGCATTTGTTGACAGTGACAAGGGCATTGGGGTGCTATCTTTATGTTGTCTTCAAGACAATTAGGTTTTGATATGGAAGATAATGTTGCTACTCTTCATATATCTATGCTTGTCAGTTTCACTTTCTATGTATTGGTGCATATTTCATATTTTATGTGGATTAAGTTACTTTGAGAATGGGTATCTTTTTAGCCTGTGCTGACCTTAAAAAGGGATTTCCTTGGGAAAGCAGAGCAGTGAAAACAGTGAGAGAGAAAAATTAATACGTCATGGATCTTGTACTATTAGATCTGCTTATAAAGCCAGCTACTCATTTGTATTGAATGCATATCCACTCTCTTTCTCTAATTTTGAATGGAGTTGTATAGGGGTAAAAATAAGGCAGCATTTAGAGATTAGAGGGAGAGAAGAGGAGGACAAATTACCCATATATTCGACATTGAGAGGGAGATTAAGAGAGACGAAGTGTCTTTACATGACCGGATTTTGTTCATATTTTTGTTGGTAACAAGGAACTGTTGTTGGATCCTAGTGTTTTCATTGCAGTTTCTATAAAGGTATTCGATAAATTCAGTTTATATAAGAGGGAAGTAGTTTGTGATAGTTCTTAAGTTTATTGTTCAATGCAGTGTCAGAAGTTTGCTAACTAATTTGTTGACAATAACTCACTCTCTCTCTTCTCTCTCTCTCTCTCTCTCTCTCTCTCTTCTGAGGGCAACAATGGTGATGATTTAGAATTTAGCCATCAACTGCACATGAGGGGAATGAAATTCCCCTATGTTTATTATGATATGGCATGTCTGGATGGCCTGGAGCTTCTATGGCAAGTACATCTTCCATTAGGATGGGAAATAAAGTTTAAAAAAGCTTCTCTACTTCTCTTTATGTCATGGATTGATTGTTCTTCTTCTAATAATTCTTTCCCAGGAGTCGAGAATCATAGCTCATCCAGTTGTTGCGCCTAGCTCCCTAATAATCTCTTCACTAATAAAATCCCCTCCAACTTCTGTTGCTGTTACTGTTACAATATATCCATTATCAATTCTTGCTTAGCTTTGCTATGTTTCTCTGGCTTCTAGATGGATTTAGTTTGGAGAGGCAGTGACAATTATTGCCGATAATTTGGCCATGGTCGATTCTTACTTTACTCTAGCAATGAGGCATTGAGGATGGAATGGAACTTCTCTAGCAACGTACTTGTAGTTCTATTAAAAATTGCCTACTATACTGCTTCTTTTACCAATGTTGCTTCTACTATAAGAACCTACTTCTATTTAGTTGTTTAGCTGCATGCTCTAACCTTTTCTCAGATTCTTTGCAACAGTAGGATCTGGAGTCATTTGTTTGCAACATGCTTGCAATCACATTATTGCTGATGCTCATTATAGAGTCTGTGATGATTTCTCTTCTATAAGATTCTCTCTTTTTTTAATACACACATATGTATGTTGGAAAGCACATACTTTTGCAAGTATAGAGAAGGAAAATTAGTATATATTTGAAATTTATAGTGGGATTAAGTGAGATGTAGTGTCTTTCACATGGCCTGATTGTGATTCTTGTTTTAATTTGGTATCAAGGAACTATTGATCCTCTTGTTTTCTTTATAATTTCTTTGAAGGTATTCTATAAAATGCAATTCTTATCGGTAGGAAGTAGTTTGTGATAATTCTGAAGTTCTATGTTTAATGCAATGTTAGAAGATGCCTAATGCATTTGTTGACAATAACACGCTCCCTCACTTTCTCCATCTCTTTTAGCATAGGCCGGATCTTATACTTCTAATCTTCTCTCAACAAAGACATTAGAAGATAAACATTTTATGTGACAATGTGACCAAACCATCTAAGGCAGCTCTCTCTAATATTATTTGCCATAAGAGATACTCTAACCTTTTCATGTATATGCTCGTTTCACATTCTATCTCTAAGTGTAAAGCTACTCATCCACTTCAGGATCACCATGAAGCATCGATGGTCTCTGTGGGCTCCGAAAGTTTGCGCCCCGAACTCTTCTTGGGCACTTTCTTTTTCGCGTCGTCGATAAGAGTTTTAACTTTTAAGTTCTCAGGCAAATTTTTAGAGGGCAGATTGGGTTTTAAATAAGATAGTACCAGAGATTTCGCCCTCATTTTGCGAGGACTTCATGATCTGAGTTCAGGTTTCCTATAGGCGCTAGTCTCTATAGTTAATTGCCCCTCCCGATAACGAGAGAGAACTTTTGATTAAGGCTATTTGGTTAACAAATACATAGTATCCGGCATGCCCCGCTCAAATATGTATTGATAAGTTATCTAGGATGGCCTTTGGTGGCAATTGGTGTGGCCATCAGCTATTTACTCTTCTTTTGGATTCTTGGTCTACCACCTCTTTTACCTTTTATCTACTTTCATTTTTGGGAAGATCCAACAGCTTTTAAACTCTCTTTCTCTACCCCACAGTTTCTCTTTATATATATATATATATAATCAGTCATGAACCTTGATGCATATTTAACTGGAATTTTCAAAATTAATTTATGGACCATTTTAACTCTAATGTCGGCAAACTGATAGCCAAAATGAACGTGTCAACCAAATGAATCTTATGACACCAAAAGCCTTGCTATCTGAATCTGAAGTATAATTCAAAATTTCAGGATGTTAATTAGATAATTAAATGATTTCCAAATTTTAGATGATTATAGTCAGATTGAGCATCTCGATGATGTAAATCCAACTAGCACAAGATTACTTAATGCAGACAATATAAATTTACTTAGATGCTAAACAAGTGTTCTATGATCAAAGTAATCAATACAAGTTGTTAAATGAAGTTTTCAAGATATTTTTCATATTAATGTGACTAGCCATTTTTAAATATCTGTAACCATTGTGGAGCATGGGAAGTAATATTCAAATGGTGGGCATATTTTTACATTTAATGGCTTATTGTTATATTCAAAACTCAAAACTTGCTTGTTAGTTGTATTTTGTTTTCCTCCATAATGTAATCGTCAATGTTTCTCTTGGAAGATATGCGCGGGTGATTGCCTCACCAATGAGTGACTTATCTTCTACAACCTAGGTTGCTTATCTCATTTTGCATCGGCAAACATCAAGGATGGCCTGAATATTTTCAGGCAACCAATGCTATTATTTTCCTTATATATGCTCGAGGTGAGTGTACTTCTAGAAAGCTGCTTTTTTGTGTGTTGGAATGAAAGTCATATTGCCCTCTCTCTCTTTCTTTCCTGAAGGACTTTGCTGTAACCATGGTTGTTTGAGATGATCTGCATATATATATATATATATATATATATATGTGTGTGTGTGTATTATAAAAAAAAATGCTCAGCATATCTTACTGGCAACCCAAGTGACGCTCTTTCTTCTTATTCATTACATTAGTAATTCAAGAGTCTCTATCTCGATTCTATTTCTTATGCGTGTTGGAAAACTGAAATTGCCCTGATAGGGGATAATATTTTTTATTTACAGATGCTGGGCCTGTCAGTAGCCTCTTACCTACCTTAAAATACAATTAAAAAGGCTTAATCATTTGGCAATTTTCAAGATTAGTGACAATAAACAACATGTGCTGTGATTTTCTGTTTTATGTGTGAAATGCTTTGAGCGCAATGATGATGATTTAGAATTTAGTCATCAACTGCACATGGCGGCTATGAGATGTTCCTATTTTTCTTGTTATATGGCTTGTTTGAATGGCCTGGAGCTTCTCAGGCAACCTAATCTCCCATTAGCATGGCAATTTAAGTATAGCAAAGTTTCCTAACCGGGTCATCGGACTGCCGCCGTTTTGTGTCCAGACCATGGTGACTCTTTCTAATCTTATTTTCCACTGAAGCTACTCGAACCTTTTAACGGATATTCTCATTTTGTATCATATCTCTATGTGTAAGCCGCTCATCCACCTGAGGATCCTCATCTCTGCAACACTTAATTTAATTTTATACTTCTCTTTTAATGGCCAACATTATGCACCATCAAACATTGTAGGTCTTACCTCCATCTTATAGAATTTTCCTTTTAGTTTGATGGGGACTTTTGAATCACACAACAAGTCTGATGCATTCCTCCACTTCAACCATTTATTTCACGATCACTGTGAATAATAGACCCAAGATTACTAAAACGTATACTCTTATTAATGACTTGATCGCCCGAAGGCAAAATCCCCTCACTATTAAAACATTTAGACTTGAAATGGAACCTTTAGACTCTAATGACCAACTTTAATTTTGTATTTACTCAAATTAAAACCTTTAGACTCTAAGGTTGACCTCCGTTATTCAAGTTTACCTTCAACTCCCTCTCTAGTCTTATCATTAAGAAGAATATCATCAGCAAAAAGCATACAGCTGGATACAACCTTTTGAAAATGTCTAGTGAGAACATCAATGACTAAAGCAAAAAGTTATGGGCTTAAGGAAAAAAAAATTGCGAGCATATACTTCTGCAGGTTTAGCTTTCAATTTTTTCTTATATCTCTCTCAGTCATGCCACAAAGCTGGGTTTTTTATTTTATAAATCTTGGCGCTATTTTGTTTCTTTTATGGAGTAGTGAGCAATATTATGAAAGTTCTTTTCAGCTACTGAATACTCTATTTTGTTATTTTGTGAAGCATATTTTTCTGCAAAAAAAAATATGGAATACAAATTTTGTTGAGGATCATTAAGTCGTTTATAAGTTCAATTGTCTGTCTCGATTCTAATTTTGAGGTAAGTTGATGCATCTCAGAATCTCTTGCCATGAAAAGGAAAAATGAAATTGCATTGATGGGGTTTAATATTTTTGCTTTTTTTATATGGAAATCCTATCAGTTGCCTCATTTTCACCGTGATATAAAATTAAGAAGACAGAAATATATGGCAATTTCAAAGATTTGTGCCAAAAATATAACTTGTAGTGTGTTGTTATTATTTTTTCTTTGAATAAAAACCGTAGGGCGATGATGACGACGATGGTTTAGAATTTAGCCTGAATATTGCTGTTTCCTATGGTATGGCTTTCTAGATGGCCTGGACTTTCTCTGGCAACCACAACTGACATTACGATGGGAATTCGAGCATAGCGAAGCTTCTCTAATAGTTCTGTCATGGATTCATTGTCATCTTCTGAGCCTTTTTCATTCATTATCATCATCTTCTTCTTCCTTTTTGGATTATGATCCTTTTGTATGAGTTTGTTTTGGAGGAATTAGCGGAAAAGGAATATTGTTTACCTAATTGACGCTTATTCTCCTTACAACCGTAAAAATTCGAGGGCCCTTTCTCTATTCTAATTTTATTGCATGTTGGTGGAATCAGTGTCTCTTGCGGTGAAAAGGGAAATAAATTTATCTAACAGATAGATACATATGATTTTTAGATTGATATACTATCAGTAGCATCATTTTGTCAATGAAATATAATTACAAAAGCAATATCATTTGGCAGTTATGAAAATTGTGCAATACAGATAATGGGTTATAGTGTTGTGATTATTTCTTTTAGAAGTTCAAAAAATTTTGTGGGATTATGATGATGATAATGATTTAGATTTTTGCTGGGTTGTGTTAGTGCTTTTGTGGAGCGTCTCTTTGTTTCCTTTGGTATAGCATATAGATTTAGATTTTTGCTGGGAACGTCTTAGTTATATATTATATGATCGAATATGGCCTAACTTTAAAATTCAGCTCAGAAAGAGAAGACCTAACTTTCAGATACCACTGCTCCATGTCATTTGGAAATGAAACCCGCACATTATTCTTCGTGATTGTTAGCTTTTTTAACGAGGCGATACTTCTCAAGGGCTCCATTAGCAACACCAATGGATCACTTATGCTAAGATCGTTGAGCATGAGATGGCAATTATTAGTCGTCTCCACTTCTCGATATCTTCCGAGAGAGATCAGATTGGGGCAATCTCTAATTGTCTTGTATCTTAGTGCTGCAAGTCTTGTTATTTCATCAGCCAGAGGAAGAGATGTAATGTTTGGGCAGTCACGTAGCACCAGATCAATTAAGCAAGGAAACAAACATCCATCTTCGCCAGCTACTCCTGCTTCAAACCAATCCTTTAATGCTTCTAATCCGCAAATATCTAACACCTCTAGCAATGGAAAGGCACGGTATTTATCATTCCCATTAAACTTACTTTCAAGCCATTTTACTTTCTGCATCCAAGCAAGTTTTAGAGACTTGGGGAAGGGAAGTTGCCTGAAAGGAGGAAGAGTTTCCCATTCCAAGCAATTTTCCAATTCGATTTTCTCTAGGTTGAAGGTCGGATTGACATATTGCAGACCTTGCACCCCAGTAACGCTTTATGCTCATATTCCTTATACAATTTGGTGGATGAAGGTTGTCGAGCACGTTCTCATATAAAGCGATGTTCCATGAATTAGCACTTCTCCAACATAAGGTCAAATCAATGAGCCTCGTCTTTTCACATAATTGGGCATTACGAGTCTCCTCGGCATCCTTCACATATTCAAGGCTGTTGATTTCTAAAATGCAAAGATCATTCATATTCTTCATCACCCCAATTAATCTATAACCACTCATGATGCATGCAAGTTTCAATTTATTTTAGTTTTTTTATTGTAATTTGAATGCTATAGTTTTTTTTTTGATTTTTTTATGTTATCCTATGATGGAAAACATCCAATGATCATGAGTAGGTAGTGCTTGGGCATGGCAAACCTTTGGTGTGCTAGCTACTTGGGCTTGGCTGTTTGGCTGCCCCCTTTTCTCTTATAAATTGGAGATGCATAAAATGTTGTTGAATATTTGAGCAAAGCCTCCTAAAAACCTTAGGTTTCTTCTTTGGAAAAGCTTGAGAGCTTGTTCCATTTCTCTCTTCCTACCCACTATTTCGTCTTGGGCTTCTAACCTCTTCTTCTCTCCACAATTTCCATTACACTTGTATCTTTCTTTGTGAGCTATTGGAAGGTGTTTGTTGGCTGAGTTGGTGACATTTGCCGGAGGAGTTTTGGTGGACGTTGGACCTTGTAGCTGTGGTGGACCTTTGGTTTGCAAGCTCTTAAGCACTTATCTTATTTTACCTATTTTTCGTTGCATGTGAGGAAACTGCTTGTCAGTTGTTCTGAGAATAGTGTTTTTTAATTTTAATTTTGTTTCGTTTGTTTGGCTTTTGTTTGTCTTGGTGTTTGATTGGATGTCACCATTCTAATTTGAATTGAGTTTTGTTCTACTAGTCCTAGTGTTCTCCTCTTTTGTCTCTTTCTTTCTAGTTTGCCTGCATCAACTCACAACCTATTATGGACAAGACTTTAGCTTCCCAATCCAACATATCAATGAACTGCAACTCTTGGGCAATATCATGTAACGCAAGTTTGGAAGGCTATTAATGCCACTTGGTAAAAAATCATCACGTTCCTGTAGTTTAAGGGGTTCTAGCTCCTCAGGGCTATCATATATTGTGTATTGCAAGTGATAGAGATTACTTTGAGATCTTGGCAGCATAATCAAATTAAAACCAATAATTTTTAAGTATCGAAGAGGTATCAAATTTTCAATCTCCTCAAGTATCATTTTCAAGTATGGAGCACATACATATAATAAGCGTAGGCTTCTCGATGCTCTGAATATTTCAGTAAGTGCACTGCAAATATCCTCATAAGAAGCTTTATAGAACAAAAAAAAGAGAATGCAAATGTTTAAACTGCCCAATCTTTTTTATGATGCCTGGATTTGTAGTTTGAACAAACAAGTATCGAAAAGTTTCAGAAATTTCGAGAGAAGTTTTTTCAACATCCACAACTTCAATGCATACATGTGCAAAAAATTTAGATGCCGACTCATGTATTAAATCATGCATCTTATAGTGTTCTCTGACCTTGTCAACTAAAGTTTTTTTTTTTCCAAAAAAGTCAAAATACCTTCTTGCAGTATCTCCTCCATAGTCATTCCTTGAGACGGATGAATGAAACCCAATGCAATCCACATTCGGACGAAGTCGTCTTTATTGAACATATGATCTTGTGGTATAAGTCCTCTGCTATGGGAATGTCTTTGTGGTAGTGGTGATGATGCCCAAATATGCTTTCCTCTACCCGCTTTTAATTGTAATGAAAAGTTCTGATGTGGCCATCAGCTATTATTACTCTTCTTTTGGATGCCTAGCTACTACTTCTGTTACATGTGCTATGTCGTGTTCCCGATTTTCTCCATTTTTATGCCACTCTTAATTATCTGAAAACATTATGGGCAATGTGAAGGAATCGGAGAATGGTGAGGCATATTTTTACATTTAATGGCTGATCATTCATTAATTATTTAAATTATTATTCATTTTATATTTAATTGTTCTACTAATAATTTAATTAATTATTTAAATTATATTTAGTTTGTTTAATTATTAATTATTTTATTAATCACTTAAGAATTTTTCTATCATTAATTATTTAATTATTATTTGTACTATTAATTTATTAGTTTATTTAATTGTTAATATTTTAAATTATATTAAGTTAACCAGTAATAGATTAGAGGTTTCTAGGGTTTGCTTTTCCTCTTCTCATTTTTGTTCATGCTAAAACTTTTGTGTTTAGGATATAAGGCGGTTAAAAGAGTTTATATGCATTGTTAGGATAATTAAAATATTGCAAGAGAAATTTAAATAAAACATAATAAAAATTTATTAATAATAATTAATTATTTAAATATTATTTATTATATTTTATAATAAATATTTTTAAAAAATCATATTTAATTCTTTTAATTATTTTATTAATCATTTATATATTATTTAATTAGTTTCACTTAATTATTAATATTTTAAATTATATTAATAAAATTATCCAACAGTTAGAGGAGTCTAGGTTTTACTTTTTCTTTCTCTATTTCGTTCGGCTTCGTTGTTTCGTATGATGGTAGAGTTTTTCACGAGTTCTTCGTCATTGTTCGACTTTGCTCCTTCGACTACGTTCCCTTCTTGTTAGATCGAAAGTTACGACAGTTTTTTGATCGGAAGCAACAATGGGAGCTTGCTTGTTGTGTAGGTAACTTTTTCCCTTGCCCATGCTTCTTCGGGAATCAAAGGATTTAATCTGGGATTTACCACGAAAAGAGGGAATGTTCCGTCAACCGCGGATTTGTTTTACTGTGAGATTTGGTTTTGCATTTTGGGCTGTTTGGTTGGATTTAGCTCAAATCCACTTCAAATCCGGCTTAAATCCTGCATCCAAACAGCCCCTAAGTGTTGATGCTGTGATGCATTTGCTATTCGAATCTTCCTTGGTTTAGTTGTCATATCTTTAATTTAGAATGGCGAGGTATTAAAAATCACCAGATATCTGCTAGTAAAAGATGCTTCCCCCCTTTTTTTAATTAGGGCTTGAGCTGAGAGGACAGCGTGAAAGCTTTTTCTATGATTGAACACCCCCATTTATGCATGGATATATATCTATATACATATACATACAAACATACATATGTGTATGATATACTTCTTGCAATCAAATTGCCCTTAACTTGAGAAATTATTGGATTGGTGTGGACAATGAGGAGAAATATTTGCATGGTGAGACATTTTTACAATTAATAGCTGATAGTTATAGTTGTCTTTTGTTTTCCTCAGTAATGTAATAATTGAGATTTCTATTGCAAAATTTTTTGTTGTAGGTGCCAACAAGTGACTGATCTTTTGAAAATAAACTTTCGTATACTCATTTTGTAATGGCGAACATTGAGGATGGAATGAAATATCTCAGGCAACTGATGTTTATTAGTTATATTGCTCTCTCTCTCTCTCTCTCCTTCCCTCCTTGAAGCACGGTGCAATAACCATGGTAACTTGCTAAGCCTTTTTTTCATTTTGCATATATATTTGAGAGGTTTGATGGAAAAGTATAGAGAGAGGATTGAGAATCTGCATATTATATTTATTGATTTAGAGTAGGCATATGATAAAGTTACAAAAGAAATGCCCTGGAGAGATTTATATTTGAGAACAGGGATTTATGTTTTTACTGGTAACTACTGTTATTGGATCCTAATGTTTTCGTTGCAATTTCTATGAAGGTATTCTATAAATTCAATTCATATAAGAGGGAAGTAGTTTGTGATAGTTCTCAAGTTCTATATTTAGTGCAGTGTTTGAAGATCCTTAATGCATTTTTTGATAATAACACACACCCTCTCTCTCTCTGCTCTCTCACTCACTCTCTCTCTTCGTGTGTTTCAATCTATCTATATATGTAATGGAAAAAGTGGTCAGTTTCTTGTTTGCAAACTATATTATGCAGAATTTTCTTATTAATTACTTTATAAGTTCAATTGTCTGTCTTGATTCTAATTTTGAGGTATGCTGATGCATCTCACAATCTCTTGACATGAAAAGGAAAAATGAAATTGCATTGATGGTGTTTATTTGTTTTGCTTTTTTATATGAAAATCCTAACAATTGCCTCATTTTCACCATGATATAAAATTAAGAAGGCCTAGATATCTGGCTATTTCAAACATTTGTACCAAATATAACTTGTATGTTGTGATTATTTCTTCTTTAAGTAAAAAGCTGAGAGGTCGAGGATGATGATGATGATGGTTTAGAATTTAGCCTGTATATTGATATGTTTCCTTTGGTATGACTTTTTGGATGGCCTTGAGTTTCTCAGGCAATAACAACTGACATTAAGATAGGAATTCGAGCATAGCAAAACTTCACCAATATATCTCTGTCATGGATTCATTATCATCTTCTGAGCCTTTTTCTTTCAGCATCTTCTTCTGCATCTTCTTATTCTTTTTCTTCCTTTTTGGTATATGATCTTTTTTTTTTAGTTTGTTTTGGAGGAATTAGCGGAAAAGGAATATTGTTTACCTAATTGACGCTTACTCTCTTTACTACCGTGAAAATTCAAGGGGCCTTTCTCCAATCTAATTTTAACGCATGTTGGTGGAATCAGTGTCTCTTGGTGTGAAAAGGGAAATAAATTCATTGAAGAGTGATACATATGATTTTTAGATAGAAATACTATGAGTACCTTCATCTTCTCCATGAAATATAATTACGAAGGCCATATCATTTGGCAGTTATGAAGATTAGTGAAATACTCATAATGGGTAATAGTGCTGTGATTATTTCTTTTAGAAGTTAAAAAAATTGTGGGGAAGATTATGATGATGATAATCATTTAGATTTTAGCTGGGTTTTGTAGTGCTTCTGTGGAGTTTCTCTATGTTTCCTATGGCATTACATGTATGTTTGGTTAAATATGAGCTATTCATAAACAACAAATTTTTATGACAGTTTTATATAACAAGGGATTTGAAGTTCGATTCCCATGAAGGCAAGTAACTCTTTTACAAAGGGAATGTCTTAGTGTTAGTGCTGATGATGCCCAAATATGCTTTCCTCTACACCCTTTGATTGTCTTGATAAGTTATTCAGGTTGGCCTTTTGTGGAAACTGATGTGGCCATCAGCTATTTTTACTCTTCTTTTGGATGCTTAGTCTACCACATCTTTTATCTACCTTCAATCCTTCATTAATGGGAAGATTCAATGGTTTTCAAGTTTCTTTCTCTATGCTACACTCTCTTTATATGTATATGATTCAATTGTTTTAAATTTTTATAACAGTTTTATATACCTTCCTACACAACAACAACAACAACATCAAGCCTTTGCCCACTACGTGGGGTTGGCTACATGATTCCTTTTTCGTCATTATGTCCTGTTAAAAATCAAATTCTCATTTAAATATAATAAAGAAAGGTCATTTCTTATATTTTCGAACCAAATCTTTTTAGGTCTACCTCTACCTATCTTAACATAAGTCAATTATAAATCCGCAACTTTCCTAATCGGGTCATTGGAAGGCATCCGTTTAATGTGACCAAACCATCTAAGGCGACTCTCTCTAATCGTATCTTTCACTGGAGCTATTCCAACCTTTTCACGTCGTATACTATCTCTAAGGGTAAAGCCACTCATCCATCTAAGCTTCCTCATCTTTGTAACACTTAACTTAGTATTATGCTTCTCTTTTAATGGCCAACATTCAGCACCATAAAGCATTGCAGGTCTCACCACCATCTTATATAATTTTCCCTTAATTTTGAGGGGGACTTTTCTATCATATAACAAGCCCGATGCATTCCTCCACTTCAACCTCCAACTTGAATTCTGTTGATAATATCCCCATCTATTTCACCATCACTTGAACAATAACAAATTTTCAAGAGAAGTGCTGAGGAGAGTTTTAGAAAGAAAAGAATTAGTAATGTCTATATTTAATTCATTCAGGATATGTATACAAGAGTTTTAATTTGTGCTTGAACACAAGGTGGTTTGATCAAGTAATTTTCTATTTTAGTTGGATTATATGAAGGATCAATGTTAAGCTCATATCTTTTCTTCTTTAGTCATGGATGTTATTTCTAGACTTCTGGAAGGGGATGTACCTTCGTGTATGTAACACATGCATATTAGAATATGTACTTGAGCGAGGTCCTAATGATGTGGCTTATTTTTAGAATTAATGGCTAGTAGTTATTTTCAAAAGTCAAAACTTGCTAGTTACTGGTATTTTTCTCAATAATGTAATCATCGTGATATCTGTTGGTAGAACTGAGCTGGTGATTGCCAACTAGTGACTGATCTTCTGGAACCCCAGGTTTCCTTATACTCTTTTTGCAATGACGAACATCAAGGATGACTTGAAAATTCTCAAGCAACCGATGTTATGATCATCTCTATTTATGCTTCAGTTTGGAGGGCTTTTAGAAAGCTGGTTGTTTGTTTATTCATGTTGGAATTCAATAGCCATATTGTACTATCTCTTTCTCTTCTGAAGCAAGTTTCAGATATATATATATATATATATATATATATATATATATATATAATTGCTCAGTGTATATCTTACTGGCAATCTAAGTGCAATACCTTTCATTTTGCATTACCTTACAAATTTAAGAGCCTCCGTTTCCATTCTATTTCTTTTGCATGTTGGAGAATTTTCTCACAATCTGTCCATATGAATTGGAAATTTTAATTGCACGGATGGAGGATTATTTTTTTCATTTACAGATGGAAAACCTGGCAGTTGCCTCATCTCCGCCTTGAAATACAATTAAGAAGTCCTAATCAAATGGCATTTTCAAGATTAGCGGTATACCATGAACTTGTTGTTGCTGCGATAATCTCTTGTATGAGTGAAAGTTGTGAGGTCAACGATGGTGATAATTTAGAATTTAGCCATTTACTAATTATTTCTCCATGCATCTAACATCTTTTTAGTTTTCAAAATAATATTAAAAAGTTTAGATAGTCAAGAAACTCCATCTCCTAAGCATTTCTACACCTCTATTGAAATATCATAAGGTCAAACAGCTTTTTTCATACTTCAATTTCTTTAAATCCAATATAACTTTAGTTTTACTAATATGTTGATAAAAACAAAAATCTTTAATTTCATTTAGGATGTTATGGTCACTAAAATCAACCATATTCTCGCTATCTTCATCGAAAAGTTTAGCAAAATATCTTAGTCATCTTTGTTGAATATCTTCTTCTAATAAATCCACTTTTTGATCTTCATCCTTAATGCACGCCACTTGAACTGAATTCTCACTACTCAGTTGATGGAGTTTAATATTTTTGCTTTTTAATATGGAAATCCTATCAGTTGCCTCATTTTCATCATGACATAAAATTAAGAAGGCATAAATATATGGCAGTTTTAAAGATTTGTGCCACAAATATAACTTGTAGTGTGTTGAAATTATTTCTTCTTTGAGTAAAAAGCTTCTCTAATAGTTTTATGTCATGGATTCCTTGTCATTCTCTGAGCCTTTTTCTTTCATTATCTTCTTCTTCTTCTTCTTCTTCTTCTTCTTCTTCCTCCTTTTTGGTTCATGATCCTTTTGTTTGAGTTTGTTTTGGAGGAATTAGCGGAAAAGGAATATTGTTTACCTAATTGACGCTTGCTCTCCTTAATCACCATATAAATTCAAGTGCCCTTTCTCCAATCTATTTTTAATGCATGTTGGTGGAATCAGTGTCTCTTGCTGTGAAAAGGGAAATAAATTCTTTGAAGAGATATATAAATTTGTTTTTTAGATACAAATACTATCAGTAGCTTCATGTTCTCCAAGAAATATATTTACGAAGGCCATATCATTTGGCATTTATGAAGGTTAGTGCAATACTCATAACGAGTAATAGTGTTGTGATTATTTCTTTAAGAAGTTAAAAAAATTGTGGGGAAGATTATGATGATGATAATGATTTAGATTTTAGCTGGGTCGTGTTGTGCTTCTGTTAGTATCTCTATGTTTCCTATGGTATAAAATGTATCGATGATCGAATATGAGCTATTTATTAATAACAATTTTTTATGACAATTTTATATAATAGGGGATTTGAAGTTTTATATAACAAATGAGGATTCTCTCTCTCTCAACTCTTAAGATATACATACATGCTCTTGTGTTGTTTGCTAGTTTTGCATGTACATACAAAATGTTTTTGCTGGTAACAAGGAACTGTTGTTGGATCCTAATATTTTTGTTGCAATTTATATGAAGGTATTCTATAAATTCAATTTATATCAGAGGAAAGTAGTTTGTAATTGTTATCAAGTTCTTTGTTTTATGCAGTATCAGATGATCCCTAATTCATTTTTTGCAAATAATACGCTCTCTCTCTATGTTTCTATATATCTAGATATGTAATGGAAAAAAGTGGTCAGTTTCTTACTTGCAAACTAAATGATGCAGAATCTTCTTATTAATTACTTTATAAGTTCAATTGTTTTTCTCGTTTCTAATTTTTATGTATGCTGATACATCTCACAGTCTATTGTCATGAAAAGGAAAAATGAAATTGCATTGACAGGGTTTAATATTTTTGGTTTTTTTTTTTTTTATGGAAATCCTATCAGTAGCCCATTTTCATCATGCAATAAAGTTAGAAGGCCTAAATATATGAAAGTTGCAAAGATTTGTACCACAAATATAACTTGTAGTGTGTTGTGATTATTTCTTCTTTGAGTAAAAAACTGAGAGGGCTATGATGATGATGATGATGATTTAGAATTTAGCCTGAATATTGGCTATGTTTCCTATGGTATGACTTTCTGGATGGCCTGGAGTTTCTCAGGCAACCACAGTTGACATTACAATGGAAGTCAAGCATTGCGAAGCTTCTCTACATTGAAATACAATTAAAAAGTCCTATTCATATGGTAATTTTCAAGATTAGTGGCAATACACATAACATGCCTTGTGTGTATCTGTTTTATCAGTGAGAAGTTTTGAGGGAAATGATACAACAACAACAACAACATCAAGCCTTTATCCCACTACGTGGGGTCGGCTACATGAATCCTTTTTCTCCATTGTGTCCTATTAAAAGTCAAATTCTCGTTTAAATCTAATAAAGAATTTAGCTATCAACTGCATATGACTGCTATGCGAT
Source organism: Dendrobium catenatum (assembly GCF_001605985.2). NCBI lineage: Eukaryota > Viridiplantae > Streptophyta > Magnoliopsida > Asparagales > Orchidaceae > Dendrobium > Dendrobium catenatum. Next base: position 1,410,826 of record NW_021319484.1, on the reverse strand, counting down.
GTTCCTATATATATATTTTTTATATGGCATGTCTGTATGGCCCGGAGGCTCTCAGGCAACTGCTACGCCCATTAGCATGGCAATTTACCATTAGCATGACAATTAAGTTATAAATCTCCACTTGTCATATGTAAGGATTTATTGGCATGCGAGCCTTCTTATTTTTGCTCTTTTCTTCTTTGTCTTCCTATTCTTGCTCAATAATCTTGAAGCTTAGCTCTTTCAGTTGCTGAGCCGAGCTCCCTAATTATCTCTTCATTAATAAACCCCCCCTCCAACTTCTGTTGCTGTGACTGTTACAAATTATCCATTATCGGTTCTTGCTGCTTAGTTTTGCTACTTTTCTCTGGCCACTGGATGATGAATTAATCATGGAAAGGCTGTGACCGTTACTGCTAACAATTGACAATTTGGCCATAGATAATTCTTCCTCTACTCTAGCAGAGAGGCATCAAGGATGGCATTGATATATCATCAAAAATTTATCTAGATCGTGCACAAATCTCGAGGCAAAATTGAGTTGGAAACTTCCGAAATTAAATGCAGAATCATATGAACTCTAATTTTAGCAAACTTATAGTCAAACTTAACATGTGAAAAAGACAAACCCAACGACACCAAATTCGTTGTAATCCGAGAGCTCATATGGGTCTAAATTGAAGGCCTGAAGTACATTTGGAAGGTTCAAATCATAAATTGGATAACCAAATGGTTTCCAAATGTGACATGCTTATAGTCGAATTGAGTGTCTCGAGAAAACGAATCCAACGAGCCTAAGATCAAAGATATTCAAATGCCTAATAAGTGGTCCACGATCAAGGGGATCAATATCGGTCGTCCATTCAAACCACTCTCAACATACCCATACCCTTGACCTATCTCTTATTTAATGGCCATGCTACTTCCAGAAAACTATATATAGACCCTTCATTTCTCATGGAAGGGGGAAGGGAAGCAAGGAATAGAAGGAAGAGAGAAACTAGAGTTCTCTTGCTACCAGACTCCTCGACCAACGTCGGACCACTGACCGTCATCCAACTAACTACGGAATTTTCCCCTGCCTACTGACTAACGCTTGACTTTTGTCCAGCCACCAACTGACTTTCACCCAGCTTCCAATTTTTGTTGGACTTACACCTGACCACCAATTGATGTTGGACTTCTGCCTGACCACTGACTGGCGCCGGAGTTTTTAAAAGTTGTAAAGGGGTAGTGTAAGAAATTTTGATATCAAAGGAGATCTTTTGCAGCGCAATAATTTCTCTTACATCTTTCTCCTGCTCTTTTATTGGTTGGATACCGTAGAGGCGTGCTGATGATTCCAGCGTATGCTTTTCTCCTCTCTATTTCCCTTAATGGCCTATAATGTCCGAAGCCCTCGTCTTTCTTTCCCAAATCAATTCCCCCTAAATTCAAGAAACCGTCGACTATATAGAATCGAGGAAGTCTCGATGGGATTTCCCTGGAGAAGACAGCGGGCTGTTTCTGTAGTATTGTTTGGCTTAAGTCATGTCCAACTCCGGCTTCCAAACTGCATCTTGAGGCAACTATTTTTGCATTTTAATGGTTGTTTAATGTGACAGATTGGCGTGGAAGCTTGCTTTCAAGTATCCTTGTTAATTTTTGTCTGCCTTAATCGGCATTACATATCAAAGGAGGGCTTTTAAATACTAATGGTGACTTTCTTCTCACAATGCTCTTTATTTTTGGGGGTCTGTAGTATTTTTGAAACTGTCATTTTTGCTGATTGGCTTAAGTCATGTTCAACTCTGGCTTCCAAACTGCGTCTTGAGGTAACTATTTTAGCATTTTAATGGTTGTTTAATGTGACAGATTGGCGTGGAAGCTTGCTTTCTAGTATCCTTGTTAACTTTTGTCTGCCTTAATGTGCATTGCATATCAAAGGAGGGCTTCTAAATACTAATGCTGACTTTATCTTCTCACATTGCTCTTTATTTTTGGGGGAGTGAAGCATTATTCTCAATGCTATTATATGATATTTCCTATTTTTGTGATCTGAAATCTTTTGATGTTCTGCAGCTTATGAGGCAGTGACAGCTGCCATTAATATGTTGATTCATGCTTGGCTATCAGTAGAAAGCTTCTCTACTTGCCTTGATGCATTTTGCTATCATCTGGCCCCCTTTGCCTGTTATTGGTCTCTCGTTCTTGTTTTTTTTTTGGGACATTTAGGCCATTTAAGGCAAACTCACACACACAACGCATACACAGACTCGAACCTTAGACCTCTTAGTTGGAAGCCTTAGCTCTCAACCAATAGACTAAGGAGAGTTGTGTTCTCGTTCTTGTTCTTTACTTCTGAAATTTTTTCAGTCCTTTTGGGTTCTGAATGTTTCATAATGCGCAGGGTTGGTACCGTCTTCTCTCTAAAGTTCTTATAACATTCCCGTTTTGGTTAGTTGCTGATGCATATTTGCATCGGATCAGCACATGAGATTGTGTATATTCAGCTCCTCTCTCCCCTTTCATCCTTGAGCGTCCATTATGTTACAACCCCTTGTCAGCTTTCATTTTATTTATTACAAGCTGTTTCCATTTCAAGTCTTCAATCCACCTTTTACCCGGACCATGCAATGCTTCAGCTGTAGAGAGAGAAAGAGTAATGGGGTAAAATATTGAGGAAGGAATGACTTTCCATTGTGGAAAGAATGATGAAAAGAGATTTTGACACATAGTTGCAGGGGAGGACTTAGCCCGCGCGCATGCTGGGGCGAGCCAAACAGATTGGTCAAAGATCTCCTCTAAAGGATTTGGCCGCTCTACTTAACAGGGGCTTTGCATATCTGCTTGAAGGCAATTAACTCCTTTACCCTGGGAATGTCTTAATGGTAGTGTTGATAATGCCCAATATGCTTTCCTCGACACCCTTTGATTGTATTGATAAGTTATCTAGGATGGCCTTTGGTGGCAATTGATGTGGCCATCAGCTATTTACTCTTCTTTGGATAGGGCTGCAAACAAACCGAATCTAGCCGAGTATGTGAGTGCTCTTGTTTGAGTTCGTTTATTATCAGCTTGTTCAACTTTGGTTCGTGTTTGATTCGAGTTTTATTGTTAGTGTTCATGTTTGATTCGTTTAAATTAATGCATATTAATGTTCGGTTCGTTTAGTGCTTATCGAGCTTTAAACAAACAAGCCTTAACGAGCTATGTTACTAAACATATTTAGCAAATTTTTTTTTTAAATTATCAAACAACCGCATTCATGAACATGTCTAATGAGTATTCTTAAGCTATCAAATGAGCAATTTCATGAATATATATAACTAGTGTTTTCGAGCTATCAAATGAGCACGTTCACGAACAAACGATCTATGATTCATCTTATATATATTTATGAACAATTTGTTCAAGAATCAAGCTTTTATCGAGCTTCTTATCGTGCTTAATGTTGAGCTTGTTCACGAGCTTCAAATGATGTTGTTCGTGAACATAAATGAGCCAAACATATTAGTGTTCAAGCTTGTTTATTTAAGAATCGAGTATTTAAAATATTGTTCAAATTTGTTTGTTTGGTTAATTAAATGACCACAAAAGAGCTTTAATCGAGCCGAGCAACGATATATTGTCGAACGCTTGGTTCGCCTGCAGCCCTACTTTTGGATGCTTGGTCTACCACCTTTTTTACCTTTTATCTTACCTTCATTTTTGGGAAGATCCAACAGCTTTTAAACTCCCTTTCTCTACCCCACACTTTCTCTTTATATATATATATAAAATCAAGCATGAAACTTGATGCATATTTTAACTGGAATTTTCAAAATTAATTTCTGGACTATTATAACTCTGATTTCGGCAAACTTATAGCCAAACTGAACGTGTAAACCAAATGTATCTTATGACACCAAAAGCCTTGCTATCTGAATCTGTAGTGTAATTGAAAATTTCAGGATGTTAATTAGATAATTAAATGATCTTCAAATTTTAGATGATTAGTGTCAGATCGAGCATGTTGATGAGGCAAATCCAACTGACACAAGATTGCTTTATGTCGACAATATAAATGTACTTAAATGCTAAACAAATGTTCTATGAGCAAAGTAATCAATACAAGTTGAATGGAGTTTTCCATATATTTTTCATATTAATGGGATGAGACATTCATAAATATCTGTAACCATTGTGGAGCATGGGAAGGACTATCAAAATGGTGGGCATATTTTTACAATTAATGACTTATTGTTATATTCAAAACTCAAAACTTCCTTACTTGTATTCTGCTTTCCTCCATAATGTAATCGTCAATATTTCTCTTGGAAGAATTGTGCTGGTGATTGCCTCACCAATGAGTGACTGATCTTCTACAACCTAAGATGCTTATCTCATTTTGCAACGGCAAACATCAAGGATGGCCTCAAAATTTTCAGGCAACCAATGCTATTATTTTTCTTATATATGCTCGAGGTGAGTGTACTTCTAGAAAGCTGCTTTTTTGTGTGTTGGAATGAAAGTCATATTGTCCTCTCTCTCTTTCTTTCCTAAAGGACTGTGCAGTAACCATGGTTATTTGAGATGATCTGCATATATATGTGTGTATATTATAAAAAAAATGCTCAGCATATCTTACTGGCAACCCAAGTGACGCTATTTCTTCTTATTCATTACATTGGTAATTCAAGAGCCTCTATATCGATTCTATTTCTTATGCATGTTGGAAAACTGAAATTGGCCTGATAGGGGATAATATTTTTTATTTACAGATGCAGGGCCTGTAAGTAGCCTCTTCCCCACCTTAAAATACAATTAAAAAGGCTTAATCATTCGGCTATCTTCAAGATTAGTGACAATACACAACATGTGTGCTGTGATTATCTGTTTTATGTGTGAAATACTTTGAGCGCAATGATGATGTTTCTATTTTTCTTATTATATGGCTTGTTTGGATGGGCTGGAGCTTCTCAGGCAACCACATCTCCCATTAGCATGGCAATTTAAGTCTAGCATAGTTTCCTAACCGGGTAATCGGACGGCCGACATTTTGTGACCAAACCATGGTGACTCTCTCTAATCTTATCTTCCATTGGAGCTACCCAAACCTTTTCATTGATATGCTCATTTTGTATCATATCTCTAAGAGTAAGCCAATTATCCGCCTGAGGATTCTCATCTCTATAACACTGAACTTAATTTTATACTTCTCTTTTAATGACCAACATTCTGCACCATCAAGCATTGTAGGTCTTACCACCATCTTATAGAATTTCCCCTTAAGTTTGATGGGGACTTTTGAATCACACAACAAACCTGATGCTTTCCTCCACTTCAGCCATCTATTTCACGATCACTATGAATAATAGACCCAAGATTTCTAAAACGTGTACTCTTATTAATGACTTGATCGCCCGAAGTCAAAATCCCCTCATTGGATCTATTACTACTAAAATTATCCTCCATATATTTGGTTTTATATTTACTCAAATTAAAACCTTTAGACTGTAAGGTTGACCTCCATTATTCACGTTTACATTCAACTCCTCTAGTCTTATCAACAAGAAGAATATCATAAGCAAAAAGCATACACCAGGGTACAACGTCTTGCAAATGTCTAGTGAGAACATCCATCACTAAAGCAAAAAGATATGGGCTTGAGGCCAAAAAAAAAACTATTTGTGAGCATATACTTCTGCAAGTTTTGCTTATATCTCTCTCCGTCATGCCACAAAGCTAGGTTTTTTATTTTATAAATCTTGGCGCTATTTTTTTTCTTTTATGAGGTGGTGAGCAATATTATGAAAGTTCTTTTCAGCTACTGAATACTCTATTTTGTTATTCTGTGGAGCATATTTTTCTTCAAAAGAAAATATGGAATACAAATTTTGTTGAAGGTCATTAAGTCGTTTATAAGTTCAGGTTTCTGTCTCGATTCTAATTTTGAGATATGTTGATGCATCTCACAATCTCTTGCCATGAAAAGGAAAAATGAAATTGCATTGATGGGGTTTCATATTTTTGCTTTTTCATATGGAAATCCTATCAGTTGCCTCATTTTCACCTTGATATGAAATTAAGGAGGCATAATTATGTGACAGTTTCAAAGATCTGTGCCACAAATATAACTTGTAGTGTGTTATGATTATTTCTTCTTCGAGTAAAAACCTTATGGCGATGATGATGATGATGGTTAAGAATTTAGCCTGAATATTGCTATGTTTCCTATGTTATGGCTTTCTGGATGGCCTAGAGTTTCTCAGGCAACCATAGCTGACATTACGATGGAAATTCGAGCATAGTGAAGCTTCTCTAATAGTTCTGTCATGGATTCATTGTCATCTTCTGGAAAAATTATTCCGTCAAGTTACCTGACGTAGAGATACATCAGGTAGCCTATAATACGTAGCCACGTGCACTTATTCTTTTCCGCGCGGCCCGACGACCCGACCCGGAGCGGACCTGGGAGTTGGCGTACCTCGGTATTGCTAGGTATTGGTCCATTTTGCTCGACAAAAATGAAAAATACTATTCTATGAAGACCAATACCGAGCAATACCATATGTTTTTTGGATAGAGATACCATCAGTAGCTTCATCATCTTGTTATGAAGATTATTTCAATAATCATAATGGTTAAAATATGTTTGTTTATTAAATCAGTTTCCCTCCCCCTTGCTGTAATGACATAGACATAAGCTTCAATGGGCAACTTGTGCAGATGTGTCACGATTTTAGGTTTTTATGGCTCTAGCTGATCAAAGTGGAAGCTTTTTGTCAACTTTTTTGAAGTCTTAGCAAATCAATCTTGTTCTCATGCAGCTTACCTTGATTTGTTGGATGGCACAGAAGTACCAAAAAAAAAAAAAACTGTCGGTGACTGAATCCCAGCTGTGGTCTGTATTCCTGCTGGCTGGCAATTCTCCAAGCCTTGGAATTCCGGCAGTTGCACTTCAATAAAATATGGTTAAGGCTTACGAAGGTTTCGTTTGGGACGACTTTCTTACTGCTTTAAGAAGCAGCTATCTAGAACAAAAATTGTAGAAGAGAGTGATATAGCATAGTTTATAATTTGATTTTAATGTTTCTCAAAATTAGCTTGAAGTCATGATGGGTAGTTCCACTATTGAATATATGTATTTGTTGAGAGGCTTGATGGAGAAGCATAGATACAGTAAATGGGAGCTGCAAATGACATTTATTCATTTATTTAGAGTAAGCATATGATAAACTTTCACAGTGAAAGATAAGATGAGAGAGAGTTGCCTTAGATGGTTTGGGCACATTAAACTTGGGACTTTTGATGACCAAGTTAGGAAAGTTGAGGTATTAGATTTGACTTATGTTAAGAAAAGTAGAGGTAGACCTAAAAAGACCTGGGCTTCGTTTGGGACGGCTTTTTATTGCTTTCTAAAACGGAGTTTTAGTACAAAATTAAAAAATAAAGCCGTCCCAAACGAAGCCTTGGTTAGAAAATATTGAAAATGATCTTTATTTATTAGATTTAAATGAGAATTTGATTTTTAACCAGACACAATGGTAAAAAAGAATTCATGTAGCTGTCCTCACATAGTGGGACAAAGGCTTGATGTTGTTGTTGTTGTTGTATATGATAATCTTTCAAGATATGCTATGGAGAGTTCTAGAAAAGAAAATAATTTGTGATGCTTGTATTTAAGTCATTATGAGCAACATAATTCTTTTATTTTTCTCCGTTCCATTTGCTCACAGAAGTACAGAACCATACGTCTGATCATTTCATCTTTGCCTATTACTATTCTTTCTTCCCCACCGGTCGCGCCGTCTCTCTCTCTCTCTCTCTCTACACCATTTCTTTCTCTCACTAAACAGTCGTTAACTTGGTATCTTTTTGAAAAATTATTTGAAATTATTTGTGTTTTGAATTTATTTCAAAAATTAATAAATTTTTTAATTGAGACGTAGAAAATGTATGTGAAATTATGCAATTAAATTGCAAAATAATTCATGATATATATAGAAGTTAATTATGCATATTTTATTAGATTTTTATCATTTAAATTAAATTTAAATGAATTTTTAAATATTATAATTATTTTGTGATGAATAAAATATAAAAATTGACATACAATTACTCATCATCAAAATTTTAAGATCAAATCAATAAATGATTACAAAAAATATTTTTTGCAGAATTTAATTACAAAGAAATTTGCTCAATGAGTTTTTGATTGAATGGTTAACGGTACTTTTGTTGTATTTAAGATTAAATTATTATTAGATAAATATTAAAATCATATAAATATTTTTGCAATATAATTGTTGATCATGGGAAAAATTGATTCCTTTGATCATAAATCTTTTATTTAATATTTGATTTTTCTAATGACCTTATAATTGAATGATCATAAGCTCGTTTGGTTCTTCTCATAAAACCACTCGATTTGATTATAAGCTTGCAAGATGTAAAAATCGTTTATTCTTGTAATTAATATTTTGAATATTCCAAATATGTTTTCATTGCTTGATTTAAATTCATTTATATTTAGATCAAATCATCTATAATGTCGATATATTCATATATATCTTGATCATAAGCTTGTTGAATCGAAGTCCATGTCTCATTAATTTAAATTAAAAAATATCAATTCAAATATTATATTAAAATTTGCATTTTAATTTTTTTTTTACAAATACATATCAAATATTAATAATTTAATTATAGTCTAATGAGATCATATGCCTATATATTCATTATAGATGGTAAGAAATTTTAATTCATTAAAATTTTTTAATTATTATTCTTAAAAAGGGATGGAGAGAGAAATTAATGGAGGGGAAAAACTGTATTTATTTAAAAATTGGCACCCTCCTATTTATGAAATATTTAATCATATTGTAGCTTTTACTATGCCACCTAAAGCCTTCACATTTTATATAAATTTTTTTAAATTTTATTATTTTTTGTTCAACGTAATGATCAACTTCATTAATATTCTCTATAAAATAAAAAATATTAATAAATATCTTCATCTTTAATCTTTAAAAAGAAGTCTAAGTTGACTATCATACATAGATATGGAAATTTTCTATTAGTATAAGGAATTTAACACACTACTACATATTAAGCATTCAAAGTAAAATATTTGTAATAATTCATAAATAATCAATTAAATTTTATATTATTAATCTAAAAATTTCAACCAAAAAAAATCCGCAAACCTTGCATATTATCACATTGGCCCAACTTACGCGACTATGACTTTGGGCGAAAAAGTCATTAATAAAATACACAGTTTAGATATCTCAAGTCTATTGTCCAAAGTGATGATGAAATAAATGAAGATATTATTAGTAGAATTCAAGTTGGATGGTTGAAGTTTAGGAATGCATCAGACATGTTGTGTGATAGAACTGTACCTCTCAAATTTAAGGGAAAATTAAATTGTATTAGGATAAACTTCAAAATCATTAGATATGTTTTGAGATTCAGTGCTAATAAAAATAATTTGTATTGCACTAATCTTAATAATGATAAACTCCATTCTAATACAAATTATATCAGGATATTCTGACCTATTTTTTTTCCTCCATAAATTTCTGTCGTTACCTGCAAGCGCCATGAATTATGCAGATTAGTAGCATCTCAGACATTCTTACTCATGATTCAAAATAATAAAGAGGTTCCTATAGAATAATTTGCTGTAAAAACAAATGATTCAAAGCTTAATATTAATATCAGACAAGAATAGATTTGCAATGGCAACTTATGTCTTCTCTACTGAACATGACATGCTTTTATTGCAAATGGTTCACATAAGCAGCCTTATGCTTTCATGTTGTGGAGGCTCTGTGGTCAATGGCGGAATTGTGTACTATTCTTAATATAATAAGGGTTATTTCTAATCTGTTTCCTCTGAATCTTATTTTTTGCTCCAAATCTCTCTTTTTTTTCACTCAATTTGCCCTTATAAAAATCAAAAAAGCCTCTTAGCCTCTTGCAATTTTATCCGATTATGTTGAATTTTTCTAACACTAACAAATAAGTATGTGAAAAACGATTTTGTGCAAAATAAATTATTTTTACACCCTTATATATATTTATATTTTTTTTATAAGTTTATCACTTGTCCCTCCTGAGAACTAAGGCTGATTCCTGTTAGTGAACGTTGTACGTCTCTCATGACGTGGCATTATATTTACTATTTTACCATATATATCTCTATATATTGTCTCATGTATTCTGTTTTACAAATGCAATATACAATTCATTCTTTCCATTCTCTGTCTTCTCCACTTCTCCTTGGGTGTGGTTGTTCTTGACTGCTTCCTTTCATGGTATCAAGAGCCATGGGAGATCAAGAATCAACCAATTCTCTCCCTTCCCCTTCCTCTACCCTATCTGAACCCATCACTGGTCTCTCCATCCCTGCTTCTCTAAAATTCCTCATGGCCAACACAAGAATCTTCTATCGAATCAACTTACCTCCGACAACTATGCAATCTGGCGAATCCAACTCCTTCAACACTTGTCGGCAAATGGCTATGCCGGACATCTCACCGGTGCAACTCCCATGCCCGCCAACGTTAACACTTCAGACTACCGGAAATGGCGTCTCGTTGACAGCAACCTCATCTCCCCACTCTTCTCCACGATCTCCCCCTCAACTCTTCCCTACGTAATCTCTTCATCCACGACGCATGAAGCTTGGACGGTTCTTGAACAACGTCTCCAACCTGTAACCGACAAGTCACTCTCGAGTCATCCAACTTAAGAACGAACTCTATCACATCCAAATGAAAGATTCAACTATGCAACAATATTTTGCCAAAATCAAGACAATTGTTGACAATATAGCTACCACCGGCTCCAAAATTGATCCGAAAGATATCGTTTTACACATTCTTAATGGACTTCCTCCTACCTACAACTCATTCAAGACCGCCATCCGTACATCCCTTCTACAAATTGATCTTGATACTTTTTATTCTCTCATCTGCAGCGAGGAGATAAACATTCAGCAATAAAATCTTATTTTTTGCCCCCAATCGACCTTTTTTCCACCCAATTTTCCCAAAAAAAAAAATCAGAAAGCCTCTTGGCCATCCGCTATTTTCATCTGATTATGTTAAATTTTTCTAACACTAACAAATAAGTCTATGAAAATCAATTATGTGCAAAATAAATTATTTTTGCACCCTTATATATATTTTTATTTTTTTATAAGTTTAACACTTGTCCCTCCTGAGAACTAAGGCTGGTTGCGGCCTGTTTGTGGGTTACTTTGTCATGAAAGAAATTACAAATTGAGATTATTGACTTCATTTAGATGGATTTGAAATTTCTACCCGATGCTCTGTCTGAACCAGATTTGTGCAATTTAATACAATGTAGGGATATGTGATTCATGATATTAAAAAATTTATATCGAAGCAATAGATTTGATCTTACAGGACATGAAAATGAAGCTAAGTACAATGATCTGCAGAAAACTCAGCAAGTTATTGTAGATGGGGCTTACAAACATCAAGTTCAGTACAATAATCATCGGCTGATGCTAGCACAACTTCTATAATGGATAAGCATCCTAAGTAGTTCAAGATATGGGTCCATCTCTATTCTGAATTATCCCTTTTTAAATCAGTACAGAAATTCTTTGAAAACAGTGAGAAAATAGAAGCCAAATAGAACTGTAATTGCAGTTTGAAAAATAAAACAATAAGAAAGTTGTCCTAACAATTAGAGAAGAAATTTGTCCTGAGATTAGACCAGTATCTAAAAGCTGAAAGATGGTGATTGAGACACTAACAATAGAAGTTGGGGAAAAAAATCAAATGCTTTTATTACATAGGGAGAGTTTGCAGACCTTTTGAGATTGGTTTGTGCTAATACAAATCTAACAGCAAATGCAAGGAAATTATAAGTTATTTTGTGGAGATAACAAAATAGTGCAATACGAGGCAAAGTTTATATATGCACCACAGTTTGTACCAACATACGAGGAAAATGCCATCAATTTTAAGGGAAGTGTAAAATTCTATTCAAGAACCTCTAATTCCTTTGGCAACAGCCTCTTATTCCTTCGGAAATTCATGAATTTTTAGTGTTGGTGGAAAAAGCAAGATTATTAGAGAATGATCTATCGGCTACTAAGCAAAAATAATAATATTGAGAAGAGAAAGAGGTATCAAGAGGAGTTACTTTGAGAGTGGTTAGTATTTCAATACCACCTCAGTCAAGGACATACAATGAAGGAATAAGAGGCTGCGGAAAAATAGGTCTAAATGTAAACCCTAAGGACAAGTGCAGAGTTGAAGGCTACCTCAGTCAAGGACATACAATGAAGGATTCACCTGTAGAGGGGGAAGAACTAAGATGATAGGACTAACAAAGGTTCATACAGAAAATCAATTTAAAGGTAAAGACCAACCGGTTAAAAGTGGCGTGCATGACTTAACTCAACAAAAAGCAAAGGAATCTATTTAAGTCAGGACATATATTATTAATAACAGATCATTCTGATATTTGTTTTTTGATATGCTACATCTAATTTATTTATATTTGAAGAGTTTTCTAAGGAATTATGGATGGAGCCTACTCCATTGAAACATGAATTATCTGTAATTTTGCTTATTGAGGTTGATATGGATAAATACATGTGTTGAGGTAGGGTTATGATTGCCAATAATATAAAAGAAATTCAAATTTCCCTCTCTCTCTCTCTCTCTCTCTCTCATTGCCGCCCAAATAAGGGGGGCCCACTAGCTTAGGCGGTGGGGTTTAAAGGAGGAGGTTTAGCCCGCCTCCTGTAGGTCTAAACCGGCCTCACTTGGGCTAGTTTGGGCGGCACCGTAATAATACCCCCTCTTCCCAAAGAGCCACCTTGTCCACCTTGACAAGGTGGAAATTAGGAAATTGATGTTTCACCCTCTCATAGGGTTCCCACATCGAACTGGACATCCTTCATATGCCCATCAGCTTGTTTCTTCATAATTTGTTGGGCTCTCAGTAGATGTCTCTTTAACTCTTCTAACACTGTTCCTCTCCTTCAAGTACTCCTCCACTGAAGAAACTGGAGTACTGCTACTCCAAAGTGCACCAAGTGAGATGGATATCTTCTATAGAACACCTTGAATTGGGTCATCTGAGAAGCACAATGATAAGAAGTGTTGTCACAGTACTCAACCCATGATAGCCACTTGACCCAAAGATTGCGTGTCTCCGATATAAAGCATCTACGGTAGGTCTCTAAGCTCCTATCGACCACTTTTGTTTGGCCATATGTCTGTGGATGATAGGTGGTGCTCCTTTTTAGAATTGTCCCCTGCAATCTAAACAACTCTATCTAAGAATGGCTGAGGAATACCTTATCTCTATATGATATTATCGCCTATGATACTTCATGTAATACAACCACCTCTCGGATGAAATATGAAACTATTGTCACTACTGTGTATGGGTGTCGGAGGGAAATGAAATGGGCATACTTACTCAATCGGTCAACCACCACCAGAATCACCGTGAACCCTTCTAAATGTGGCAGCCCATCTATGAAGTCAATAGATATCTCCTCCCATACTCTACCCAATAAAACCAACAACTGTAGGAGTCCTCCTAATGACATAGCCAAGTATTTGTTCCTCTGACAAACTTCACACCTGACCACCATCTCCTTCACATCTTTATGCATCATGTCCAGTACAGCTTCGAGGCTAGCCTCCTATAGGTCTTCTGCACCCCTGAGTGACCCCCAACTGCACTCCCATAGAACTCCTGTAGTAAGTGTGGAATGTGGACTGATGTTCTGAGCATCACAAATCTCCCCTGATACATAAGTCTCTCCCCCTCTAATTAGTACCCTGGATGGCTACACCCTTCCCTCAGTAAATCTGTCATGATTTTTCCTAGCTCCTCATCCCTAGCACTCTCCTCCTTGATGGCCTCCCGATCTAGCATCAAAGGAATCGATACTGCCATCGTCTGCAGCTCTCCCATACACCTGTACAAAGAATCTGCCGCCTTGTTCTCCACTCATAGCCTATACTGAATTTCAAAACCATATCCCAACAATTTGGACAACCATCTCTGATGCTCCTTGGTCACCATCCGTTGTTCCAACAAATACTTCAAGCTCCTCTGGTCTGTTCAGACAATGAAATGCCTACCTAACAGGTAGAGTTGCCACTTATGAATGGCTAAGACGATAGCTATTAACTCACTCTGATAGATTAATTTCGGCTTGGCTCTAGCTGTCATCACCTTGTTCAAATAGGCAACGAGTCGACAATTCTGCATGAGTATTGCCCTCACTCTATATCCTGAAGCATCTGCTTCCACTATGAATGCCTGAGTGAAGTCTGGTAAAGCTAAGACTGGTACAATAGTCATCGTCTTCTTTAGTCTCTCAAACACTATTATGGCTGCCTCCCACCATAAGAACCCATCTTTCTTCAGCTGCTCTGTAAGTGGTCATGCTATAGTGTCGTACCATTTTACAAATCTCCTGTAATACCCCATCAATCCTAAGAATCTTCTCGACTCCTTCATATTCTTAGGTAAGGGCCACCTCAGCTAAGCCTCAATCTTTGACTGATCCGCCACCACCCCTTCTTTGGACACAATATGTCCCAACTATTCCACACTAGTCTGAGCAAAATAACACTTCTTCATGTTAGCCTTCAGCTTATGTTCCTGTATGACTCCCAAGACCATCCTCAAGTGCTCCAGATGTTCTTCCTCAATTTTACTGTACACCAGTATATCATTAAATAAAACACTAAAACAAACTTCCGGAGGTACTGCCTGAACACCCTGTTCATCAGTGACTGGAAAGTAGCAGGGGCGTTCGTAAGCCCAAACGGCATTACCAAAAACTCATAATGCCCCTCGTGCGTCTTGAAAACTATCTTGGAGATATCTGCCTCCCTCATTCTAATCTGGTGGTATCCAAACTTCAAATCCAGTTTGGAAAAAATCACTGCCCCATTCAGTTCATCCAAGAGCTCGTCAATCACCGGAATAGGAAACTTATTCAGCACTGTCTCCTTGTTCAAAGCTCTATAGTCCACACAAAATCACCAGCTCCCATCCTTCTTCTTGACCAGTATGATCGGACTAGAGAAGGGGCTCACACTCAGCCTGATGATCCCACCTCCATCATCTCTCGAATCAGTTTCTCAATCTCATCCTTCTAAAAATGAGGATATCGGTAGGGCCCGATGCTGATGGGTGATACACCTTCCCTCAATGCAATGACGTTCTCCTGCTTCCTCGATGGTGGCAATCCCTAAGGTGGCTAAAACACCTCCTGTAATTGTTGAATCAATGATTGTATTTGCCTATGATGCCGCCATTTCAATTTGATTCTTGAAGATCTTCTTCATCATCAGATGAAGATCAAAAACTTTGTCTTCCATCGAAGAAACCTTGCCTTCCACGGATGAGAGTCGATCTTCCAACATGGCTTTGATTTGGCTCATCTCCCCTTCGAAACGTTCCTCCAATGCATCAACTTTCTTGGCCACCATAACAAAAATCTGGATATTAGATCCAAATTTCAGCAAGATCTCTCCTTCTGACCAAAATTCCTCCACTGAATTTTCGAAAAATTCAACCCACAATGGTCCAGTAATTGCTCTGATACCAATTTGATAGGAAATACCTGAGTTTGCAAGTAACCCTAGTGGGAATACTTGAGTTCGCAAGCAACCCTAGCAATAGTTGGTGAAAACAGCGAGAAAACTTCAAGATTTCAAATGAAAATAATCCAAAATCAGTATATTATATTATATAAATCAAACCGAGAGCAAGAAAAAGCAAAGATACAATAGATCCTCAATTCGAGTGGAGGATCGTTCTCTCCCAATCTCTAGACAATGAGTCTAGAGCCCAAGACACCAAGGAAACTCCAAGAACAACTCAAATCATGCATGTCCCCTAACCCTAACTTCTCATGCTTTTAAATACATCGCTTCCTAATAAAAGCTTCCTAATATAAAAGAAATTCAAACTCTCTCGTAGGTCTGAACCAGACACACCTAGACCGGTTTGGGCCACTTTAACAATTTCCCTCCAAAATCAACCCTCAAATCATCCCATAAATCTACTCTCTTCAATTAGGAAATATTTCCAAGTTAATCCCCCCCCCCTTCGCTAAGAAAAAAATTGCCCCTAAATATGTCCTCTTCAACTAGGAAACATTTCTTAATTAATTCCTTTTGATTAAGAACCTTCATAAACAACTCCCACTTGATTAGGAAATTTCCTGATTCCCTCCCAATCAAATTTGGCCAATCTATCAATACTCTCCTCCCAAAGTGCCACCTTGTCCTCAAGGTGGAATAAAGAAAATTATTGTTGAAGTACTTGACTAATAACACTGGATTAAAAAATGGGCTGACACTGGGTCGAATGATACATGCCTCCAGCATCTCCCTGATAAATATCTCGATCTCATCCTTATGGATTTGAGGATAACGATACAGATGAACACTAATAGGTGAAACTATTTCCTTCAAGATAATAGCATGCTCGTGTTCCCATAGAGGTGAATATCCTTGAGGTGGCTGAAAAACCTCACTGAATTGTTGAATCAAGGGCTGCACTACAAGAGGAACGTCATCTACCTCCTCCAATTTGTTCCCCTCCAGCCTATGTAGTTCCACCAGATGACCTTCCCCCCACCTTATGTATGCTCCTCAGTATGGTTTTAAGTGATACCATGGCTTTGGAGAGCCCTGCATCTCCCCATATCGTACTCTTCTCCCTCCCACCACCAACTCAACCGTCAATGACCCCCAATTAACCTTGGTGTCTCCCAAGATCTGCAGCCACTTCATCCCCAAGATGACATAAGTGCTTCCTAACTCCAATGGGAGAAACTCCCTCACTCGAATCCTTTGTATGGTCAAAACTACTCCTCTACAAATCCTCTGGCCTGTCTCCACCATCCTTGTACCCATCGTCACTCCATAACATCCTGTAACCACTAATTTCACTCCCAATTGGTTCACGACCTGGTTGGAAATGAAATTATGAGTAGCCCTACTGTCAATCAACACCACCACCTCTCTGTCTGCTATTTTCCCCTTCACCTTCATGGTATGATTAAGAGTGAATCATACTACTGAATTCATGGAGACCTCCCATACATCTAGATGTAGGTTATCCTCCATCTCTCTCTACCTCACTCTCACCTCCCTCTTCAGTTTCCTCGTCATTACAGACTGTGAGAACCTGAAGAGTTTGATCCCTACACCTGGCCCTAAAGTATACTTGATGCGGAGCATATTTAGCCAAGGAAGCCTGCAGCTCAACTTATTGGCACTTGCTCTTATTTGTTGTCAGCAGGACCAACGCCACTACGTATTTTACTCTTTTTGATAGCACATCACATGGTTTGCTTTTTACATGACTAACTGTTTTTCGTCCTTCTTGTTGAAGGAATTACATAGCCAAAGTTCCTGTAGGTATTACTCGATTTTTCCGCTTATGAACTAAAATTCTGCTTCTAAGTGCAAAACTAGAACAGGTACTATTCTATGCCTTAAATTCTATTTTTCTTGAGTTTCCTAGTGCAGGATCCTACATCAGTATTGGTACGTCCACCGCCAGTAGGGGTGGCTCCCGGGGTCAACAACAGCCTTGAAGCTCTTTGGAGGGAGCACAATCAACTGGCGCAACAAACTGATGAATTGGCAGCGGACGTTCACCGAATCTTCGGTGAGGTGCGGCAAGAACTGAGGGAGATTAACCTCAAGTTAGAGAGGTTCCATATCACACGACCAGTAATTCCACCAGAACCAGCATTGAGACGAAGAAATTGAAATGTCCGGAGACATCAGAGAGGATCACAAATCATTGAGGTGTCTGATTCCGAGGGGGAACTAGACCGTTTTGAAGAGCCTGGCAATTCCAATTCTGAAGTTGACGCTGCAATTCAGCGTCGTAGGCGGCCGAGGGAAGCAAACAAAACTCACAGTGAATTTAAAGTCAAGTTGGACATACCGTATTTTGATGGCAAATTGCATATTGAAGACTTCATGGATTGGGAGAGATCCGTTGAAACATTCTTTGAATATATGGACATTGAACCTGAAAAATAGGTTAAATATGTCGCTTGTAGGCTCAAGGGGGGAGCTAGTGCTTGGTTGCAGCAGGTTCTTCAATCACTGAGGCGAGATGGAAGGGGGCAAGTGCGTAGTTGGCACCGGATGAAGTGACTTTTGCAGGGACACTATCTGCCAACGGATTATGAACAAATGTTGTATGTTCAATATCAACATTGTGTTCAAGGTAGTAGATCCATAAACGATTATACCAAAGAATTTTATCGCTTAAGTGCTCGCAACAATTTAAATAAATCAACAAATCAATTGTTGGCTACATACATTGGTGGATTGCAGGAAGCTATACAAGATAAATTGCAATTGAATGAGGTATGGTCACTTTCACAAGCTGTTAACTATGCATTGAAGGTTGAATTATAAATGCTCAGACACACTCGAGGAGGCCAATATAGAAGAAATTCAGAAACTGCAGTGGAGCATAGCAAGCCATCTAACACAGCGGCATCGCAGGAGAGCAAGCAACCGTTAGCGAGTCCCACTACTAGTGCCCCTGTTGGCGGAACTAATAGAAATTTGGAGCAAAGAAGTAAAGCAGCAAGTAAAGAGAATCCATATGCCAGAAACACTAATATTAAGTGCTTCAGGTGTTTTCAACAAGGACACAAGTCCAACGAATGTCCGTCAAGGCCGCAATTACAAATGGTGGAAGTGGATGCAGAGGTAGAACTGGATGAAAATGATGCAGATTGTGAAAATTCGCAAGAAGATGTTTTGGGAGATGATGGCGAACCACTTGTCTGCGTGATGGAAAAACTGCTTTTGGCGCCGAGACAATCCAATCCATCCCAGCGTAATGCTCTGTTCAGAACCAAGTGCACGATTAGCGGAAAGATATGTGATTTGTTGATAGACAGTGGATGCATGGAGAATGTGGTGTCTCGCGCAATGGTCCAAGCATTGGAGCTCAAGACAACAAAAAATCCCAACACATACAAGATCAGTTGGGTTAAAAAGGGAATGGAGATAGCTGTGACCGATTTATGTCGAGTATCATTTTCCATTGGGAAGCACTATGCAAGCGAGGTCTTATGCGATGTGCTAGAAATGGATGTGTGTCATATTATTCTGGGTAGGCCATGACAATATGACGTGGGAGCCATTTACGATTGTCGGGCCAACGCATATGCATTTGATTGGAAGGGGAGGTGTTTGTGATTGCTGCCATCTAATTCTGGACAAGAGCACAATCTTCCAAAGAATAAAACTGCTTTGCATTCTGTTTCGGTTTCAGCAATGCTAAATGCTTGGAAGGAAACCTCCCGCATACTAGCTTTGATAGTTAAAGAAGTAGCTGAATGTGCACCCGAAGCCAACCATTCGGTGGAGTTGCGAAGCCTGCTGGAGCAGTATGCAGATGTTTGTTCGGAGAACCAGCCAGTGGAATTGCCTCCCATGCGGACCATTCAGCATCAAATAGAGTTCTTTCCAGGTGCTTGATTGCCAAATTTACCGCACTATAAGCTTAGTCCAAATGAGAACAAAATTTTGCAGCAAATAATAGATGAACTGATGAACAAACAGTTGATTCAACATAGTTTGAGCCCTTGCGCTGTACCGGTCTTGTTGGTGCCCAAGAAAGATGGTAACTGGAGGATGTGCATGGATAGTCGGGCAATTAATAAGATCACGGTTAAGTTCAGATTTCCTATGCCGAGAATGGAAGAAATGATAGAGAGGCTAGCTGGTTCAAAAATTTTCTCTAAATTGGATCTCCGCAATGGTTATCATTAAATCTGAATCAGGTCGGGCGACGATTGGAAAACAGCTTTTAAAACACATGAAGGCCTATACGAGTGGAAAGTGATGTCGTTCGGGTTATGTAATGCTCTGGCCACCTTCATGCAACTAATGAACGAGGTTCTTAAACCTTTCTTAAATCGTTGTTGTGTCGCATATTTTGATGATATATTAGTAGTACCAATTTTGGAGACCATTTTAAGCATTTGACATAAATATTTGAAGCATTGAGGAAGAATAAGTTATATTTAAATATTGCAAAATATGAATTTGCTACTCATTTGGTATCATTTATGGGCTTCCGAATTTCTGGTGATGGCATAAGTGCCGACCCATCCAACATTAAAGCTGTTAGAGATTGGCCAATCCCTCAAACATTTATTGATATCCGCAGTTTTCATGGGTTGACAAATTTTTATTGGAAGTTCATTAAAGGTTTTAGTATCTTGATGGCACCGATAACAGGCATCCTGAAATTAAAGAAATTCTCATGGGGCGAGGAGCAGCAAAGAAGTTTTGAGAACATTAAGGATACATTAAACTTCGACACCGGTTCTTGCGTTGCCAAATTTTGATAAGCCATTCTTGGTGGAGACAGATGCTTCTACTATTGGGATCGGGGCTGTGCTATCTCAAGAAGATAGACCCATTGAATTTTTCAGTGAAAAATTAAGTATCCCAAGGCAACGGTGGACCGTTTATGAACAAGAACTATATGATGTGGTCAAAGCACTTAGACAGTGGTAACATTACTTGCTCCAACAGGATTGTGTACTATGCAGCAATCACAAGGCATTGCAGTATATCAACACCCAAAAGAACATTAGAAGGATGCATGCCCGATGGATATTATTCCTGCATAAATTTACTTTTGTGTTAAAACATAAAAGTGGAAAACAAAATCGAGTTGCGGATGCTTTGAGCAGGCGGTCAGCTTTAGTCACAAAACTCCAAACCGAGCTTGTTGGGTTGGACGGCTTGGGAGAACTTTACCTAGATGATGCAGACTTTGGCACCATTTGGCACAAATGCATCCAAAGGGAACCTATAGAAGATTATTCTATTAGGCGCGGCTTTCTTTTCAAAGGAAACTTATTATGCATGCCCAAGTCTTTGTGGCAGCAACAAATCATAAAAGAGATTCATGGTGGTGGTTTGGCTGCTCATGTTGATAGAGATAACACCTTGGCACAATTACAAGCCATATTTTTTTGGCCGCATATGCGAAAGGATGTTGTCCGGTTTGTTGAGAGATGTTCAATTTGTCAACATTACAAAGGGGGCAGACATAACACATGTTTGTACATGCTGTTGCCAGTGCCAGAGTCCATATGGGAGGATCTCAGCTTAGATTTTGTATTGAGTCTGCCTCGCACTCGTCGGGGAAATGACTCAATCAAGGTGGTCGTGGACATATTTTCCAAGATGGCGCACTTCGTAGCTTGTAAGAAAACCTTTGATGCACTAAATATAGCTAAATTGTTCTTTCGCGAGATTGTAAGATTACATGGTGTCCTCGCTCTTTGACATCCGACCGCGACGTCAAGTTTATTAGTTACTTTTGGCGTGAATTATGGAAGCACATGAATACTCAGCTGCAAAGCTCTTCATATCATCCGCAGACTGACGGACAAACCAAAATGGTGAACAGAACATTAGGAAACTTACTCCGCTGTTTGGTGCAGGAAAATCCAAAGTTGTGGGATGAAGTGCTCGGTCAGGCCGAATATGCGTTCAACTCAATTCCAAATCGATCGACGAGTAGGTCCCCTTTTAGTATTGTTTATAGTAAGCTTCCAAATACAATTGTTGATATTGCAGCCATGCCCAAGTGCACCAACCAAGCAACTGCTTCACTCGCTAAACAGTTCACTGATATGCTAGCCAAAGTGCGGATCAAGCTGCTAGATTCAAATCAAAATTATAAACAGAAGGCCGATTTACATCACAAGGAGAAGATTTACAATCCTGGTGATTTGGTACTAGTTAGATTGCGGAAGGAGCGCCTGCCATCGGGAGATCATTCCAAACTCAGTCGCCGCAAATTTGGACGGTTCGCCATCTCTCAACAAATTAATGATAACGCTTATGTTATTGATCTACCTGCTGAGTTTCACACTTCGCACGCTTTCAATGTAGCAGATATATATCCTTACGTACCACCGGATGACAGCAATGTTACAGTGCTGCCGGAGGAGAGCATCCTTCTTTGCGGAAGGGGCAAATGATGCGGAGCATATTTAGCCCAGGAAGCCTGCGGCTCAACTTATTGGCACTTGCTCTTATTTGATGTTAGCAGGACCAACACTACTTATTTTACTCTTTTTGATAGCACATAACATGGTTTGCTTTTTACATGACTAATTGTTTTTAGTCCTTCTTGTTGAAGGAATTACATAAGCCAAAGTTCCTGTAGGTATTACTCAGTTTTTCTACTTATGAACTAAAATTCTGCTTCTAAGTGCATAACTAGAATAGGTACTGTTCTATTGCCTTAAATTCTATTTTGCTTGAGTTTTCTAGTGCAGGATCCTACATCAATACTTCTCATCACGTCTCAAGCATAATCCCTTCATCCTCTTCTCCGCATCTCCCTCTTTGTCAGTCTTTTCAAGTTCTCTGCACTTCATTCTCCTACTGGCTTCTCCCTAGGAGTCTCGCGAATATTGCCCGTTGCATGTCCCTTGGGTGCTAAAAGAGTGGTAATCATCCTATAAGACCACCTGAACTAATACACATGGCTCCCCTCTCTTGGTACTTTTGATCCTCCACTAGCAGTGCCAGTTTGTTTTGATTAAAAAAATATATTTAAGTATATATAGTTTTGAAAAAATATTTAATTTTCTTTAGGAATATTAAATTTTAAATTTTGAAATTGATCTGGGGTCAGGACTGGTCCAGGTGACCTCATACAAAAATGAGGTCAACACAGTTCCATTGCCTCTCCCAAGTCACGAGGCCTCATGACTCTCATTGCGGCCCTGATCTCTGATTTGAGTCCCTTCATGAAATTACCCTTCAAGACAGTCTCCAATAGTCGAACTAATCGATTGGCCAGGTACTCAAATATCTCGTGATAATTTGACACTGATCTTTCCAGCACTAGTGCAAAGAACTACTCATAAAAGTCCCCTCCCCTGCTAATTCGAAAACATTCCAATAAACATTCCTTGAACTCCCTCCAACTCCGTATTGGACTCTTCATGTTTCTATGTTGGTTTTCTATGTTGGTAGAAAGACAATGCCTTCCCTTCAAAAGATAAGCCCGCTACCGTCAATTTTTCCTCCTTCGTCAACCCATTGATGGTGAAATTCCACTATACCTTGTAAATCCACTCATGTGCATCATCTTCTTACAAAATGGGCATCTTCAGCTTTCGTACCTTCGGATCTCCCCCGTTTCCCCGGATTCCTCCATAATTTTCCCTTTCCCAAGTGTTTGATCCTCCCCAAGTCTCCCGATCTTCCCTTTCAGGCTCATACCCAAATTCCTCTTTGCTTTCTCCTCTCCTTCCTTCAGAATCAGCACCCCTCCTACCATAACCCCTCCTACCATAACTACGCCTCTCTCCATACCTTCCACCTTTCTCATCTATGATCTTCACATCGTTTTTCCTCCTACGAAATTAAGAATTCATTTCTTTCTACGGCCCCTTTGTTTTTTATGTCGCCATTTGAATTTAATTTTCTAAAATCTTCTTCAACATCTCATGAAGATCGAAAGCTTTTTCTTCCAGGGATGAAATTCTTTTTTCCACTATTGATTTCATTTGGTTCATCTCTTCAAGGCGTTCCTCCAACGCATCCATTTTCTTGTTGGACTAAAAAATATGAATCTCGATTCCAAAAATAGCAAAACAACCCCCTTCTATTTAAAATCAGCCACTGATTTTCTTAGAAAAATCTCCCAAATAGTCACAAAATTTGCTATGATACCAATTTGTTAGGAAATACTTGAAGATCTCAAGTAAACCCTAACAACAGAAGCAAAAAATCAACGATGACGATCCACAAAACCAATGGAAGAAACCAGAAAACAATAGTATTTATTGCAATAATCAAACTAACGGAAGAAAACTAGCAAAATACAATTGATCCTCAATTCGAGAGAAGGATCTTTCTCTCCCAATACATAGACGCCGTTAGAGCCCAAGACACCAAACTCTAAGAACAAGAACAATCACAATAATTTGCATAACCCTACCCTAATCCTCTCTTCCTATTTAAAGCAAACAATTAAACAACAAAAACCTAAATATCCCTCCCCTAATTCCCTCCTATTTACTTAATTATCTCCCTCCCAAATTAGCCCTCAAATCATCCCATAAATCTGTCATATTCAATTATGAAATATTTCCTAATTAATCCCCCCCAAATCAGCCCCTAAATATGACCTCTTCAATTAGGAAACATTTCCTAATTAATTCCTTTTAATTAAAAACCTTCCTAAACAACTCCCTCTTGATTAGAAAATTTCCTAATTCCCTCTCAATCAAATTTGGCCAGTCTATCATCATCTTAACAAATCATACGACGAGTTTCATCGTGCAGTAAACCAAATTATTCATAAGTGCTAACTACATTGTGATTTTAGTCTCATCTACTTACCTCCACAAAAATTATGGGCTAAATCACTTGATCACCAACAACAAACCTAACTTCATCCACAATTTGATCCCTTGAGATGATGATGGTCCGTATGAAGATGTTATGATGATAGATCTTATTGATGATGAACGTTATAATGCTGATCCTTGTGAAGATATTTTTTGATGATAGACTTGACTAATGATGAACTTTATAAGGTGATCCTTACGAACATGTTTATAACAAGGCAACTCTTTTTTATTACAAATTGGATAACTCTTAGTTATGAAAACCTAAATTTCAGACTACACATAAGATTCACACTAAATATATTATCTATGATTAAGACAAAGCTTATGTCCAATAACGCCCAAGCTAGATAATATTATTCAACATAATACAATGTTTCAAACAAAAAAAAAACGAAGATTGTTTATCTATTTCACTTGCCATAATTTCAAGAGGCATACATTACTTTAAACAATTACAATTAGTTGCACCTACTAGAAATCGAATTCATGTTATTGTTACAATCATCATCTCACCTAATTCATTGTTGATTCATATTACAAAGATCTTACAAGTACATGAAATTTAGAACTACCAAACCTTAGTGCCTTCGTAAAACTTTAGAAGAAATTGAAGATGCCATTTCTGATGATGATCCAAGTCACACTTGCACATCTGCCACATCAACGCTTCTTTTGATTCAGATTATCGAGTTCAACTCTTTGATGGCACAACATCAACATTTTTGCTTATTCCACAACCAATTGCCAATATTTGACCAAAATGTCGCTTCTTACCATTTGAACATCAAGAAAATGACTCAACCAACTAAAAAGACAATTCTCCAAGTCGTGACCACTCTAGTAAATCCAATTTGTTTAAATGAGTAGCTACTGTTAGAGGTTGACTTCATTTGAGAAGTTCAGCACCTAGACGTGATCTACAATGTTATCATGGTCCAAAAATTTTATAAGAACTAGTAGATGTGCGTTGACTTTACAAATATGAACCAACTACCAAGCCTATTAGAAGGACAATACCTTGTGAATTGATGCTCTTGTCGACTCAACAATCAACTGTTCTATAATCAGTTTTCTCAATGCTTTTTTAGATTATCATAATGATTCGACCAAAAGAAAGATAGAGCAACTTAACTGTGCATGATGGACAACATTTTCAAAGAGCAAAAGGGTCGAAATATTGAATTTTATGCTGATGAACAATTTATGCTGACGATTTGTTCATGAAAAGTAAAGCCCCAAAGAAGCATGTCGTTGAACTCAAGAAGAAATTTGCAATTCTTATGGCGTTGACCTCAAGGAGACATTGCAATTCTTAACAAGTACCATCTTTGGAGTATGATCATAAAAGTTTATGGGCTTCCTTCTTACTCCCAAAGGCCTCAAAGTGAATCCTGACAAAGTGCAAGTAATATTGATAGTATTGCCACAAAAATGATTGACAACTTGTGATAATGTTATGTTTGAAATTGTTTTTATCTTTAGGGCTTTATTACTGTTATCATTCTTTTTTTTTTTTTAGCTTTATTTTCTTTTGTCATTTTTATTAATTACTTAAAGTTGAGGTGGAGTGGTAAATTCTCTTTTTTAAGTCTTGAGGTTGTTAGACCGGTCCACTGGACCGGTTCAGCCGGTCCAGGCGGGACCGGTTCTCGGGCGGAAATCGCGAATAGGCGGATCTGGCGGAGAACGAGCGGCCCGTCCGCCCCCGTAGAGCCGTTTAGGAAGTTTTTTTGAGCGTTTTGAGAGGGAAATTTGAATGTAGGGACTGTTTAGGGAATTCCTTTTGATTTGTATGCATTAAATAGTAGATTTTCCTAGGGTTTGATCATCTGGAATTTGGCTGAAATTTGAGATCTCGTAGATTTAGGTTTCTTTGGGCTCTAGCGGCGTCTAGAGATTTGGGAGAGATCGATCCTCCTCTCGAATTGAGGATCAATTGTATCTTTGCTATTTTTCTTGCATCAACTAGTAAAATACAAGTTGTTTTCCCAATTCTCTCTCAGATTTTCCCTGTTTTTTCCCACTGTTTGCTGTTTTTCCTGCTGCGAACAGCAGTTTGCATCGAGTTTCTCTATAGAAGCGATTTGGAAATACTTGAAATCAAGTATTTCCTATCAGAGGTCTATAAATACCTTTCATTTCTTTTGGAAAAGGAGTTGGATTGTTTTCATTTCAGATTTTGAAAATCTAAAAGGGAGGGAGAAATCTCATTCCTTGGGGTGGATTTCCCCTAAGCTTGAGAGGAAAGGAAGTGAGGGTTTGTAGTTGAGTTTGGGACACCAATATCAATCTCCCACTACCGTTGCTCTCTTCCACCATCAAAATTGGATACCGCCCAGGCCCCCAACTGTTCACTATTGCAGGGGGTGTTCGTAAACGTTCCAGCAAGAAACGTTCTTCCATGGACATTTACGGGTCAGCAGCCTTGGAAATCTTCAAGAAAGATCCAAAAGAAAATGCAAGAAATGTGCTAGTTTTTCTTTTTTAATTCCTGCAGGGAGGACTTTCTTGTAGTCAAGAAATCAATCTTGGATCCAATTGAAGCCTATTCAGGTGCAGATACAATTCTCCAGAGGAATTCCTAACAACCATTAGCAGCAAACCAATTAATCTACCTGTTCTTGGAAGATGACAAGCACTATCATCCAACAAACGACTTAAAAGAAATCCTAATTTTCTGCAGCTAAGTCATTTATCAATGTTATCAAAGCTTATCAACTTCAGTTTTCTCCAACTCTAATTTGGTATTTGATTTAAAAAGAATTATTCATTAGTTTGTAAGCAGTTTTTGTAGGATTGAGGAATTTGAAGGTGTTCTTCTGTCTTTGTTGGTTAATCATTCTTCATTCTTATTTCCTCAGTGTCAACTTGTGGGGTGAGTATTATACCTAAATTGCTGATCTCAAAATATAAAGACAAGTGTTCTCCATTCCTTAAAGCATTGAGAAAAGAAAAAAAATTTCAAAAGACAGAGAAATGAAACAAAATATTCACACAATGGAAATCTTTAATTTCTTCAGCACCTCTTCTTCAGAGCCCACAACCAAATGAAACTTGCACTTTTGTCTTGATGGGCAATGAGATAGTTAGTTCGATCCTTAACAAAAAAGATGGAAAGAAGCAATGGCTATTTACTATATCAATATATCCTATGTGGACCCCCCTTGAGTATAGTTTTTTATATGATTCTCTAACTTCTTTTAGATGTAAACATTTCAAGTAGAAGCCAAAGTACGACTTCTTCTGGAGATCATCATCCAATGCGAACCATCAGGTAGCTTTATACCATAGAGCATGAGCATCATCTCATTGGTGCGATAAAGCATCTTAAGTGAGTTATTTTAGTTTATTTTATTTATTAAATGTAAATATTAAAAAATAATAATAATAATCATCTAAATTTTATTTAAATGTTAAGCATTTCATATTTTTTGAAAAATTTTGTCTAAGTTTTAAAAATCCCGCCTAATTTTTAAAAAACCCGCCTAAATTTAAAAATTCCTGCCCATGGCTGGCGAGCCGGCTCGAGCTCATTTACAGTGAGACGAGCTCGCCTTCCATCTAACGAGCCAAGCTCGATAAGGGCATAAACTCGACTCGACTTGACTCGTTTACACCCCTAGTTACAACTAGGTTTCTATAATTTGACTGTGGACTTATTTTCTTCTTTGGGAATATGGATGATCTTACTCTTGTTGTACTTATTAATCTCATATTTAATTTTAGCAAGATAACAATTTAATATAGAATCTCATGAAACAACTCCTCTCTACTTGATACAAAAGAGTATTTGGGAGGACTTCAGTGAATGACGAGAGGCGGATAATTGGAAGAGAAAACTAAAAGATAACTCTTCAAATAAAGACATGCTAGAAGCTGGCAACTTGGAAGTCACCTCCCAAAGTTTGAAGGTTTTGGGAAACATCTTGAACTTGAGTGCATCAAACACGTCATAGAGCAAGAAAGCATTCGTGAAGACATTTAAGTGCTTTACAGGGTCAATATCACCCTTGAAGCCAACGGGATGAGAGCCTTAATATTTACAAGGACATGCTCAACCAAGATTTCAAGGATTAGAGGAGAGGCACGAGATTCATCGTAAGGAGTTCTGCAAAACAATTGCATTCTATGAAGGTGGGATGGGTTGTTTCCACTTATCTGAGGAGATGATGGGAAGAGTAACAATTGGGCAATGATAAGGGAGAACATCTTGATTCCAACTCTAAGGGTTATGAGTTAAGAGGGAAAGTTGCGCATTAACCTGAACAAACTGATCATCAACATCTGTTTGTGTGGCATATAGATGGGCACAACAATAGGAGTCACTTGGGGTGGAGTAAAAACTTCTCTAACTTAGCACACAAACCAGTGATTGTTGGTGGTAGGGAAGTAGTTCATGGCGTTAGTGTTATCGACCTAGCGAATACCTTTCTGAACCTTTTTGAATCAAAGGAATTCTAACAGTTGTTCCAGATCAAAGCTAATATATCCATCCATTCAACAGACAAAATAGCACAAGGTATGAAAAGAAGAACCAATTGAATACGCGCGTCAATTTTCACTTAACAGGATTATAGTATTCGTGAAAAGAAAATTAGAACTACCTCAAAGGGTTTAACATTCACTTGTACTTGATTTCCATGACGCTCTTAACATTGGGTGCGTAAAGGGAGTATAACAGCACTTGCCTCCTTGCGATGTCGAGCTGTGAATTGCCGTCAGCGAAGGCAGCGGCGACGGAGGCCGGATCGGAGAGGTGGCGATTCTCGCGGAAGCCATCGATTGTCCTTCTCCTCGCGTACTCCCTGATGTTGAAGTCGGAGAACTTGGAAGCAGTGCGAAGAAGCGACCGAAATAGACTTAGCAATTCGGCTCTCGACGCAACCACCATCGCTGAAGCCGATGCCGCCATGGCTGAAGTTGGGGAGAATCGTCCTATACTTCCTAAACCCTAAGATATAAATAAGCTTATTTTTTTCCTAAAAAAAAAATACTTATTTCCATTTGAAACCTCAGCATTTTAGAAATTGCAAAATAGTTCCTAAATATTCAAAATTATATACATATAAAAAGAATCTTAGACTGTAAGCTCGCTGAAATCGGAGTTCATATGCTCCCGAAATTAATTTTTGAAGTTTCCAACTAGGTTTTGCCTCGAGATTCGTGCCCGATCAAGATGATTTTGCGATGCCGTATCAATCATAATATAATATTGATACATAACCAATAAATTATCTTTGATCGGGCACGAATCTCAAGGAAAAATCAAGTTGGAAACTTTCGAAATTAAAATTGGGGTCATCTGAACTCTGATTTCAACAAACTTATAGTCAAACTAAACGTCTTGAAAATACGAACACAATGACACCAAATTCGACTCAATCCAAGTCCAAATGGGTCTAAATCATGGACCCGAAGCACTGTTGGAAGGTTCAAACCATAATTTGGATTAACAAATGGTTTTTTTAACATGACATGCTTATAATTGAATCACGCGGCTCGACGAGACGAATCCAACAAGCCCAAGATCATGAAATTCCGAACTTGTTACGACTTTCAAATGTCTAACGAACGGTCCATGATAAGGGGATTCAACATTGGTCGTCCATCCAAACTACTTCCCATTTACCCTTGATCTTCCTCCTATTTACGGGTCATGCCATTTTAGGAAATATATAAATAGACTCATCATTCCTCTTGGAGAGGGACCCCCTAAGCCTAAGGAGAAAAGAGAGATATCGAAGATCGCTCTTGTATCTTGGACATTTTCATGTCAGTTACGTTCCCTGAGGTTGCCCTGGAGTTCCACCGGACCACCCCTAGAGGCCATGAGTTCCGTCGGACCATCACTTGAGGCCCGGAGTTCTGTCAGACCACCACCTGAGGCCCAAAATTTCATCATACCACCACGTGAGGCCCGGAGTTCTGCCGAACCACTACATGAGGCTCGGACTTCCGCTGGACCACCACCTGATCCTCAGACTTTTGCTAGACCATTACTTAAGCTCGGACTTCTATCGGACCAGCACTTGAGGCTAGATTTCTTCTAGACCACCACCTGAGGCCCTGACTTTAGTCGGGCCACCACCAAAGGCCTGGAGTTTTGCTGGACCACCACCCGACGCTCGGAATTCTACCGGACCATCACTTGATGCCTCGAAGTTATGTCAGACCATCATTTGAAGCTTGGAGTTCCGCAGGACCACCATCGGACACTGGACTTCCACCAGACCACCGCCCGACGCTGAAGTTCTGCCAAACCACCATGATGCTATTAACTGACACCCAATTTTCAAGTAGCACTGGACTTCTGTTAGTCCGCCAAGGGACACTGGACTTTCATCCCCGTTTGTCATTAGATTTCAACCATACAGTTGGCATTTGTAATTTGATCGCCCTCAAGGACGAGTCAGCCCACTATAATATACTTAAATTCTAGTGGAATCATTTTCAACTGGGTCAAGCCTCCTGTTTTTTCCCCTTTCTAGGGTTTTCCTCGTAAAAAAATATTTTGTTCTATGCATGTGAGCTAGATATCCGTACAACACTAAGATGTAGAATTTTAATTCTATTGCCACGTATACTCTAGCCCGAAACAATATAATTATGTTAAAAAAAATAAAAGCTATTTTAAATAAGAATATGTTTAATATAAATTATAGGATCTTTAATAAGATATAAAATAACGTTAGGGATACTTTATTTGTAAAATAAATTCAAATTCTCATAATTTTTTATTAAATCTCTTCAAATTAAAAAAAAAGCATGAAATATTTAATATATATTTTTTATTAGTTGCTTGACAAGTGTGATCACAATGCACAAATTATTTTGATTGCTAAATGATGATGAAAAGGTCTTCTTTCCCACCTTTAGAGTAAAAAAAATCATTAAAAGTTGTTAAAAGTTGGTTAATAAAACTGAGAAAAACAGATTCCAAATTCATAATCCGTTAAATGCTTATAATAATCAATCACAGTTATTAATTTATTCGAAACCTTAATAGGCCAAATTGTCCAAAAGAGCAATATCAACAAAACCGCATTTTTTACTTCTTTTTTGCCATAAATTTCATTGTTTTTCCTTTTTTTTTTAACTGATTAAGCCGAGGAGCCACAGAGAGGGAGGGAGGGATCATAAAAGTCAAAAACTGAAATCTTTGAATCGAATCGGCGAAAAAGTTTCCAGCTTGAATCTCCAGCTGCGCTTTCCGGCCTCTGATGCAAGCCGATCCGGAGTCGCCGCCGAAGACCTCCTATGGTGATCAAATCGAGCTTCTCGGGAATTTATAGTAACACCGCAGCAGCCGCTGTCACCGTTGCCGTCGAGAACACGACGACGAGAGATGAAGAGCTGAATCCGTGGCGGCGTTGGCTCCTACGATGCAGATTAGGTTGTCGCCGAGCATGAGAAGTATCACTATATCAACGAGCAACAATGGGTTATTTGATTTGATGAAGGTGAAGGTCTCTGCTCGCCATATCTCTTATCGGATCTTCCACATCGTCCTGATTCTTGCTCTCTTGCTCCCATTCGTCTTCATCCTCACCGCTCTCATAACCCTTGAGGGCGTCAATAACTGTTCCTCCTTCGGTAAGCTTCCTTTTCTCTTTCTCTATCTATCTATCTCATGATGGATCCAAAGCTGGGGATTGTCGATTTGGTATAATGGATTTGGTTTGGATGATTGGATTTTTACTCTTGCTGGATTGATTGATCTTGGGATGAGGGGGAAACTGTATATTTGGATTGGAGGATGTACAAATTTGAATTCTCTTATAAGGCGTCTACCCTTTTTAGTCATAACAGTCAATTCTTCCCTATGAGAGTATATTCTAGTAAGACTTCTAAATTGGATACCATCTTTCGTTTTTTTTACAATCAGTAACCAGTTCAAATTTCTGGCTCTTATATATTTTTGTACGACTTTGGCTTGTTAGCTCAAGTTTTTCTATTGTAACTGAATTCATATTGAATGGTATATCTGTATTACATCTTTAGTTCTCATGATTTCTCATTTCTTCTTCTTTACTCTGGATTATAAGCTTCTATTCAAAAGTTAAATATGTGAAAAAAAAAACTTTCTGAAAAGTCGGTTTGTTTGATATGAGAAGTATTGCTATTTTGAAATTTCACCTTTTTAATGACTTCATGAGCACACGAACTGATTTATGAAATAGCTCGGATTTTTATGTTGAAGTATGATGATTTTAGTTCATATTGTTAATACATTAGTGCATATCTAACTGTAATATTCTTGTATTTTTTCCTTTATGGCTTAGATATCAAGTTTACAGATTATAGTGGATGTAAAAGCAACAATTCTGTGACTTAATTCGAAGTTGTTGGCTATTTTGAGTTGAATCTGAATGGACATGATATTACACGGTCTTTTAATATTTTTCTTGGCCCCTCTGCAATCTAGAACTACATCTAGTAAATGGTTATCATCTGAAAGTTCTTACCTCTCCATATCTTCATGAGAAGCTTTTGGGTCTTCTATGATTTTTTCTTAGCTGCTTAAGTACTTTGGTTAATGTATTTTAGGTGCTGTATTAATTTGAAACCCGCCTCACTCATTCTTCCCTATTTGTCTGTCTTACCGGGAGCTAACATTCTCTCTATTCTAAATGCAATACTTTTTTTATGTTTGTCTGCTTTGTAAGCAAAATGTTCATGTTATGGATATTTGGTTAGAAATTCCCAATTATTTACATTAAATTTAGAGTTTTTTCTATGTTCAGGGTTTAGTAAATGGATCAATATTTGAAGAGGAAAGAATGGGTAGAGATTTATGATGACAGACTTCTTGCTTATCCAGGGCTTTGACCTTCAATTTGGAGATATGATGTCAATGATATTGATAGAATTCGAAAGAAATATTTGGAAATAGTAATGCAACATTATTAAAAATACAAAATAGATTAAGAAACCTGTAAGCATTACTCAATTCATCGATTATAATGATATATAAAATTTTGTCTTAATTGTATATATATATATATATTTTCATATCAAAAATTATGCATGCTTCTTAAAATGTATAGGATATAAACAAATTGATTCAAAACCACAAAATAAATCATCAATTAAGTAAGTTGGTCATTATTATGTTATCAAGCTCTTAACAAACTACTTGTCAAACCACTAGTTAAACAATAATGAGCATGTTCTTGAACAAGAATAAAAGAGTAAATAAATGTTCAAGTTTGTTCAATTATCTAGATAAGTGAACATAAATAAGCTTTATATAAATGAACCTCAAGCTGTTCATTGATAACACTTGTTCGGTTACAGCTTTAAGGTGCAAATATATCCTTTTGAAGTACAATAACTACAAAAGCATTATGAGTTATGACAACTAATCTTATTCATAGATGACAAATCCTAAATAGTAGGGATGAGTGCTAATATGCATGATTATTGAATTTATATTTAAATGCATCTATGTCTCTCAAATAATTTGTGTGCCTTTACATGATTCCAAGTCAAATGAAGATTCTCTTCCAACACTTTTGAAATGTGTCGGTTATATTTCTTTGTTGGTTTCACCACAATTGTTGTACGCATGAGCATGATAATGATTAGACGTTTAATTTTTTGAATTATTTTTTTTTTATGCATCGAGTGGTGGCATAATACTAAGTGTTGCAAAGATGAGGATGCTCAGGTGGATGAGTGGATTTACCCTTAGAGACAGGATACGAAATGAGCATGCACGTGAAAAGGTTGGAGTAGCTCCACTGTAAGATAAGATTAGAGAGAGTCGTCTTAGATGGTTTGGTCACATAAAACGACGGCCTTCCGATGACCCGGTTAGAAAAATAGGGGTATTAGATTTGACTTATATTAAGAAAGGTAGAGGTAGAGATAAAAAGACTTGGTTAGAAAATATTAGAAATGATCTTTCTTTATTAAATTTAAACGAAAATGTTACTTTTAACAGGATACAATAGAGAAAAAGGATTCATGTAGCCGACCCCATGTAGTGGGACTAAGGCTTGATGTTGTTGTTGTATCGAGGGGTGGCATAATAGATGTATTTTTTATGTTTTTTTCCCTTTGTCACTACTACTAATTATTGTTTACTGAGGGTTTGGCCTAACCTATTTTATTTTCTGGTTCAGTTTGTTTGGGAAGGAGGCTGGGTCCAAGATTTCTTGGTAGTGGTGATGATGATTCAATGGTACCCTAAAGAGACTTCTGCCCCTTTTGTTTAATTTTCAAGCAGTCTATTATTAAATGTTTACATTAATGTTGTTTGAATTTATTTGTTTCAAGGAAATAACATAAGCTCATGACCAGTGAATATTGCTTCATTTTTGCAGAGACTTATGAGAGATTTATATAAACTAATAGATCAAGCAAATGCTGTGGAAATCCCATCAGGCATAAAATTTCCAGAATCATTTAGCGAGTTTCTTTCTGAAATGAAACATAACCACTATGATGCAAAGACATTTGCAATCATGCTGAAGGGCACAGTATGTAACTAACTATACTTTTTCTTTGTTTCCGTTGTTCAAAAAAAAATTTTTTTTTTTCATTCATCACATAGTATATTATGTGGATTTACTGGTTGATGCTTGCTTGACTTTGCCTTTATAAGATAATTTCCTTGAATATAATTCAATAGAAAAAAGTATTTAATCACTTGGTAGATCGTACTATATGTGGGCTATATGGAGGTGGGTTTTGCTTCCTCTAGAGCTCTAGAAATGGTTATTTCGTGCATTTCCTGGGAAGCCTTCAACAGATGAAAACTTGGAACTACTTATTGTTTGATAAATCTAATTTCTGCCTTATTATTTGTTAAAGTTAGGATTTTGTTAAATCCTTTTTTTTATTTATTTGGCGGGGACGTATCTGTTGTGACATAGGGCCTGATCTCAATGGATCGTGACAGTAAATGCCACTCTGCCACGTACAATACCCCGTCGCGAATTTAAGTCATATGCAAAGGATTCAACCCATCGTAAAAAAAAAAACTTGAAAAATGAAGATTTTGTTAAGTCCCTTTATTCACATAATTTAGTGGATTTTAGGGGTTTTCTGTATTACATATCTTAAATAGTGAAACCAATTGTCAAACAATTTATCACGATTTAGCAAGATTTAATAATATTCATGTCAAACAATTTTAAGGTTTTAATCCACTTAAGATTTACTAAATCTGGATTTTTCGATCAACTAAATCCTAGTTAATTACTACTTGTAACCAAACAGCCCCTTCGTGTTCTTCAAAGAGCTTTAAGTTCAATTACTTGAACTTCTGTCTTGCAGATGGAAAATATGGACAGGGAAGTAAAGAAATCAAGATTGTCAGAACAGTTGCATAAACACTTTGCCGCAATTTCTATTCCAAAAGGCCTCCATTGTCTTTCCTTAAGGTTGACAGATGAATATTCTACCAATGCACTCGCAAGGAAACAATTACCTTCTCGTGAAGATTTGCCCCTTCTCTTTGATAACTCCTACCACCATTTCATTGTAGCTTCTGATAACATTTTAGCAGCTTCTGTTGTGGTTGGCTCAACGGTCAGGTCTTCACTGAATCCTCAAATGATCGTCTTTCATGTTATCACTGACAAGAAGACATATCCAGGCATGCACTCATGGTTTGCTTTGAATCCTGTTTCTCCAGCCATTGTTGAGGTGAAAAGTGTTCACCAGTTTGAGTGGCTGACAAAAGAAAATGTGCCTGTGCTGCAAGCTATGGAGAGTCACCATGGTGTAAGAAATCATTATCATGGAAATCCTGTCTCAGGCATCCAAGCAAGTGATAATCCAAGAGTTTTTGCTTCAAAACTGCAAGCTAAGAGCCCGAAATATATTTCTTTGCTCAATCATCTTCGCATATATCTTCCCGAGGTAATCGAATCAACATAGACAAGTTATATGTTGTCTTTGTGGAAGTTAAAAAGTGACTTTTAGAATTTGAATCTGAAAGCATAATTGAAGGTTTCAAAAGGAACTGTAATTCGGAGCAATAATGGTATATCTTGCTTTGGAAAAGCGTTTCTAGGAGGAGAAAATGTAGAAGTACCGGTTAATATGACATTTTGATCCATTCTGAAAGCCTTTTTCAATATTTAAAAAGCAAAATTTTCAATATTTAAAGTGCTATAGCCTTTTTCAATATTTAAAAAGTCTTACAGCAATTTTTTATAGTTATCACAGTCTAACAGATCTTGTTGTTGCAGCTAAGCAGAACTTTGACATCTATCTTGAAAGCAAAACTGTAAAAAATTGTCAAATATGCCGTTACTTTTACTGAGTTGCTGCAAAGTACTTTAAAAATTCCATTCTAAAAGCAATTTTTTCAAAACAATTTTCTCCCGAAAAAAAAAAAACTGAGTCTCTTTCTACCCAAGTTAAGGATCCATTTTGGGTGGCTACAAAAACCATTGTATGATTGTTTTAGTGAAAATATATTTTTTGTAAACTTTTGTGGATATTATAATTTTTTCCCTATTGAAAAAGTTGGATTAACTTTCTTATTATTATTATCATACTCGAGGCTTGAAAAGTAGCAAGAGATCGAGGTTTAGTCAAACAGTATTGTTATTGCTATATCAAAGGCAAAGCCATGAAAATCAGTTCCAAACGGTCCCTAAGTGCCTCTTTTTACTGCCAAATTTATCAAATTTCATGAAAAACTGTAAACCATACTTATTCCACATATCAATAACTTTTTTTTCTCTAAAATTCATGCAAACAGCTCTTCCCCGAGCTGAACAAGGTGGTCTTTCTTGATGATGATGTTGTTGTTCAGCGCGACTTGATCCCACTTTGGGACATTGATCTTCTTGGAAAAGTAAATGGTGCTGTTGAAACTTGTAAAGGCGACGACGGCTGGGTTATGTCTAAGCGTTTTAGAACATATTTCAACTTCGCTCATCCTCTGGTATCGAAAAACTTGGACCCCGACGAATGTGCATGGGCCTATGGAATGAATATCTTTGACTTGAATTCATGGAGGAAAACACAAATCAGAGAAACTTACCACCATTGGCTAAAAGAGGTAATTCTTAAGTTTTTTTTGTCATCTCATACTTTAGTAGGAAGTCATTTGAAATTCTAATGGAAAATAGTCAGGTATATTTGTGCTTCATGTTTCCTTTCAAACAACATCATTTTCTCTCCATATGCCATGAATTCTTCCTTACCTTTTGACTAATAAAACGCACATTTACTATTGTATGTGACAGTGTTGTATCAATATATGACAGTATTATACATAAATAGCTGCTTAATTATAGTAGCAATACTTAATTACCTTAATTAAGCTTCTTTACTTTTTGTTTTGCTATTGGTACTGGGAATATGTTCTCCTACCGAATAGGGTAAGGGGCATATTTTATTTTTGAGAAACTTTTGGTAAAGTAAAAGCCTTTTCCTGCTTTTCTTGTTCTCATCTTCTTCTCATCTTCTTCGCTCGATCAAGCGTCAAGTTGCTAGTGATGATTACCTTACCTCTGTAATTTTGTTAATTATCCAGTTGATGCCCACACACTTACAAACTTAGAATACTCACAGGTGGATTTGTTGCTATTATTAACTTATAAAATTTTATATTCCATCCTGTTAAAAAAACTAAATTTTCATATATGATGTGCACTTTCATTGAACATTCTTAACATAACTCTTTAAAAAACTTGATACTAATATAAATTCTTTCCATCCTCACTCGTAGAACAAATTAGTCTCAAGATTCTTGTGATTGACTTAGGGTTCATTTGGGACGGCTTTCTTGCTGCTTTTTAAAACAACTTTTTAGTTAAAAAATTAAAAATTTTGTACTAAAAAGCTGCTTTAAGAGCAATAAGAAAGTTGTCCCAAATGAAACCTTTGTTGCAATTCTTTACATAGTAAGTTAGGCCATGAGATTTGAGCTCAAGACCTTAACAACAAATTTCAAGATCTTTATCAGCTAAGCCAACAAACTCTCACACAAGTTCATATTAGTACTATTCTTCTAAATGAAGTATTTTTCGATGACAAACTAATTTTTTTTTTTGCTCATCTCCTTCTTCGTAGAATGTGAACTCGAATTTGACCATTTGGAAGCTCGGAACGTTGCCTCCAGCTCTAATCGCATTTCGCGGACACGTGCATCCTATCGATTCATCATGGCACATGCTAGGCTTGGGTTACCAGGAGAAGACAAACTTAAATAAGGTGAGAAACTCTGCTGTCATCCACTACAATGGCCAGTGCAAGCCATGGCTAGACATAGGTTACAGACACCTTCAACCATTTTGGACAAAGCATGTCAACTACTCCAATGAGTTCATAAGAAATTGTCATATCTTACAGCCTGTTGATTAGCTCCAGCAATGCAATATATATCTATACAAGGAATATGTTATTTCATGTTGTAAACTAGAAATTGCTGATTATTAGATAAG
Organism: Dendrobium catenatum; assembly: GCF_001605985.2. Lineage (NCBI taxonomy): Eukaryota > Viridiplantae > Streptophyta > Magnoliopsida > Asparagales > Orchidaceae > Dendrobium > Dendrobium catenatum. The sequence continues at coordinate 1,372,003 of NW_021319484.1, read as the reverse complement.
GAGGGTGATTTTTGGTCTTCTTGTTTTGGGGAGCACATTGCTTCCCTTTGACAGTGAAGAGAATTAACAGTTACTTTCTGCAATAGAAATTTTGCTTATATATAATTTAACAAGAAGTCACTATAACATATGCTCTTAATGATATTGAGATCAAAACCATTTTCATCCATTTTCATCAAATTGTAGAATGTGTACTTTTTTAATTTAAAATTGAGAGTTTATACTTTATAGTGATGGTGATCCACAAAGTCGCCGAGCATCAATGTTGTTACTGACAACGTGCTTTGAGCTTATAGGAGATTATGTTTATTGACCGGACCTTATAGGCAATAGCATGCATCAACGTTGGTCGCAATGATGAATAACTAATTAGGTTGGCATCAATGTTGGTATTGATGGTATACATCCGCCTAATCTATAATGACGTACATCAACATTGGTAGTGATAATGGGTGATCAAGTTTGTAGGTGTTAACGTTGATATTTGGTTTTGATGGTGGACAATGAAGTTGACAAGCTTCGATGTTTATGATGATGGTGTGTATTAGCTTTATAGACAATATTGTGTGTCAATGTTGGTGACGATGATGTCTGATGAGGCTGGTGGTAGTCTGATGGTATTGATTGGCTGGTGGTGGCCCGATGTTGGTGTTTGGGCAAAGGTAGCCATCAATGTCGATGGCGGTGATCAAGGAGTAGTGGTGATGGCAATGGGTGGGTTGCGGCGGCTCGAAGATAGAGGAGTTATGAATCAAACCTCTATGATCTCCAGTCTCACTCTATTTGTAATTTATGAGAAATGCATTACCCTTAAATAGCCGAAATTCAAAACACCCATCTTGTTAAGAAGTTCAATTTGACCATAAGCATGAAATAGCTAGAGATCAAATGACGCACATGATCCAGGCTTATTCAGACTCGGATCAAATCACTTTCAGTTGTTAGGTCCGTCTCTTTGATATATTTAGTTCAACTGCAAGATTTATAAAAAAAATTGGAATTTGAATGATCCTAAATTTGATTCTAAAAATTTCTAATTTCAATATAAATCAAGATTCATACTTAATCAAACAAATTTTCTAATATATAATAAATCAGTTCCTATATATAAAACCTCTATAAAAATATCATAGGTACTATTTTAAGAATTCTAAATTCTTTGTTTGATTATGATTATTTATGATGAAATTTGTCAAAACAAAACCTCATAAAATATATAGTTTGAAATAATCAAGTTGGCTTACAGGTTTTTTTCAACTAAAAATTTTTGTTTAAAAAAATAAAACAAAAAGTTGGCTTACAGTACAATGTCATAAAATTACAATAAACTTTTCTATCACAGAAGCGAACAAATTTCTTTATTATATTAATTACATAAAAAATCTATGAATGCTTTAAGGGAGTAACAAAATGGATTCATTAGGGCTATTTGGAATTACTTTTTTGTATTCATTTTATTAAAATTAAAATTCATTTAATATTCTAAATAAATGTTATAATTAATTTATTTATAATTAATGTATTAAATAAATTATTTAGCTATTTATTTATGAATTTTTTTCTATTTATAAGTAATTAAACGCGTCTTTAAATTTACATTAATTATTATCTAAAAATGGGTTAGTTTTGCAAAGCCTAAATATAAGTATTTTTTAGCTCATTTTTGTTAAGAAATGTGAAAATATAAGGTTCAATGTCAAATTAAATAAAAAAGGCCTTGAATTACACCAAGTAAATTTATTAAGAAAAAATAATTGTAAATTAGGAAATATAATATTGCTAAAATAAACAAGCAAGAGAGATAGAGGCTATTGTGCTAATATTTACATTGCTAATTATCTTCTAATCTTGGACGTATGAGATCAAGGTTTTGTTTGTGATAACTTTATTCCTTCTTCTTAAAACGACTTTCTAATACAAAATTTAAAATTTTTGTACTAGAAAGCAGCTTTAAGAATCAGTATGAAAGCCATCCCAAACGAAGCCTAAGGCTTGATTTAAGATATTTTTGTAAAATAATTTTTTAGTAAAAAATTAAATTTTTGTAAAAAAAATTACTTTAGAAAGTAATAAGACAAACACCTAGGCTATTATCATAGGAGGAGAGATTATTAGGTGCGGAGTGCGGACGGGGAGAACCGTCCGCATAAGCCTTATTCCGAGCTAGGTACCGGCACTCGGTACCGTTTGGTACCGCTGGATATTGCTAGGTACTTATATTTGTGCGGACGGTGCACACTCCGCACCTAATAATTTTTCTAGAAGGAGACAACACTAGCATACTCAACCACTTCTGACAAAGCTTTCACAGCAGCCTTTGGCAAGCAAGGCCTTGTGTTTTTGCTTTGCTTCCATCTAGTAATCTTCCAACACACTCCCTGACACTAACAAAATTGCAGATTTTTGTGCACATTTTACTTTAAAAATAATAATTTTGTATGGAAAATATAGTGATAAAAATAGTCTTCCTTCCCTTTTTTTTTTATGTTATTGAAGGAATATGGTGATAGCTTTTTGCATAAATAATTGTAAATTTTTGCAACTTTTTGATATAATAATATAAAGGAGGATTTACACACATACCACTTTATTTCATACTATTAATATATCTAACACTTAAAATTTTAATTTTATATTCCTACCACTTATAAAAAAATTTAATATCAAATATATCACTCATATATTTTATTCTTACCACTCATACCATCCTATAAACTTAAATATTTCATTCCATACACTCATACTTGTTCTTTGGATAGTAGGCCTGCAATATTAAAATTTTACGTATTAGATATATAAATAATATGAAATAAAGTGGTATGTATGTAAAATCCCCTAATATAAAATGTAACTTTTAAAGCAATTAAAAAATAATTTATAAAAATTATTGTTATCAATTTGATCATAAATAAATTTATCTAACGTCTCTATTGGACTAAATTGATATATAAAATTATTTAAAATTTATTTTTAAATTATTTGAAATTTAATTATTTAAAATATATGATAAAAAATATGCATAAATAAGATATTAAAATACTTCTCTTCTACCTTACCTTTCCTCATGTTGGAAGCTTTGTCTGTTTGTTTTCAGTCAGAAGCTCAAACACATTAAAAATTACTAGAACGAACAGAGTTATAGTTAGTGCGCTCTTCAAAAATTTTTTTTTTTTTGTGGTTTTGGGTTGATTTGTTTAGATAAAGGTGGGGCGGCGATTTGCCATTAAAAAGAAGAATCCAAAGCTCCAAAGACAAAAAAGCTACAGGTTTTGTGAAGAGTTTTGAGAAAAAGCATCTCCAGAATAAGAAGAATCTGGCGCAGGTGGAGAAACCCCACAAGCTGCCTTCCTCGAATCCCTTTCTTCCCCCGTCGATGCCCTCTCGGTTGATATAAAGCCATGGAATTGGGTCGGCAATGCCCTCATTTTTGTCGCTACAGCGCCATTTATCTGCAACGAGCTTCTTGGTTTCTGTCGTTTAGATCTCGTCGAATTCCTTCTTTTTTAAACGGGTGAGCTTTTCTATTTGAGTTTTTGGTTGAAGTAGCGTTCATTTGGTGGCAACTGCTTTCGAAGATTGTTTATGCTCTCTTGAGTTTGAATCATTCTGATATGACTGAATCTTTTGTGCTGAAAGCTATACAATTTTTTTTTTTGTTTGTCTTTTCTGATAGGGAGAATGTTCAGGTTTTGTATGGTGTGAAAAGGAGTTGTAATTTTTAGGGAAATTATCAGATAGATGGCTCTATCAGATTCTATTGAATTGTATTCTGCTTAATCCCTCTCTTGTTACTGTCAATAATCGGTTTTGTGCAATAAACACTGAATGTTTTTTATGATTAGTATGAAAAATATATTTAGAATATCACAATTTTGCACCATGTAACTTATGGATGACTTTATGAGAGCATATGAATTGGCTTTAGGGATAGCTCATGTTTTTATGTGGGTAATGGTGGAAGTAGGGAGGGGCTACCTGGCTCTTACTCCCTTTAGATTTCAGAGATGTTCTATGTAGATATGTATAATATGAAAGATTTATCTTTAAATTATACTGAATTCTGTTCCACTTCATGTAAAATTCTAATTATGTCATTGATACGAAGATATAATAGTTTTATTTCATACAACACGGAAAGCCTTACGATTAATTATTTTGTGCGGACGTGCTGTCTGGAGACTAATCAGAATGCGACAAGTCACTCCATCGTTGTGTACCGCGGCTCGGTACCGTTGACGTGACTACACCTGATTCGTCTCCGGATGTAGAGCTGCGTCCGGCCTACGCACAGAATAATTTCTCATTTTATTGACCTTCTCAGTTTTTAGGGTATTGATTATCTGATGATATTGGAGTTCCATAGGAAGATGAGAAGAAAACTCACTTTGTTTTGTAACTAGGTCAATGAAGTTAATGGATTTGGTTTGGCATTTTTATGAAAGCTAGAGTACTAGTGTTGTTAGCTATCCTATCTTGAACCGATTCAAAGCTTTAAGTTATTTGATTTGATCTTGTCTTTACTGATCTGAGTTAAACATGGTTATAGGTCGGCTCAATTAGACTAAGATACGGCTCAATAACATTGATTCAAGCTCTATTTGAATCAGTAATATATGTATATATTTACAAATCTATGTGTGGGTGCGCGAGCGCTAAGTAAAATTGAAGTACTCGCATTAATATATGTGCAAATCTATTAATGTATATACCTTTTGATCCAGTCTCGAGTCAACTTGATCCGATTCAAACTCAGCTCAATTCAAATCTGATCCTACCCAAACTCAACTTGTTAGTTGTTGACTTTTCAATTTGAGCTTGATCTGAGTAAAAGAAAAATAATCCTTTTTCTCAAGTAATCTTAGTTTAATTCACATACCTAAAGAAGATGGATTCTTGCTACCTAATTGATCAGCCTTCAACCATGCAAATTTGAACTCTTCCTGCATTGGAGAACACAGTTTCTAATTAGAACTTCAGCAAATGCTATTTCTGTTTCCAGGTTAACATTAAGTCCTCAGTTGCTCGTGTTTTGAATCTATAAATTACCTCATTAGTTTATTCTTCTGGTAATTTGATTGGTTGCTTTGTTTACAAAAATTCTTTTTTTTTTTGTCTTTACTGACAAGAAACTGAAGAACCTTCAATCTCAACTTCCCCAAATAATCTTTCACTATATAAATACAGGGATTGCTTCCCTCCTTTATGCTAACTGGAATTGTCTACTTTTAAAACCAAATTATTACAGTTTATTCTGCAGATAGAAAACCAGCAAATTGGTTGGTACTATTGTTAAATATTATATCTTTATGTTTTATTCTTAGCAGCTGATATCCATTTTATTGTGTTATTTTAAAGAAGGAATACTTATAATTTTATTGCAAAAATTTCAGATTCTTTAGGCAAGAATCAGAGATACTGAAATGGTGTTGAAGCTTTTATTGCTTCTGTTCCTCTACTCCCTTCCAGTGATTTTTTCTCAAGACAATGCAAATGTAACAATTATTATCCAGGGATCTGTTACAGTGGCTGAAACTGATGATAGTTTCATATGTGCCACCATTGATTGGTGGCCACCTCAGAAATGTGATTATAAAAATTGCCCATGGGGAAATGCTTCTGTTCTAAATTTGGTAAGATTTTTGAAAATTTTCAGAAAGAATTTAAGATCATGTTAGTTTCCCTTTTGAATTACTAAAAGAAATATAAAACCAGAAATCATTTTTGTTTTTTTGTGTCTTAGGATTTGAATAATCCATACCTATCGGCGGCTATTAAAGGTATGTGTTTCTCATTGATTGCTCGAGATAATTGTGGTTCTTGACTGTTATGACCAAATTAACTTGAGGGTAAATTAAAATTCTTATCCACCTTCATTTAGGTCCTTATTGCCTTATTATTTCATGAAACACTTGAAAGTAGCCCTAAGGGGCTGCTTGGTAGCAAGATTTAGGCCGGATTTGAGCGAAATCTGGCTAAACGGCCTAAAATGTAAAACCAAATCTCACAGCAAATGAAAGTTGCCGTAGACGGGGAAATTCCGCCTTTTCGTGCTAAGTCCTAGATTTCCGAAATTCTCTTTTTTGCCGGATTTACGAAATCCGTTGGCTTGAGAGGAAGAGTCCGCTCGTTAAATCCGTTCTATAGACAAACAATCACACGGGATTTAGTAGGATTTATCAAGAATGTTACCAAACAATTTTCAGGATTTAGGCCCCTCAGGATTTCCGAAATCCAAATTTAGCAGATTTACGAAATCCTACTTACATCAAATCCTGGGTGCTACCAAACCGCCCCTAAATTCATACTAAAATGAGAGACATGTTTGATAAAGCTAGACCTACTCATGTAGACTTGAGATGATGTTAGCTCTTGTCTCTAGTCTTAAATTGCTTTCCACAAACCCTCCCAACATCATTATTGCTATCCATTGCCGAATTTTGAGGCAAGCTCCTCGCTAAGAGTGACATCACTAGAACCCTTACCCTCCAACTCTCACTGAGCTCGAGGACAAATGGATGATTGAAAATTGGCCTAAAAACTTCGAGTGAAATCTCAAAAGGCGCAAACTATCATGCTTTAAAGAAAATGAATCATTGTTAAGCATAAATTAAGGCTTTGTTTGGGACGTCTTTCTTACTGCTTCTTAAAACAACTTTTTAGTAAAAAATTAAAAATTTTCTACTTAAAACTTGCTTTAAGAAGCAGTAAGAAAGCCTTCCCAAACGAAACCTAAATTTCAAAGGATTTGCATGGAACCTACAATTCACCCTTCAAAGTAATTCCTTAAATTATACTTTATTTGGGATTGTCTTTTGTGGTAGCAAAAATAATGAACAAAAAATAGTGTTCATTTGAGATTGCTTTTTTTTTTTTTCAAAGTTTGACATTTAGAAAAACAACTTTTGAGAAAATAGCTTTCAATAACAAAAGTAAAAAGATAAAAACTGTCTCAAACGAAGTCTAGCTCTCCTCACATATCAAAATCATAATCATAATCAAACTAACCTGATTATAGAGTGGAATGATATGTTTTACTCTAGAATTTTAGACATGAAGTTAGTACTAAGTTGTGACAATTGTTGGTTTCTTGAGTATTGCGCTTTATATCTCACAAAATATTTTATTGTTTGATGAATTTTAGCCTTTAATCCTCTACGAGTAAGAGTTGGAGGCACTTTGCAAGATCGAATCGTTTATGATGTGGGAATTTTCAAACCAAATTGTGCTCCATTTTCGGTGTCGGATTCTGGGCTTTTTGGTTTCTCAGCAGGATGTTTGAGCATGGAAAAATGGGATGAGCTGAACCATTTATTCCAGAAGACAGGGTAAGTGTTGTAAAATTCCATTTGTTGTTCCTTCATTTTTTTTTGTTTATCTTCATTAATCTATGAAGTTTTTGCCAAAATATATTAGAAGTTCAAGCGAGAAGGAAAGCATAGTTGTCTGTAATATCCAATTCATTTATTGGAGTTCGATTCAGGCTTTGTTTGGGATGGCTTTCTTTCTGCTTCTTAAAACAGCTTTCGAGTACAAAAATTTTTGTACTAAGAAGCTGCTTTAAGAAGCAATAAAAAAACAGTCTCAAACCAAACCTCAATCTTAATTTGAGCCAAATTTGATCGAAAATTATTCATGGTCTAACATGCATTCATAAGTTAATAATATATGGATAAAAGCAATCTACAATTTCTTTTAGTCCAATCATGTTTTATTTTTTTCAAATTCGTTCTGGTACAGCAAAAAAATTGACTGTTTCTATTAATATTCACAGGGCAATAGTTATATTTGGTCTGAATGCTCTTCAAGGGAGACGTCAAAGCAGTGAGGGTATTTGGCAAGGTCCCTGGAACTCGAGCAATGCTCACGATTTCATTCAATACACAATTTCCAAGGGATATCCCGTCACTACATGGGAGTTTGGTAAGTCACTTCCAGATTATCTTATTCTAGGTGGTAATGACTAAGGTTTCGTTTGGGACGACTTTTTTTTTTGCTTCTTAAAATAAATTTTTAGTATAATTTTTTTTATTTTTAAACTAAAAAACTGTTTTAGGAAGCAATAAAAAAAGCCGTACCAAACGAAGCCTAAATAAAACTATAATAGTTCAGCCTGTGGCTCAGTGTTTGGAGAGCTTCAACTCCCACACCATGACCCTGGATCCAGCGCTAGCATTAGGGTGTGCATTTGTTATGTGATTAAGGTTTCGTTTAAGATAGTTTTTTTACTGTTTTCTAAAACAGTTTTTTAGTATAAAAATTTTAATTCCAAAAATTTTGTATTAGAAAACAGTAAGAAAGTTGTCCCAAACGAAGCTTAAATTTGCTAAACAAATCCAAAAAGAAATGTGAATTCTCTTCTATGTTTCAATCTACTTAATGTAGAAATCCTGTGTAATCATTTTTTCAAATGATTCAGGAAATGAGTTGAGTGGACATGGAATAGGTGCAAGTGTTGATGCAGAACAGTATGCCAAAGATTTAATTCTCCTGAAAACTATCCTTAGTGATCTGTACAGAAATTCCAAGTCAAAGCCATTCCTGGTAGCACCTGGAGGGTTCTTTAATGATGAAGAGTGGTATGCTCAGCTTCTTGAGGCTTCTGGGCCTAATGTTCTCAATGCCTTGACACATCATATATACAATCTAGGTGGAGGTGAGGATAATTTATATGGACTAAATAATTTAGATTTTCTTTTTTGTTCTTTAACAAAAGAATAGTTTAAATCATCAAGTTTATAGGATTGTTTTTCAATTCTTTTGCATATGAAAAAGGGAAATTCTATCAATACTATGCATACAATTTGCAACAAATCATCCACAAAATTTATGTTAATATTATTAATATTACTATTATTATTGCTATATGCAAAATATAAAGTAAAATTACCTTCTAAGCCCCCATAATTTAATCTAACATCTAATATTTATGTAAAGTAATCCATAATGATATAAACTAGGCAAGAAAAAGAAATTGTGCTATAGTTTCATATGGATGCAGAAACTTCTTGAAAATTTCTAGGTATAATGACTTCAAATTCATCTTATTTCAGGTGATGATCCTAATATTGCAGAGAGAATTAAAGATCCAAATTATTTAAGTGGCTTTGCAGATACATTCAGAGCTGTTCAGCTCACCCTACAGGAACATGGACCTTGGTCATCTGCCTGGGTTGGTGAAGCAGGTGGTGTCTACAACAGTGGCAGTCCTCAAGTCTCTAACACCTTCCTAAACAGCTTTTGGTATCTGATTTCTTTACCTTCTTATAGTTTGTGTTTGCTTTTTTTTTTTTTCCACTTAAATCATTTGGGGCTGAAAATCTAAAATCCAGTCAAATTTGAGTGAAACTTTACTTAGTTGCAAACACAACAATTTGATTTATGCTAGAGTTGAAGTTGACTCAAGTGATTCAAGTTGGATGGTCAGGTTAACTTTATTTGGAACCGTTCGATTCCGACTGGACTAAAAATCAGCTCTCAATTTGAATTTGATATCAAAATACTTCGTGGAGATTGATATCGATCGTCGGTTCCATTTAAGATTCATCGAGAATTGATATCAAATTAAGTTTGGGTATACTTGGCTCAACTGCAAATAAAAAAAATTATGATTCTAGCTTGATTAGAAGTCTATTTATGCAATCTATTCCAATGGTTGGTGTCAAATTGATTTGAATGGATTAAATCAAATTTAAAATCTACTCAACTTATTTCAAGTCAAAAGTGGATATTGCAATTGAGTTGAGTAGATTTCGACTTGGGTCCAATTGAAGTGATTTCATAACTTCCAAACTATTTTTAACTTTCCTGTAGACAATTGCATAACTTCCGAACCATTTTACTCAGGTACTTAGATCAACTAGGAATGGCATCAAAGTACAACACAAAGGTTTATTGTAGACAAGCATTGATTGGTGGCAATTATGGCCTCCTTGACAAAGAAACATTCGTACCAAATCCTGATTACTACAGGCAAGAACTCGAAAACTATTAATGTATTGAATATGGATGGTTTTTAATAAATTTACGAGATTCAGAAAAAATTTCTTCTTTTTTACTTGACACCAGTGCGCTACTTTGGCATCAGCTCATGGGGAAAGGTGTTCTTGCTATTGATATTAATGGTTCTCCATTCATAAAAGCATATGCTCATTGCAGAAAATCTGAAGTAAGCGTCGAATTCCATATTATATTGTTCAATAAAATCACCATATTCTCACATAAAATATATAAAGTGAGAATTTTAAAGTAAACCTGTAACTAGTGAAGAATTGCTTACAGGTAAACTTATTATGTTTCTTGTCACATGCATTGCAGTCAGGTGTCTCCTTGCTCTTGATCAATTTCAGCAAATCTGCAACATTTAACACAACTGTCCACAATGATCTGAATGTCGATCTTGTGGAGAAAGGCATTCAAAAGGATGGTTCTTTTGCCCATAATTTGAAGAGAACGGTGTCATGGATTGGAAGAAAAGTTTCAGATGGATCTCCAAGTAGGGAAGAATATCATTTAACAGCTAAGGATGGAGACTATCTAAGCAGGATAATGCTTCTCAATGGCAGTCCTCTGCAGATTACAGAATCTGGAGATATTCCAGAACTAAGACCAGTGTTGGTTGCAGTTAATGCACCCATATCAATAGCCCCCATGTCCATTGCATTTGTTGTCTTTCCAAACTTCGAAGCTCATGCTTGTGTCCCTACGCAATGATTTGCAGATAACAGATAACTATGAATTTGTAAAATTTTCATTTGTTTGATTGGTGAATATATCTGGAAATTTTCATTTGTTTGATTGGTGAATATCATTCAAGGAAGTTAAAAGAAAAGGTTGATGAAACGTTTAGTAATGGATGAATTTATTGTTGCATGTGAAAATATCTTTATTAATAGTTACTCGTTTGAATTTATTACAAAATAAAATGCATCTGTTTTGAAAGTTTTGGTATTCGATTGTAAATAAAATAAATTCTAAGTACTTGCAACCAAACAACCTCTGCAATATTTCTTAGAAATCCAATTCTTCAGCCCAGGGGTTTGGATCTTTATAAAAGGCTTGAGCTAGCTAGTGAACTAAGCTTGATGAGTGACTACTGAACCTAGCTTATTTGGCAAACCCAGGTTTAACCCATCATGTGAGCCAAATAATTGAAAGTAATTTATGTCATATATACGAATGCAAGATTTAAGACATTTTAAAAGCTGGATTATAAAGAAAAATCTTGAAACTCTAGTGCTCTCTCCCCTGCTTCCCATTCTCCACAGCTCGCTGAATCCATCTTTAAATTCTTGATTTCCTAAGAAGATGATGATTCGAGTTCACTCAACTCAAGATTAAGTTTGAACTAGATTTCTAGTTAGTTGCGAAACCTAAGGCGGCTCGCAGCCGAGGCGCTCAAGCCCCTTCTTTAGCCCCCAATTTAGTCCAGATATCCACACTATGATGCAAGCCAACCAAAGAACCACAGACAATCTTGAAGCCTACTGGCCTCCAAGGAATTATACGTATTTTATACATGTCAAAAAAATAACACATACTAAAAACCCTTGTGAAGGATTATAAACAAGATGAGTTTGAACGAACTGAAGTATTATTCAGCTTAGCTCATTAAGCAAATGAGCTAAAACTTTTTATTTATGTTTGGATTTTTAGCTTAGTAGTCTGAATATGATTTATTGATGAAGATAAACTCTAATTGAAATTCATATATAAATTATAGAATATTCATATGTATATTCACATAAATATAAATATATGTATATGTACATATATAATTGATAATTATACAAAAACTTCTCTAACTTGAGCTATACTACATCCATTTCACAGTTATCCTTCATTCAATCACCAAATGAGTGCAAACAGATATGTGCAAGCAAAAATGAACCAAAGAACAGAGGAATTTCTTATTGGCAGGAAAACTTTCTTAGCAGAATCTCTTAACTCTAATTGAACACAAGAACAGACAAGGATGGCACATTAACTTTGAAGCGAAGTAACAACACAAGCAATTTAAAAAGAGAGATCTCAGAAGCCTTTAAACATTGGTAAAAGAGAACCTTTTGCTTCAACCAGCAGTTTCCCACATACAAATTTAGACTTGCAATACATGTAAGGCACATTCACGTTGCTTAACCCACTCAACTCTTTCTTGCTCATTACAAGTAAGCTATGTTATCAAGCGTTGTACATGAATAAGGGTACCTGTCAATGTTTCTAGTCATCAAATCCGCTGAAAATGTATTTATGTCCAGATATCAAGCTCTTGCTCGTCTGCAGAAGTGGATATCAACTAAAAGCAGACTACTTTACAGTTCTCCAAATCAGGCAGATTCTGTAGTTCTTTTTTTTTTTTTCAACTGGTATTTCCAGAACTAATCACAGTAGGTTTGAAAAGCATGTAAAAATAGTACTGAATATAAGTAACAACTGTTTCAGTTTTGTTTTCACACCCGCTTAGGAAGCTAGCTGAATAAATAAATCTACAGCCAAGGAATTTAGTAAGCCATGATCGAATAGTTACATTATTCTTATTGCCTCAGTAGATGGAATATGGAAAATCAAAGAATGGAGAATTGTATCAAAGCTTTCAAATTCAGATTAAAAAAAAAAAAAAGCAACACATTGGGAGTTTGAGTTCGGCTTAAAAACTTATCCTAACCGAGCTAACCTCATTAATGGAATATTAGGTAGTTAATAACGAAAGCCTGATGCCTGCTAAAACTAAAAACACTAGTATCAAACATAGTTCCAAAGATCGATTTAAAATATTACAAAATTAAACTCAATATTTAAGAAAATAGATAGCCTTAAATGAATTAGGGGTAGTTGCTCTTGGAAAAAGAGGTCGATCAAAGAAGAAACCAAGAGTTTGAATCCCCTGAAAAAACTAATTTAATACTGCAAATTTAATATTGCATGGAGATCTGTGTATTCACACTCAACGGAAATACTAATAACTTATATACATAAATAAATAGCTGTGATGAAAAACTTCGACAATGGAATGTTATCTCTAATAATTCAATTCCTAAGTACTAGAATCCAATGATAATATAATACAGAATGTGATCTCCATAAATTGATGTGATTTGGCACGAATTTGTACTTGGTTCCTTTTAAATCAAGGTTTATACACTGCATTTTGAACTATGCAACCAATCCTCACACTTGGGCTTATTCCCCATAACTTTTGGACTTATACATCACTTCTAATACTTTTAAGTTGGGTACTTGGGTAGATGGAGATTTATATGTTCACATTTGGTGAGAATGTTGATTGAATAATTGATACTAGTAAATTTCTTTTAATAGTTTTATTTTAGATTGTAGTTTCAATTTTAAGTGTTTAGACATGCCTATGATAGATGACTATGAAAATTGGATGTACTCCCTATTAATATGATTCCATAGTATTAGTTGGTACATATGGTTCTGCACTCCAGTTTGATTCAGATTAAAACAACCTTTAAAAGATGTGGTTTGGCATATGTGACCTGTGCTCATTGTTAGAATGATAAATTTGAGAATAACTTAAGTTCACAAAAAAACAAATATCTTTACGGGCGTATTCTTATGATTCATTCTCAAACAGTCTCTTACCAATAAAGACATGGCACATATCCTCTAATTGGTAGTTTTGTTGCTAAATGACACCACAGTCAAACAACTATGATCTGAGCTCTCTAATTGAGTAATTTTATCGTAAAATAAAACCATTAAACTACGATAATAGCTAGCGCCTGCAAGTTCCCTATAGCAAAAAAACTCTTAAATAATGAATACTAGGGCATAAAACATTCTTTTAGCTAAGGTTAACTCGAATTTATTCCCTTACACAAACATTCACCCTAGACCTATAAGGGTCCCTAAGAAGAAGCAACTCATGATTGCTGATAAGGATCCTTCGATAAAGTTGGGTAGACTACCTCTCCTAACTAAACCAATTACGAACTATGATAACTCATGACGAATCCTCATCATCATTCCCCATTCACTTTAAATGAAAGGTGATAAATTCCAAAACTTATATAAAATTGTTGCTAATATACATTGAGCACTTAACACCTTGGTCTGCTTGGCATACCTTGAGGATACAACCCACGGCTATTAATTAGGCTCCAGTTATAGCTCGAAAACCAACGATGTAGGCAAAGTGGGGTAATTGATAACCCTAAGCTAACATAACCATAAGTTCTTGATAGGGCATACCTCGATCTCCATAAATATTCCACATTCAATCAAACTCAAACTTAAATACTACAATCAAGCTTAAAAATTATGTCCAAGCGGCTTCTTTAATTGCGAGTGCTCTCCCATAACTGAAATGGATAATTAATTAACTGTAAGAATTTACGTTGATAGGAATTCTAGATCCACTATCTTAATAAACCCTAACAAAATAAGGGTAAGTCTAGTTAATCCAAATTCAGTATTTTTCAAGAAAAACCGCTACTAGGTTCTCATGCACATCATCGGGCACAAGAAAGGGCATTTTTCCTTGCCAAGTAACTTAGTTTATTTGTCTAGGGACATGTTTAATAAGCATTTGAAGTTATGGAATACTATTTTCTGGCCTTTGCAAAAAATAGAATAATACCGCTCAATCATTAATTGATCTGAATTCCTGAATATTTCTAATATGATCGTATAAGTCCAAATTAATATGATATGTACGTGTTAAATGCAGAGAGAACCCAAACAAAAACGTGCAAAGGCCTTCCAAAAATATTACAATGACAAATTAAAAATTGACATAATTGCTGGAGAAGCAAGAGAATCACAGATGATTCTCAAGACAAGAAATGTACTAAATACACCTAAATAGATCACGAAATGTACATTTATATAGAAAGCGGAAAAAAATTTACAATATGGTCAATATGATTCTCAAGACAAGAATTAGCAAATAGACAAAATTCTGAGCAATAGAACAAATACCAAAAAACAACATCCTCTATGCCTGGCCCTATGTAGTTTCAGACCTCAAAGTTCTGAGATCAGCCAATTTAATCTTCTTGAATTTAGCTTGAAAGTGTCGAGATGCAGCAACACCAAAAAAAAAACGACTAAAAAAGCAGAACCTGCTTGAAGATACAAAATAAAGAAATATTAATTATCAGTTGCATCAGAATCATAAATAAAATAGTTGGCATCCAAATGACATTGCATTGTGCTAAATTACAACTATTGATAACAATCATATAATTTGGTAACTGATAGAAATCCATGGAACATATAGTTCATCAATTCAGTCAATATCATTGCAAATTTTCACAGGCCAACTTCGCACCTATATTCAAACTTTTTAAAATATCGCTAATATTTTGAAATTGAAAAATGATCCACCCTATCAAAAATAGACATAACATCCATTCTAGAATATATTTTACAAAATATGCAATTGCAATAGTAGAAACTCAGGTCATACTACCAAAATTTTCTATTAATGAATGGTCTTAAGATTCGGAGGTTTTCATCATCATCATCCTTATCGAAGCTATTTGAGATGATGAATTCCCTTATCTTCATTCATTCCTATTTACACAAAATGAGATGTCCTCTACTTTGCACCCTTTTGCACTACTAGATATACAACTTTAGTCGACATAAGTTCAATCTAATCCTTTAGAATTTATTTCATCTAATTGCTGCAAAGGCTCATATTTTCCGCTTCGTTGTCCGTGTCCCATATCACAAATATTTTTCGATATTTTAATTTCAATTGGTGATCATCGCTCTATTAAAAGCATTTCTCATAATATTCTTCCTAGTTTATTAAATCACACATTCATCTAACATTTCTATTATAAAGCATTCAACGTGGTTAACAATAAATTCATTATAAACAAATACTCATACCCAAGTAGTATGGATGGTGACGGTGGTCAATTAAAATTTTAAAAATTTTACATTTAATTATTCATCATATTATCTTATCGATAGTACTGCTGAGAAACTTTAATATCTTTATCCTAACTTTTTCTTATAATATATCCAAAATGCTTAAATTTATCACTCATAAGCATCACTTAATCTTTATATAACTGATAATTATTAATTTAACATCTACTAGAATTGTATATCATTTATTGCCTTCATTCTGCTAATTCAAAATTTCTTATATTCTAAAAGTTTTCTTCATTATGTCTTTTTTACTTAATCAAAAAGCAGTATAACTAGTGAAACAAGACCATTTGCAAATAGTATTCATCAACATACCTCTATTTGAATGTCTATCATAAGCATCTAAATAATTAATATAACAATGGTTCAACCTTAATGCTAAATATTATTGTTTTCCTATTGTGATTTGGATTATTTTAAACACTACACAACTACTTCAATGCTACTCATAGCTGTGTCATAGATATATTAACTAAATTTAACAAATCATATGATACACCTTTTCTTCTTAAAGAAAACTAAATCAATTCCTGTTAGACTTGATCATATATTTTCGAGATCAATAAACGAAATATGAAGATCATTTGTCTTTAAAAATTTTCATTAATTTTCTTGGCACAAAAGTTATCTTCACAGTAGATCTGCCTTTCATAAAATTAAAAATTAACACCAACCTAACTTTTCTAGGATAATGTTTCCCTAACCTCTCCCATGACTTACAATAGTTTAAAAAGAGGTAGCAGTAAGATTCTTATAATAGATTTATTGTTGCCTTCAGCAGCTGCTCAATTTCAAGAAAGGTTATTACATAAATAGAATATTTTATTTTAAAAGCTTCGAGTTAGATGCTTCCCAAATCTATTCAGAGTAAAACAATTTTTTTATGAAATCAAAACATTTTTGTCGGGCTGACATGGGGAAAGAAATTTATTAACTCAACTCTATTGCACTAATTATAATTATGAATCAAGAAAAACATAGCAATATTTATGAAACATGCAAGACAATGAGGTTCAAAATATTTCTTTCCATAGAAAAAATATTTATGTAAAAGAATAAAGAAGGCATAATAAAATTAAATTACCTCGTGAAATTACTGAATATCACTCAAGTTCAGATGCATCCTCAGAATCAGATAACGGTAACAAAGCACAGATACCAAGCATATGGCCATTAAGGCAAACATAATAATCTATGCAGTCCTCATAAGCACCCAACCTGCTGTATGCACTCTTTGGCACCATTTTGGCCTGCAGCATGCTCCACATCTTTGCCTTGCAAAATGGACAAAGCTCAGTATTATGGAGTTTGACACCCCTGTCAACCAACATCTTCCTGACTTTTGAAACAGAAAATGACTTGAAGATGCCGCGAAAAAATCCCACATCACCATCCTCTCCTTGATCAAGATGCTCGCAAGGGTCTGAGACATATAGGACATCTGTTCTGCACTGAGGAATGAGAAAGCTTTTGCCTGATGTCCTCGAAAACCGTGTTTTATAGACAAAGTGGCCTGGGATAGGTGAGCTATTCAAACGTCCACCTTTGTTGCAACCTGAACAATATATTAAAAGCTTGGCAAGTGCCTTCCAATTTCCATCAACACTGTGAGTTCCACTAGATTGAAAGTCTAGCATCATTTTTGGCGCACGGGCTCGGCAAAATTCTTTCCAGAGCACTTGTTTGGATATCTCGCTAAACCATTTGCAAACACAAGACAGTGTTGCAATCAATCTAGGATTCCATTTGAGGTGCTGAAAGACTAGGAATATTGCATCCTCACTTAGATGGCCTTTAGTGCACCCACATGCTGCTGAGTGGGTGCAGCGGTACTGCTTTGCCACCAGCATTGTTATAACCAGCGACTGTAGATGAACTTTCTCTATCTAATCGAAAGTTCATTAAAATTTAGTAAAAGATACATATTAAGTTTGTTTGACTGAACCAACTAAGAAGACACTTACTCTACTAAAAAATTACCAATTGAAAGTTCTTTGAATCAAAGAATTTTAACAAGAGGTTCACATGGGATCAGTCTATAAATAAATTTGTACAACCATATTCGCCTAGGGCAAGATAATCAAGTCACAACAATAACAAGTAGATCCAATAAGCCACTGATTTAGAATAGGCTTAAATCTTCTAAAACTCGAAACTCTCAAGTTTAAAGTCATCTATGGCCTCAATTCATCCATAAAGGCATCTTGAATAAATGGTCTAAGAGTTAAATTTAAATTGGTTCTCAGAAAATGTAAATAAAAGAAAAACCAAATGTTCATTTATTTAATTAAAAATATCAAATATTAAAATTTTAATCACATGTTGATGACTTCCACCTTCCAGCCCAGTCATTGGTAGAATTATGAATGTCCTACACTCTACTGCACCGACGGAGCATGTATTGGCTAGGGGCAACTTGATGTTTTTCCACCGTAAACAATAATGGACATGATCTACATCCCATTGTGGCATTGTGCTAACAGGGGAGGTATCAACCAAAGGTAAGTTGGGTTTATGTATAGATTGTGCTCCTAAGATTGATATATATATATATATATATATAATTATAATTATAAGTTAATATAATATAAGCTCTTAATGACAAGATAAATGCTATGATTCTACATCACTTCAACTATTAATCAATGTTTACAGTATTGGTTAATATTTAAAAGATAAACCCATCTTATGGTCTCCTTACAATTTAAATATGATGACTAGCATAAATGTTTCATTTTCATTTGAATTACTATGATTTAGAACTACAATATACCCACTAAGTTATTATAACTCACACTTGCTATTTGATAAATATATAAAATAAAGAATTATATGGCTGAATGAGAGAGAAAAGAGAGTTTGTGTACTGCTAATGTGGAGCTATTAATCATATGTATTTAAAAGTTCTGGATGTTAAAGTAACTATAATAGATATGTTGCTATTTTATAGTAGAATAGATTTTGTCATTTAGTGGCTCTTTAGTTATATTGGAAGTTGGTATTATAAAAACTTAATGATTTTTATATTATTCGATGTTAGAAAATGTAACTTAAAAACTCCACTCAACCTTTTGTTCTCGCTTTGGTATTCCAAGCTTCCGGATCGGGATGTGTCAAAGTGATACTAGAGCTAAGGTTAGATTATGCAATAGTAGCATAACAAAAGAGCTATTACAATGATTAAAGAGATTTTTATATGAGATTTGGTTAGACATTATGTTACTAACTACTTAATATTTTCTTGTACATCTTAGGTTTATGAATAACCAAGAGGAAGTAAGAGATGAAAATACAAAAGAAGATGGAGTGCCAACAAATGCTATAGTTGATATAAATGCTCTCACTCAAATGAAGATTACTCCAAGACTCGTTATCTCAACATAATAGAAGTAATAGTATGATAAATATTTGAAGTTATTCCAAGACATACAACCATCATTATTGATAGGAGCTGAAGGACCCACTGAAGTAAAATATTGGCTACTGTTAATTGAGAAAATACTGGATGGTATGTTCTTTCCATAAGAAAGAGAGCTAGCATTTGCCACTTTTGCAATAGATGATAAGTAGAGATATGGAGGCGAGGTTAACATCAAGACAAGTTTTAAGACCTATATAGTATGTTGATTGATTAGGGAGATTTGTAGAAACTTTAGATAATGATTTGTGCCTCTTTCTAAAAAAAGTAAACACAAGATAAATTTATAAGACTTATGCATAGAGATAAGTGAGTAATGCAGTACGAAACTGAATTTACACAACTTGTCAAGATATAACCCATAATTAATTCAAAATACTAAAGAAAAATGTCAGATTCGTATGTGGACTGAGGGATATGATTAGACAGTTCAAGGTTACCTTAGGGATTAAAGATTATTTAGTACTTGTGGAGAGAGTTAGAAGGGTAGAACTTAACTTTTAATTACTCGTGAGTACATAAATTTGCATCAAGAAACAACAATAAAGAAGGCTAATATGTTAATCAGTTGAGAGGCCCAAATCGAAGAAGCCCATGATCATTAGTAGCGAGGTTAGTGGTGGTGTTTCCAATATAGCTATAGAAAGTTTAGGTAAGTGTGGGAAATTACACCGCAGAGAATATCTTGAGGGCTCCAACATATACAATATATGGGAGCAGCAAGGACATCAGACGGCCAACTCTGTTCAGAAGCCTACATAAGATGCTAAATCAAAAGAACTCTATCTTAGAAAAGTTTTAATGAGGAATTATTCATAGGGGTGGATAATAGAAAATGTCAGAGATAGGTGCATTAACTCGTACTAAGGATCAACCAAGACAAAATTTACAACCACATGTTTAATAAAGTAACTCAATGCAAGCATAAAAAAACTACTCATGTTGATAAAAGTTGTTAAGGTATTGTTAATATGAAATGCAAAATAACATGTTACTTTACATCAAATGTCTTTCTTTACTAAGGGTACGCAAGAGCTTTACTACAATGTTTATGTGAAACTGTAGTCCAGATAAATTTGTCTAATTTGTATTTCTTTAATGATTATGATGAATTAAAAAGCCAATATGAATCTTCTCCCAACATGGTAGCTGCTCCCTTCTCTCTTATGTATCTACAGAGTGGAGCAGAAAATGATTTTGTCTTAAACACAATTCAATCAAGTGTCAAAAGATATTGTGCAATTTACTTTAATAAAAGCTCAACATTATTTAAACTTAATGTAGAATACGCAAAATACAATAGCTTGAAGTTCTAATTGAGCTCAATCAGCATTTTCTTGTACATGTATGAAAGAAGAAGAATATTAATAGCAAATATGAAAAGAGCAATCGTTTAGGACCAAAAAATAAATAAACAAAGCATGAATTATTTCTAAATGTAGAAGAATGATGAAAAGTTGAAATCTAAGTTCACATCATCAGTCATATTTCAATTTTGGATTGGGGTTTTCCATTCTTCTTCACTATTTATTACTTATTTGATTTGTGCTTATTCATAAATACCTAGATCCCTTGCCAAACCTTCTAATCAAATTAGTTTCAACCAACCCCTTTTCCTTTCAAGCTCTTTCACATACATTATACATCATCCTTTAATGGTACTTCCCAACCTTCCATTGCACGTGCCCAATCAATCCAAATCACATTCAGAACTTATTTCATAAAATCTTTTTCTCCTGTCCTAGATCTACAGACAGCGGTAGCCATTTTCCCCATTTTTTCCACAACTACACTGGCCGCCAATATAATCAAACATTTCACAAAAAAACACTCATTTCTTCGGTTAACCATTCCCTTCAAATTACTAGCTCATCAATCATGAGATTCAAAAGGCAGACCAAGATGATAGTTGCATATGCCATGCATCAGGTACATCATGTCGTATCGTTACTTTTTTTTGCTCGGGAAAAAAAAATAATTTGCTTACCTCCGGTCTCAAAAACTATGCCTAGAACTTAAAAAACCTATGAAATAATGCAACGGAACTTGCAGACAAAATCTTGGAAATTGTGTAAATTGCGCGATTCTTTTTTCAATTGGTAAGAGTAAGACGCTAAGCTCAATGCAAGAAGAGGGTGAGAAGCCAAAGTAAAAGAAGTGAAGAAAACCTCTTTGAGCGTAGTGCGGATGTTCTCTTAGTTCCCCGAAAGTGGATGGATTCGCCTCGGTATAGGGAACAGAACCACTAAAGGAAAAGGGTTTTAAGATCGCCGTGACAGATTACCTATGCCGGAGGCCCGGCGTTGATGAAGCCGAAGAAATCTAGGGCTTGTCGCATCCAGCAAAGAGAGAGATGAGAACCGAGGCAAATTATTGGGTCAGGTGACCGGAGCCAAAAGATAAGTTCGGACAGCCAATAAAAATTTGCCGCGTCACCTTGCGCTTTAGTTGCGCTTTTTGACTTGCGCTTTAGTTGCGCTTTGGTTGCGCTTTAGTTGCGCTTTGGTTGCGCTTTAGTTGCGCTTTAGTTGCGCTTTGGTTGCGCTTTGGTTGCGCTTTAGTTGCGCTTTGGTTGCGCTTTAGTTGCGCTTTAGTTGCGCTAATTTTAAAATAATATTTTATTATTATCCGAACCTATCTCTGCGTTCGGTCACCTGACCCAATAATTTGCCCAATCTTTGAGCCTTTAGTGGTGTTGCGGGTTAGAACATACACGACGATAGAATTAGAAATTTTTGTCTCAGCGTTATACAAATATCTAGTACATAAATAGAAGTAAAATATAACACTCAAAGTTTTTACGTGAAATTTGATTGCCTTGAAAAATCATCATAACAACAAGTGTGAACCTTTTTCTCACGAATTTACGGTTCCTTTTAAATTTTTTGGAGATAAATTGAGTTTAATATTTAATCAGATTTTTTCTGAGAGTAGTGTCAAGGTTTATTTAGATATAGGATCTACTTTCTATGAGTGCAAGCCCTCATAGTTAATTACCCCTCCTAACGTATTAGGAGAGCACTCTCAATTAAGGATAAAATACACTTAGCTTTGTGTAAGGAATGTGAGAATGTGCAACAAAGTTTTAAGCTTAATTATGGGGGATTAAGGTACACTCGATCAAGATCACATTGTTCCGTTATCCCGGGTATGTCGTGGGTTCAGTCTACCAACACTAACAACCTTTGATTGTAGTGTCCAAGGAATCTGATTATCAGCCATGGGTTGTCTCTTTTCAGGGATCCCGAGTAAACTAAAGTGAAGATGCGTTTGGATTTTAATTTATTTAGTTTGGTGCTTATGACTCCAATTAAGAGTTACCCATATAATTAGATTTGGGTAGGGGCTTACGGCTTTCATTTGAAAGTAGCCCTAATGATAAGACTTATGACCTCTATTAGAGGTGGTCCTAATGGTTTTTTATATAAGTGGGTCTTATGGCTTCTATAAGAAGTAGCCCGAAGATTTTTTTTTTGATAGGTTTTATGGCTTCCTTAGAACTTGACGGGTCTTACAACATAGCCTTGTAAGCTAAGTGGCTCGAGTGGTGGGTCTTACAACCTACCCTTATAGACTAGGATGCCCGGGTGAGAGGTTTAGGGTTATCTTATTACCTAAATATTTCTCTTATAGGTCAGACTTACGGCTTTTATTAGAAGTTGCCGATGGATATGTCTTACAACTTAGTTCTTATAAACAAGATTGCCAGTAGTTTGGAGTTTTGGATTTAGGACTCTTCATTTAGAAGTTCCATAACACGTAGGTCTTACTGCTTCGCTTAGAAGTAGCCCAAATAGCGGGTCTTACAACTTAGTCCTATAGGCTTAAGATGCCCGAGAAGGAGTCTAGGATAAGGTTACTTCATAGCTATTATTCCCTAAAGGTTGAACTTACGGCTTTCATTTAAAGTAGCAAGGTGACGGATCTTACAACCTAGTTTTTATAAACAAAGATGCACAATTGGTTAAGAGGTTTAGGGTTGTTCACTTAGAAGTTTCCCTAACATGCAGGTCTTACGGCTTCCTTAGAAGTGACCCAAATAGTTGGTCTTACAACTTAGTCCTATAGATTAAGATGCATATTTAAGGGGTCTAGAGTTAAGTTGTTTCCTAGCTATTAACCTTAAAAGATCATATTTATGACTTTCATTGAAAGTAGCCAGGTGGTGTTTTAGGAATTTATTTCTTCACTTAATAAATATATATTTAGTGAAAGAATTGTTGATAAGATTTACTACTCCGACTAGAAGTAACCTTAATGATTCAGATTACCTAGGGCATAGCTTTAGCCACTTTACTCCCTCGATATCAATGTTATTGTCTTATTTTGTGCTTTTAGTTTGTATTTTTGCTACAATAAATTGTTTTTGCTTTACTTGTTTTTCAGGATTGTTACTTTATTAGTTTTTTAGTACTTTGCTTTACTTTCATTAGTTAGATTTATTTTTTCTAGCATTGATTTAATCTTATTTACTGGTGTACTAACTTTTGCCTATTTTCTTTCAGGTGCTCTTAGCCAGTAAATTAGAGAGCCCACAAGTAGCTGCAGTAGATATTATTGAGGGCCAGAGGGAGTTTGAGTTTTGTTTTGAGAGCTTTAGAGTTCTTTGTTGAGTTGTTTGGAGAGCTCCTTAATCTTGTGTTTGAGCTGATGATCTGTAGTCCTTTGGAGGGTTGCCAATTTGAGAGCTATTTGAGAGTAGTTTGTACATAGGTTTGATAGTGGAAAATATGATTATTTCTGCATTTTATTTTAATTGCATCAATTGATTAAATGAATTGAAATTAAGTTTCGATTTAAAGTTTGTTCAATTAATTTGTTTTTTTTATTTAAATGTTAAAATGTTATTTTTAAAGTTATTTAATCAATTTAATTGGTTGCTTAATTTAATCCAATTGATTAAAAAGATTTTTATTTTAAACCCAAGTTTTGAAATTAGTTTCAGAATTAGTCATTTAAACTTGATTTAATTAACATCCACCTTATTGATTTTTTTTTTCGTCAAGTTAAAGCTAAGTGGTTTAGCTTAAATCTGTTAAAGCTTTAATTCGATTAAAATTTAGTTATTGAATTTTCATATTAGTTAATTGAATTCCAATTGATTTATTGAATTATTAAAAGGAATTTTATTTATTATTAATCAATTGACAGTTATATTTTTTATTAATTAATGAGATATGATTTTCTTTGGTTAGTTGATTAATTGATTATTCCAATTTATTTTAGTTGATTTTATTTAAAGGATTTTGTTTAAGTTGATTAGTTAAATTCCAAAATCAGTTTTCAGTATTTGTTTTTTTACAAATTTTAAGTGAAATTTAATTTGATTAAAGTTATGATAAAAGTTTGGTTTTTAATTAAGTTAAGAGTTGGTTGTTAAATTAATTAAGAGACTTAATGTTAAATTAAATGCTCTTAATTAATTTAGGATTTTCAATTCAATTAATTAATTCCAAGTTAAATCAGCTAATTGCATGTTTCTCCAATCTTCCAAAATTAAATTTGACAAAATTCATAACTTTCGACTAAATTTTATTTGTAATGGTAAATCCATCATTGAACCCCCTTTAAAATCTTAATTCTTCTTTAAGTAAAATTAATTTCCTTAAAAACCAACTATAAAACTTTTTTTTAATTACTATCGAATTAAATATAGTTCAAAATTATTGAAATTTATATTAAAAATTCTCAATTTATATGTCTAAATTTTGCAATAATTTTAAAAGGACAAATGGAAGATTTATATAGCATTATGTAATTTAGAGATTTATTATTATTATTATTTATATAAAATAATATAAATATAATAATAATAAATACATTATCAAAACAATTGTATTAAATAATATCAATTTTATTTTTTGCACAGAGAGAGAGAGAGATTAAAGAAATGATGAGTAGATAGATCTCTCTATCACAAAGCTATTTCTTTCATTTTTCTTAATATTTATGTTATAAAACATCACAATCTCTACAGAATATTTCTCAACCACCATTGTCATCAAGGATGTGACAAATCAAATGCGATGGCAAAACAACAAAGTAAGATGGAAATAAAGAAAGAATGCATTACATATATAGGTTGAGATATTTTGAAGCAATTGCTTTCATTACTCATTTGTCATTATCATTGTGTTCGATCGAGCAATGTATGAGCAAATTTATCATTTTTTTTATCCACCGAATAATGCAGTGAACCTGGGCGGGAAAACAGCCATTGGCGGGCGTGAAAACGAAATCGAGTAGCTCGACGAGCTCCTTCCTGTGTCGCGAGTCGAGCTCGAGCTCGATTTTTTAGCTCTACTCGAGCTCGAGCTCAAGTTCGAGCTCGGTATTTGACTCGCGAGTCGAGCTCGAACACCCTCTAACTCTAGCTCGACTCGACTCGTTTACACACCTAACATCGCATGACCATATTCATCCTTTTTGACAAACGGTTAAATTCACCTCATTTCTACGAGAAATTATTCTGTGCGGAGGCCGGACGTAGCTCTATATCGGAGACGAATTAGGTGCAGCCACATCAACGGTACAAGCAGTACGGAGCCGCGGTACTAAGTGAATGGGCGACATGACGCATTTTGGTTAGTCTCTGGACGGCATTCGGCATAGAATAATTAATCTCAATCTACACCCCCTCCAACCCCAACTTTCTCTCTCTCTCTCTCTCACTGGGCCAGCACTCCGGACTTTTGGCAAAAGGAAGGATAAAGTGTGAAGGGCACACTTCATGTTTGATGAAGAAGCAAACTTACTTACCACTTAAAAAAGAAAGGCTTTAAAGAAAATTTGGTAGAAAAGCAGGACATTCTCCTCCCTTATACATATTACACAGCAAGGGATTCTCCTCCCAAGATTCATCTAGCCATGGTTTCAGAAAATCTCAGCTCCAAAAATGTCTGTGTGATTGGAGCAGGACCTTCAGGTCTGGTTTCTGCAAGAGAGCTGCGAAAGGAAGGACATTCTGTCTTAGTTCTGGAGCAGAACCATGACATCGGAGGACAATGGCTGTACCAATCAAAGGTTCAAGACGAAGATTCAATGGGGAAGAAAACTCCATTAAAGATCCATAGCAGTGTCTATAACTCATTAAGATTAGCTTCTCCTAGAGAGATAATGGGATTCACCGACTTCCCTTTCATTGCAAAGAAAGGAAGAGACATGAGGAGATTCCCAAGTCACAGTGAGATGTTTTTATATCTCCAAGATTTCTGTAGCTGGTTTGAACTCAGGGAGATGATAAGATTTAATACAAGAGTGGAATATGTTGGAATAGTTGATAGTTCTGAATTTGATATTGGTAAGAGAATTAGATGGGCTGTAAGAAGTAAAGAAATTGAGACTGGAATTGTTTGTGAAGAAATATATGATGCTGTTGTTGTTGCTAATGGGCATTATTCTATGCCTAGATTGCCTATAATCAAAGGTATGAAGATTTGAAGTATGGAATTATTGTTGATGATGAAAACTTATATATATTTTTGTTGTATTGCAGTTTATGAATGATTTTTGTATTGAAGATTCTTTCATTTGATATGTAGGAATGGATGTATGGAGAAGGAGACAGCTCCATAGTCATGTATACAGAGTTCCCCAGCCTTTCAGCAATGAGGTGAGAAAGATTTTCTCCATTTGTAACTTGTTACTCTTATCATGCTAAATTTCTCAAAAATTTATATTAACTTGTATGAAAAATATGCTTGAAAATCATTATTTTTTTGGTGTTCTTAGTTTAGGGTTTAGGGAAGAACATAACAAAAGTGTTCATGAAATAATATGTAGATTGTAGTGGTGGTGGGGAACTCGGTGAGCGGCCGGGACATATCAAGGGAACTTGTGAATGTTGCTAAGGAAGTTCATCTTAGTGTCAAATCTCTTGAAATATCTAAAGGATTGTCCAAAGTAATTGCTAAATATCAAAACCTTCACTTACATCCACAGGTACTCTCCAAGAAACTAAAATACTCTTCTGATAACATTTATAAAAGCTTAAGATTAATAAGTATTATGTAAATTGCAGATAGACACTCTTTATGAAGATGGAAGAGTTTTATTTGTTGATGGTACTTTCATTACCGCCGATACGATCATTTACTGCACAGGGTAAGTGCTAAAAAATAAACTCTCCGTCTTGTTAGTGTTGCTATTTGCTTTGTGGTATAAAAAATTTATGTCAAAGTATAAATTTTAGTATGATACATTGATGGTTATAAATTTGTTTTGCTTTGAAGGTATTCATATTCTTTGCCATTTCTTGACACCAAGGGAATAGTAACTGTTGATGATGACAAAGTAGGTCCATTGTATGAGCATACATTCCCACCTTCACTTGCTCCTTCACTCTCTTTTGTAGGAATTCCGAAGAAGGTGAGATCTACTTCTTTATGAAACAGGTGTTTGTTCATGGAGATTAATTCATTTTTATCCTATATAAAATTAGGAAGGGTTGTGAATGATTTGAAGTTACGATGATTCGATTTTGGCTCAATATCAAGTCAAAGTCATTCAGGTCGACCTTGATCTGACCCAAATCTGCCCATTTGCTTACTCAATTCAAATTAGAGGTGGATCGAGTAAGATCGTATTAGATCATATCAACTTTGAGATTACATCATTAACATCCCTAATTAAAATCATAACCATATAAAAAAAACATACTCCATCAGTGGTTTCCAACGAATTGAGAAAATATCATTCTACTTCTCTCTCAGGTGGATTAACTTCAGTAAAGTAAATTAAGGCTCTGTTTGGGACAGCTTTTTTTGCTATTTTTTTAGGATAATTTCCTAGTATAAAATGTTCTAATTTAAGGAATTTTTGTATTAAAAAACTGCTTTAGAAATCAATAAAAAAGTCGTCCCAAACGAAGCTTGAATATTTCTTGCATCTAAAAACTTAAACAACATTATTAATAATATGCATAAGGATCATTATTAACTCTGAATTTTTATAGATTATTGTGTTTCCATTCTTTGAATCACAAGCAAAATGGATAGCTCAAGTGCTCTCAGGGAAAAGGACACTTCCATCATGTGAAGAGATGATGAAGGAGTATTACCACTCTAGAGATCTAGCTGGAATACTAAAGCACAATGCACATGATATAGCCAATTTTGAGGTAATATATTTTTTCTTTATCACCCCATCTTGAAATTTGTAAGCTAAGATTTGTGAATGTCATATTAGTCTTCACAAATAAAATTAGAAAAGCAAAAGGGTATATAATTCAAAGTTAGAACTTATAGATGTTGTAAAATAAAAAATTATACATTATATGATTGACATCTTATACGACACTACTAAATATTCAAATGATTATGAATCAATTTTTTCTAGAAAGGAAATTTGATATAATAAATTACTTTACCAAGAGATTTAGTCTTTGTTTGGGACGGCTTCTTCACTGCTTCTTAAAGTTTCTTTTTAGTGCAAAATTAAAAAATTTTGTGCAAGAAAGCTGCTTTATGAAGCAACAAAAAAGTCATCGCAAACGAAGTCTTACTCGTCTTATGAGGACTTTTTATTCTAATTTGAGATTTTTTATAAGTGCAATCCTCTATGGTTGACTATTTATCTTGATCATAAGAGAACACTTTCAATTAAATTTCATTTGTGTGGCTCTAATGATTAATTGCTTTAGTAGAAGCTATTTGGATTGAAACAAAAAAGAATTTACAACTATAAATTCAGGGCAGATGATTGGGGCAATGATAATAAACAGAATTATGATTGTATGATTCCATCTTCATGGGAAGTAATGGAACCTAGCCTACTTAGTCAAACAGGTAGGGATCCCGTAGATAGAAGTTTGTGCGGTTGGAGAGACGGCGGCAATGAAATCTTTAGCAAGATAAGGGTAAGATTGGTCTCTAATAGGATTCATAAAGGTGACCAAAAACAAAGTTACATTAGTATGATGTTGAAGAAGCGATTAAGAGGCAACCATTTTCATAGGAACAAACCTTTCCCTTTTGGCTTCCTATTTTATTTTAGAGCCTATATATATAGAGAGAGAGAAATTTTTTTTATAAAATATCCTAATAATAAAAATTATTGCAGGATATCTCGATACAAATTCTATTAGGATGGGCTTACAAATCGGTAGATTTACTTTGAGATTAATACAACAAAAACTTTTTGTATACAACACTAATCTTAAAGTAACTTCATAGGTTCTAAAGTCCATGCTCATCCTCATACAATTTATATCAAAATATTCTAACTTTTTTTTTTTGCATATCATGATACAAGCTTCGTTTGAGATAGCTTTCTTACTACTTTCTAAAACAATTTTTTCATACAAAAAAAAATTGAATTAAAATTTTTGTATCAAAAAGCTGCTTTAAAAAAATAGTAAGAAAGTGTCCCGAAAGAAACCACAGTGTTGTATTTGATGGAATGACAAATGATCAAAATAAACTTAAAAATTAAAAAAAATAACACCATTGAACAAAATTTTGAGCATTTTTTCTATCTATGTTTGTATTTCAAACTTTTGTGTTTTGAAACACAACAATTGATCAAAATATGATCATATAACAAATCCATTTTGTTTTTTATTGTTTTGGTGGACAGTACTGTGACAAATATGGAGATAGATGTTCTTTTCCACATTTGGAAGAATGGAGGAAGGAATTATGCTTATCATCTCTACTGAATGCTGAAATGAATCTGGAAACTTATCGCGATTCTTGGGATGATGATCTTCAATTGCTTCAAGAGGTTCACCAAAGCCCTCCTTTCACACAACAAGGCTATGAAAGCATTGTGATTTGAAGGCCGGTATTTATTTATTCAAAAACAATGTCCTTAGGTTTCGATTGGAACAACTTTTTGTTATTTCTAAAGTAACTTTTTAGTACAAAATTTTATAATTTAAGAAATTTTTATACTAAAATACTGTTTTAGAAAGCAGTAAAAAAGCTGTCACAAACAAACTCTTAGTTTATATTTTGCTTTGATCAAAATTAGAAACCAGGAGATGAATGAGGGGAGCTCAGTGCAGAAAACAGAAAGAAATAAGGAAGAACAATTGAAGAAAGTCATTTTTATATCTATATGGTTGCTAGAATTTGGCTTATATGAACAAGGAGTTACTTGGCACTTGCCTAATGATTTTAATAGCTAAATGTATAAGAGAAGCACAATATATTAAGAATTGGTAGGCTATCATCCCTATCCTTTTTATACTATGAATCTTAAAGCAATTTTAAAAATATGTTGATTTAGGTTTTATTTGGGATTGATTTCTCACCGCTTCTTAAAGATGTTTTCTAGCATTAAAATTTTAATTTTTGAACTAAAAAATCGCTTTAAAAAGTAGTAAGAAAGCCATCCTAAGCTAAGCCTTAGTCTTGGTCTGTTGGTTTGGAGCTTTTGCTACCAATCAAGAAATCTTGAGTTTGAGTCTTACGTATGTGATGTATGTGTGAGTTTGTTTTAATTGACCTAGAAGTCTCCCAAAGAAAAAGTTGATTTGATGGGCCTCAATCTCTTGTACTTTGATTATGCCAAGCAAATTTTTTAGATTTGTAAATTCTAATACTTTGATAAATATCATTTAAGCTTCATTATTGATTAAATTCAAGATTTATTAAATCTCACCATTTGCATAGTTTGATATATTTAAGAATTTCTCATTCATATAAATCTTAAGTCCTAAAACAAATAGCCTAACATATTATCAATATATAACAAAATTTAATAATTACCCTACAAACAATTTTTAAGTTTTAATCGTATATGAGTTAAAGCCTACTTGTAGCCTTATAACTCATTAGTGTCTCAATATAATTCTCATCAAATATTACTAAATTGAAGCAACATAATATTATGTGACTAAAGCTTCGTTTGGGACGGCTTTTTTACTGTTTCCTAAAATAATTTTTTAGTACAAAAGTTTTTAGTTCAAAAAATTTTTATACTACAAATCTGTTTTATAAAATAGTAAGAAAGTTGCCCCAAATAATGCCTAAATTGATCACATACAAATAGTCTAGAAACTATTTTGAGATTTTTTTGTTCAACTTGAAAACTTAAATTTATGAGTAAGAAAATTATTAATATCTTTAAACATACATTTTTGAACTATATAATATGAGCCTAAATTGATCACATACAAGTTTGCTTTCATTAACACTGGGCAACTAGATTTCTCAAGATTTATATATCAATTTTATTTTTTGCACAGAGAGAGAGAGATTAAAGAAATGATGAGTAGATAGATCTCTCTATCACATAGCTATTTCTATCATTTTTCTTAATATTTATTCTATCAAACAACACAATCTCTACAAAATATTTGTCAACCACCATGGATGTGACAAATCAAATGCCATGGCAACACAACAATGTAAGATGGAAATAAAGAAAGAATGCATACATATATAGGTTGAGATATTTTGAAGCAATTGCTCTCACTACTCTTTTTTCATTATCATTGTGTTGGATCTAGTACTGTATGAGCAAATTTATCATTTTCGCAAGACAACAATAAATTCACAATTATTCTGTGCGGAGACCAGACAGCAAGAACCATCTGGATTTGTTGTGTTTTAGTTGTCCTTTTGTTGCGCTTTTGCAAATACTCAGCAAAAGGGCAGCAAATATGTAATTATGAATGGCTAAAACACATCAAATATCCTACTAATTGAATATTTGTTGTCATTTTGCTGCGCTTTTGCAAATACTCAGGCAACAAAAGTGCATTCATAATTGCTTCGCTTTTGTTGAATATTTGCAAAAACGCAGCACATCTAGACGGTTCTCGCCTTCGGTCTCCGCACAAAATAATTTCTCCCCTTCGTACTTGACAGAGTCAGCATCACATGAGCATATTCAACATTTTTGACAAACTGGTAAATTCAACTCATTCTAAACCCCCTCCAACCCCAACTCTCTCTCTCTATCTCTGGACCAGCACTCCGGACTTTTGGCAAAAGGATGGATAAAGTGTGAAGGGCTCACTTTATGTTTGATGAAGAAGCAAACTTACTTAACACTTAAAAAGAAACGCTTTTAAGGAAAATTTGGGAGAAAAGCAGAACATTGAAGAAAACACTCATTATGAGTTGCATACTCCACTTGTCTCCTGCATGCATGGTTTCCCTTGGCTTTAAGAATGGAGCACCTAAAAGGGAGAGCCCTCATTATTCTTCTACTAGTCCACAGTCCATGCCCCTAAAGAAATTATTCTGTGCGGTCACCGGACGTAATCCAGAGGCAAATCAGGATGCGCCACAATCCACATCATTTTTTGCTGTGTACTGGGTGATGTGGCACATTCTAATTCGCCTCCAAACAGTCCCGTGACCGAACATGATAATTTCCCTTGCCCCTATGATGATAAAGCAAATTATACTATTCAATAATTCACTCAAAATTATACAAAATCATAAACTATGGCCACATGACATTATCACAGTATCCATACCATGCAACTCCACTGAAAGCCATCCACATGATTATTTTTTAAAGAAAACTTAAATGTGATTATAATCTTTATTTTAAATTGATATTTACAGATCATCAAAATAGAACTTCACTAACATTTTTAGATTTACTAGTTTAAAATCCCAATAAACTACCAAACATTCTGAAAACTTTGTTAACAACATAACATTACAGAACATATAAAAAAAATTAAATAAAAAATAAAAAAAATAATAATAACATTACAGAACATATACATACAATCAAACAATAAAAAAAACTTCTAGTCAAAGCAAACTGGGTCACTTTATCCTATCCAGCTCCTGCACAAACATCTATTAAAGAAGCAAACAACTCAACTCCCTTACACAGTCCACAACAAGACATTCTCCTCCCAAGGTTCAACTAGCCATGGTTTCAGAATATCTCAGCTCCAAAAATATCTGTGTGATTGGAGCAGGACCTTCAGGTCTGGTTTCTGCAAGAGAGCTGAGAAAGGAAGGACATTCTGTCTTAGTTCTGGAGCAGAACCATGACATCGGAGGACAATGGCTATACCAATCAAAGGTTGAAGATGAAGATTCAATGGGGAAGAAAACTCCATTAAAGATCCATAGCAGTGTCTATAACTCCTTAAGATTAGCTTCTCCTAGAGAGATAATGGGATTCACCGACTTCCCTTTCATTGTAAAGAAAGGAAGAGACATGAGGAGATTCCCAAGTCACAATGAGCTGTTTTTATATCTCCAAGATTTCTGTAGCTGGTTTGAACTCAGGGAGATGATAAGATTTAATACAAGAGTGGAATATGTTGGAATAGTTGATAGTTCTGAATTTGATATTGATAGGAGAATTAGATGGGCTGTTAGAAGTAAAGAAATTGATTCTGGAATTGTCAGTGAAGAAATATTTGATGCTGTTGTTGTTGCTAATGGCCATTATTCTATGCCTAGATTGCCTGTAATCAAAGGTATTGTTGATGATGAAATCTTATATATTTTTTGTTGTATTGCAGTTTATGAATGATTGTTGCATTGAAGTTTCTTTCTTTTGATATGTAGGAATGGATGTATGGAGAAGGAGACAGCTCCATAGTCATGTATACAGAGTTCCCCAGCCTTTCAGCAATGAGGTGAGAAAGATTTTCTCCATTTGTAACTTGTTCCTCTTACCATGCTAAATTTATAAAAAAATATATATTAAATTGTATGAGAAATATGCTTGAAAATCATTATTATTTTTTTTGGTGTTCTTTGTTATATCATCATGAAGAGCATAACAAAAGTGTTCATGAAATAACATATAGATTGTAGTGGTCGTGGGGAACTCCATGAGCGGCCAGGACATATCAATGGAACTTGTGAATGTTGCTAAGGAAGTTCATCTTAGTGTCAAATCTCTCGAAATATCTGAAGGATTGTCCAAAGTAATTGCTAAATATCAAAACCTTCAATTACAACCACAGGTATTCTCCAAGAAACTAAAATACTCTTCTAATAACATTTAAAAAAGCTTAAGATTAATAAGTATTATGTCATTTGCAGATAGACACTCTTTATGAGGATGGAAGAGTTTTATTTGTTGATGATACTTTCATTACCGCCGATACGATTATTTACTGCACAGGGTAAGTGCTAAAAAATAAATTCTTCGTCTTGTTAGTGTTTCTATTTGCTTTGTAGTATACAAAATTTATGACAAAGTATAAATTTTAGTATGATCTAATAATATCACATTGATGAATATAAATTTTTTTTTGCTTTGAAGGTATTCATATTCTTTGCCATTTCTTGACACCAAAGGAATAGTAACTGTTGATGATGACAAAGTGGGTCCATTGTATGAGCATACATTCCCACCTTCACTTGCTCCTTCACTGTCTTTTGTAGGTATTCCAAAGAAGGTGAGATCTACTTCTTTAGGGTTTAGGTGTTTATTCATGGAGATCAATTCATTTGATCATATATAAAATTAGGAAGAGTTGTGAATGATTTGAAGTTACGATGATTCGATTTTGGCTCAACATCAAGTCGAAGTCCTTCATGTCAATCTTGATTGAACTCAAATCCAGCCATTTGCTTACTCAATTCAAGTTAGAGGTGGATCGAGTAAGGTTATATTAGATCATGCATATCAACTTTGAGATTGCATCATTAACATCTCTAATTAAAATCACAACCATATAAAAACACAATCCATCAGAGTTGGATTAACTTCAATAAAGTAAATTAATAATTCTTTTGTGACAGCTTTTTAGGATAGTTTTCCAGTATAAAAATTTCTAATTTTAATTTTTTTTTTACTAAAAAAAAGTTTTAGAAATCAATAAAAAAAGCGTCCCAAATAAAACTCGAATATTTCTTGCATCTAAAAACTTAAAAAGCATTAATAATATGCACAAGGATCATTATTAACTCTGAAGTTTTATAGATTATTGGGTTTCCATTCTTTGAATCACAAGCAAAATGGATAGCTCAAGTGCTCTCAGGGAAAAGGACACTTCCATCATGGGAAGAGATGATGAAGGCTGTCAAGGAGTACTACCACTCCATAGATCTTGCTGGAATACCAAAGCACAATGCACATGATATAGCCAATTTTGAGGTAATATATTTTTTTCTTATCACCCCACTCTGAAATTTGCAAGCTAAGATTTCTGAATGTCATATTAGGCTTCACAAATAAAATTAGAAAAGCAAAAGGGTATATAATTCAAAGTTAGAACTTCTAGGTGTTGTAAAAAAGAAAATATTATACATTATATGATTGACATCTTAAACTACATTATTGAATATTCAAATGATTCTGAATCAATTTTTTCAGAAAGAAAATTTGATATTATAAATGACTTTACCAAGATATTATAAATGACTTTATTGCTTCTTAAAGCATCTTTTAGTGCAAAAAATAATAATTTTGTACTAGAAAGCTGCTTTAAGAAGCAGCAAGAAAGTCATTCCAAACGAAACCTTACTCGTCTTATGAGTACTTTTTATTCTAATTTGAGATTTTTTATAAGTGCAATCCCCTATGGATGCTATTTATCTTGATCATAAGAGAACACTTTCAAATAAAATTAATTTGTGTGGCTCTAATGATTTATTGCTTTAGTATAAGCTATTTGGATTGAAAACAAAACAAAACAAAACAAAACAAGAATGCATAACTATAGATTCAGGGCAGATGATTGGGGAAATTATAATAAACACAATTATGATTGTATGATTCCATCATCATGGTAAGTAGTGGAACCTAGCCTACTTAGTCAATTGGGTAAGGGAAGGGACCCGTAGATAGAAGTTTGGGCGGCGGCGGCGGAATCATTTTAGCAAGATAAGATTAAGATTAAACTCTAATATGTTTCATAAAGATGACCAAAAACAAAGTTACATTGGTATGATGCTGAATAACCGATTAGGAGGCAATCATTTTAATATAGAGAGAGACCAATTAGAGGACCATTTAAGTACATCGCAAAAATAAAGCCTATGTAGACTTTGTAGCAGATAGACCTAAAAAGACTTGGTTAGAAAATATTAGAAATGATCTTTCTTTATTAGATTAAATTTGAGTTTTAACCAGACACAATGGCGAAAATGGATTCATGTAGCCAACCCCACGTAGTGGGACAAAGGCTTGATGTTTTTGTTGTAGAGTTTGTAGCAATTATCATAGAGAAAAATTTTTAAAAGAATATCCTTATAATAAAAATTATCACAGGATGGCTTACAAATCAGTGGATTTACTTTGAGATTAATACAACACAAATTTTTTTGTATACAACACTAATCTTAAACTAACTTCATAGGTTCTCAAGCCCAAACCATCCTCATACAATTTATATCATGATATTCTAATAATTTTTTCACGTATCCTAATACGGCTTCATTTGAGACAACTTTCTACAGCAGTTTTTTAGTAAAAAAAATTTTGAATTAAAAATTTCTGTACCAAAAAATTGTTTTAAAAAGTAGTAAAAAAATTATCCCCAAAGAAACAAGAGTGTTGTGTTTTGAAACACAACAATTGATCAAAATATCATCATATAACAAATCCATTTTCCTTTTTATTGTTTTGGTGGACAGTACTGTGACAAATATGGAGATAGATGTTCTTTTCCACATTTGGAAGAATGGAGGAAGGAATTATGCTTATCATCTCTACTGAATGCTGAAGTGAATCTGGAAACTTATCGTGATTCTTGGGATGATGATCTTCCATTGCTTCAACAGGCTCACCAAAGCCCTCACTTCACACAACAAGGCTATGAAAGCATTGTGATTTGAAGGCCAGAATTTGTTTATTTAAAAACAATTTCTCTTAGGATTCATTTGGAATAACTTTTTGCT
Source organism: Dendrobium catenatum (assembly GCF_001605985.2). Lineage (NCBI taxonomy): Eukaryota > Viridiplantae > Streptophyta > Magnoliopsida > Asparagales > Orchidaceae > Dendrobium > Dendrobium catenatum. Next base: position 1,334,899 of record NW_021319484.1, on the reverse strand, counting down.
ATTTCTAAAATAACTTTTTAGTATAAAGTTTTATAATTTAAGAAATTTTTATACTAAAAATTATTTTAAAAAAGCAGTAAAAAAACCATCTTAAACAAACTCTTACTTTATATTTTTTGTTTTGATCAAAATTAGAAATCAGGAGATGAATGAGGAGCTTAGTGCAGAAAACTGAGAGAAATAAAGAAGAACAATTGAAGAAAGTCATATTTATATCTATATGGTTGCTAGAATTTGACTTATAGAAACAAGGAGTTACTTGGCTCTTACTTCATGATTTCAATAGCTGAATCCATAAGAGAAGCTCAATATATTAAGAATTGGTAGGCTACCATCCTATCTTTTTTATAGTATGAATCTTAAAGCAATTTTAAAAATATGTTGATTTAGGCTTCGTTTGAGACAATTTTCTTATTGCTTTTAAAGCTATTTTCTAGTATTAAAATTTTAATTTTTGAACTATAAAACTGCTTTAAAAAGCAATAAGAAAATCATTCCAAACAAAGCCTTAGTCTTGGTCTGTTGGTTGGAAGCTTTTACTACCAATCAAGAGATCTTAAGTTTGAGTCTTACATATGTGATGTATTTGTGAGTTTACCTTAATTGACCTAAAAGTCTCTAAAAAAAATGTTAATTTGACGAGCCCCAAACTCTTGTACTTTGATTATGCCAAGCAAATTTTTTAGCATTTAAAATTCTAATACTTTGATAAATATCATTTAAGCTTCATTGTTGATTAAATTCAAGATTTATTAAATCTCATCATTTGCATAATTTAATATATTTAAGAATTTCTCATTCATAAAAATCTTAAGTCCTAAAACAAAAAGCCTAAACATATGCCAAACAATGTTTATGTTTTAATCTTATAAGAGTTAAAACCTACTTGTAGCCTTATGACTCTTAAGTATCTCAATATAATTCTCATCAAATATTACTAATTTAAAGCAACATGATATTCTGTGACTTATTGTTTATTAAAACAGCTTTTTAATATAAAAATTTTAATTCAAAAAATTTTTATAATAGAAAACAACTTTAGAAAACAATAAGAAAACTGTCCCAAACAAAGCCTAAATTGATCACATACAAATAATCTAGAAATTATTTTGAGATTTTTCTGATCATCAACTTGTTATAAGTAAGAAAATTATTAATATATTTAAACATACATTTTTGAACTAAATAATATGAGACCAATTAACTCAATATTATCATGTGGAAAAGTATGTAAATAGTATCAACTAAGGATTCTCAATTAATTTCCTGTTGAAAAAGAATTAAGAAGGTTAAAAAAAAAAAGAAAAAAACTAATCAACACAGTATAGAGATTTATATATCTGATACACAGAAATATAACTGAACTGTAAAACTGTAAGACAAAGGTTTCGTTTGAAATTACTTTCTAAAGTAACTTTTTAGTACAAAGATTTTTCATTCAAGATGTTTTTTTTGCTAGAAAGCTACTTTAGAAAGTAATAAGAAAGCTATGCCAAACGAAACCAAAGTAACGTTGCTTTGCTTTTCCATTGTTTCCCTAGCAATGTTATGAAAGTTAAAATACAATTAAGCAATCTGCATAACATAGAAAGCATGATTTCATGAAACAAAATAGAGCTGAGAAAATTTCTTTATTATTATTTCTTTTCAACCAGGAAAATCAAGTTGTAGAGATCACACAAATGCAAAGGATTGCATTTTTTATTTGTAAGCTAACTAAAAGGAATGAGATTATCAATTTGTCAATTCTAAGAAAGAAAAAAATTCCTTATTGATTGATGTTAGCATTTTTTGGCTGATATCCTGAAAAATATTGGCCTGTTTGCAAAGTACAGTTGAATACTCTGCAATGGCCTAAGGATACTAAGCCAAGAATGGTAGAATCAAACCAAAAAATAACTGAGTCAGAGTAATGGAGTAGAAGCATAGGTGTTCAACTCTTCCCTGTCATGTCTGCATGAATAGGAAATCATAGAGAGAAAGCCTCTTCTTTCAGCTGATGATTCTTCTGGACCATCGATCTGGGAAATGATCGAAAACTCCGCTTAGAATACCGAAGAAGAAAATCACAGCATTTCTAATAAAATGTTTTTAGATTCTCCATTGGACTGATAATGCCTGGATAATTTAGGGTTCGTTTGGGACGGATTTCTTACGGCTTCTTAAAGTAGCTTTCTAGTCAAAAAAAATTTATTTTTTATAAAAAAAATTTAGGGTTTAGAAGCAGTAAAAAAGCCATCCCAAACGAAACCTTAATGATAACATCATTCATAGGTTCATAACTAAAGCTGCAAGACAATCAAGCTAATTCCTCTGAGTATATTTGGGCATAACAGATGATAAAAATACCCCATGCATAACAGCTTCATGAAGGTTTTGATGCTAGTTTCAAATTACATACAACAACAACAACATCAAGTCTTTATCCCACTATGTGGGTCGGCTACATGAATCCTTTTTCTCCATTGTGTCATATTAAAAGTCAAATTCTCGTTTAAATCTAATAAAGAAAGATCATTTCTAATATTTTCTAACCAAGTCTTTTTAGGTCTACTGCTATCATTCTTAATATGAGTCAAATCTAATACCTCTACTTTCCTAACTGGGTCATTGGAAGGCCGCCGTTTTATGTGACCAAATCATCTAAGGCTATTCTCTCTAATCTTATCTTTCCACTGGCGCTACACCAACCTTTTCACATATATGCTCATTTTGTATCCTATCTCTAAGGGTAAAGCCACTCATCCACCTGAGCATTCTCATCTCTGCAACACTTAACTTAGTATTATGCTTCTCTTTTAATGGCTCAAAAAATATCAAAAGAATGATAAGTGGCTATACCTCTGGTACTGGGAAAACGATGATTGAGCAGTCAATAAATGTGAATGATCCATTCCCTGTGTCGTATATGTTGAAAAATGAGAAACACTGGAAGATCCAATTGAACTATTCTCTGTTAGGTATGAACTAATTTCATTGCTCCTACACAAATCAAATGATCCAACAGTTTGGCTGTAATTAGGGGCTAAGCAGCCTGGGGGAATGCTTGGCTTCTCAGTAAGACTGTGCTCATTGGTGAACCAAAACACCTGTGGACTTCTATTGTTGGAATTTTGTTGTCCATCAATTTTTCCTCCATAATGATTGTAATCCCAACTGTGAATAGTAGTTGGCGACTGATCTCTGAGAACAAAACACTGAGTAGAAAAGCAGATAAGTTTAGGACTTTTCTTCCAAAAGCGCAAATACAATAGGATTTTCTTGAGACTAGTGAAATATTACATGGAAAAGCCTATCTCATTTGGATTGGACAAAGTTGGGTAGAGGAAAAAAAAAACGTATTACCAAAATAGTCCATTGAAATTGAATGAATTTACACATTATATTGGTTTTATAGTTAATTTCATATAAATAAACAGAATAAACAGATTGAAGCTCAAGAGAGCCATTTTCATACTCAAGATACCATATATATCAGCATGAGAATTGGATAAGAAATATACTTACTGGACTTGGCAGATAGGTTCTAACTCCACAAGGATGTTTAGCGACTCCATCTCCAAAAGTAAGAATGTCAGAAGTTCTTATCTGAGCTTCTGGCATAATATTGGTGGCAGGCATAAACTGTGACCCCTGTGATAGAATTGATTTAACTGGACCAAATGGCGGGAAAATCCTTCGAAAGTACACATTAGGTACTACAGTAGTATAAGGATAGGCAGAGGGTCCAAGTAAAGAAATGTTTGGGGTAGGCAATCCATGAGACAGATTTGGCTTGGCAGGTGCAGCAACATGAATCTCCGGCTGATCAAACATTCCATCTGAATCAACATTTAGATCAAAATCTAACGTTCCATCAGCAAGCAATCCATACAATCCATCATAGTAGCGTTTGTGAGATGGAGAGCTATATGTCTGAAGCATTTCTAAGAACGGGACCGGCGGACCTGTAGGATAAAGTTTTGAAGGAACCACCTCAGAACTTTGCGGCACCTGCCCGGTAGCAATGATGCAGACATCATCAATCATTTGGGCAGTTTGATTTAATGAAACCTCATGATAACCAACCTTTGGTGGACTGCTGTAGTTTTCCATTACAGAATTCATCCTACTTGATGAAGTTTCAGTTGTGGAAAAGGTATTATCATGACAGCTATGAGAAGCACCATTTGAAACTGCAGCTTGAAGAGATGAAGTTTGCTTTGAACATGAAGGGTCATCAATAGATTTCGCTGGTTGGCTGCTCATAATTCTTGAAGCCAGGCTCTTACTTCTGCAATCATGTTCTGAACCAACAAGAAAAGCCTCACGAGTATCAGATTTTTGTATTATATCGTTGCTTTGTCCAGAAGAATTCTCAGACGCATTCATTGGGCGAGATCGAAAGCTTGTCTTTGCAGAGCAAAACATGCCAAACTCACCCTGAAACCTGCAATCTCCTTCCTTATCTTTATTACTGTAATCGCAACTCAGATTTTCATGGTTCTTGTTAGTTCTAACAGGTTTTGAGTCTAAGGTTCTTTCTACATAATCCTGATTCTTGATGATAATATCACTACTATAATCTTTTTTATTTTTAACATTAGAGAATACTGTTTGAATTCCATTATGACAACTACTGTCCGTGGACTTTTGGTTAATTAATCTAAGTATCTGAGAGGAAGCGCCATAGAAAGATGGCCCAACATCACCAGCCAGATGCTCACCACCAGGATCTTCTAAAATATTAACATTCTGTTCCTTGCATGAAATATTTCTGGAAGTGTAAGATGCTCCAACCTGGATAGATTTAGATGGTTTCAAGTGCTCCATGCTAGTAGAAGAACTGGTGTGAATGCCAGCTCTCTGTCTTTCCCATGCATTCTTGAAGAACTGACTGAGATCCGAAGGAGAATCAAGTAAACTGGCTAGCTTTTCAGCCCCAAATACAAAAGCACTACAAATTCTATAAAAATTGCCTGACACAATAGAATATATCAAAAAGTAGTTTAGTACGTTTGAAATTTGTTTGAATTGTAAATACTGCAGTGAATAAACAGAGCCTAAGAAATATAAACATAGTATAAAAAATATTTAATTGTTGAAGAAAGGTCTTCAACTCTTCATAAATGCTTATGACTATAAAGTGCAAAAATACCTTTGTAAACACTGCGTCCAAGGTTGTTATGCACGCATAGAGGATCAACAACGTTCAAATACTTGGGAACAAAAGAACGTCTCTGGCAGTGTTGACCACATGCCAAACCATCAATGAACATGCTATGACTTTCTAGAAAGAACTTCTTGCGATAAAATTCACTTTTGTCCTTTCTCGGAGGCATCACTGAACAATTATTAAGAGGTGAAGAACAAACTTCTTTTTTAGGAAAAGCCAACTTAAATATCAGGCAAAATGCAGAGGTTAATGTTTCGTTTGGGACGTCTTTCTTACTGCTTCATAAAGCAACTTTTTAGTACAAAAATTAAAATTTTTATACTAAAAAATTGCTTTAAGAAGCAGAAAAAAAAATCATCTCAAACGAAACCTAAAGCTTACCAGCAATCTCCGGGAGTGAATGTACGGGTACAGGACCCCATATGCTGACACAAAAGTTTTCCCAATCAAAATTGCTGAAAATTTCTAGAAAACGGTATAGAACCTGTAGATTAAAGAGAATAGCAACATCATATTTCTGTTCTGATCCTTAGCTGAAGCAGTCAAAAGAAATTTTGCTAAGGTTAACAACCTCAAGTGGCCCAGTGAATGAATTGTCAAATACATGAAATATGTAAATGATCATGGTTTCCAAAGCATATGTAGAAATAAGACCATAATGAGCACCCAAAATGCGACTCTCATAGTAACACCAAGCTTTAATAAGAATGCTACTCCGCTTAAATAAATGATCTTGATTTATCAAATGGTCCATCTACAAAAATAGATGTCATATAAGTTAAACGATGCATATAACTAAAAAATTTAGGCTTCGTTTGGGGCGGCTTTCTCACTGCTTCTTAAAGAAGCTTTTCAGTACAAAATTAAAATTTTTATACTAAAAAACTACTTAAGAAGCAGTAAGAAAGCCATCCAAAACGAAGCCTACCTAATTCTACACATAAACTCAAGAACTAATGAAAGAACCTGAAGATTACCTCTTCTAGGAAACAAAGGGCACGTAAGCCACCAGTCTGATGAAATGTTATATCCACAACAATACCCTCTACAAGACATTTTATAACCTTTACCTGAATAAGGAAATTAAACCAAACAAGGAATCAATATTAAGCACAATATTATTGAATAAAGATGTACCAGAAACATACAAGGTTGAGGCATATTTGTTAAAACATGAGCAAATTTGAAGTATAGGCCAACATCATATCATGTGAATCAGCACTTAAATGAACAGGAAATTATATCCTCTTTTAGAAAAGAAATTGAGATCAGCATGTGAAAAATATGGTTAAGACTTCAGATTTTTCCCTGCAAAAAATGCAACCCAGCCTGAACCTGATATCAAATTTACCAAACTTTAGTTCCAACTACAATTGATCATGCAAGCATAAAAAGTATCTATTGTATAAAATGAAACTTTAATCCCCGAAAAATCTAAAATTGAAATGGTCTCAATGCCTATATGACAGCTAGCATGGCATGTGACAGTTGCATGAATCTTCTTATGTTTGTAATTTTGTGCTATTTGCCATATATATCACCTGAAATACTTTACTTTCAATGACATAATATAAGGAATTTCAGTCCAAACTAAAGTATTTTAATGAAATTAAGTCGATTCACTTAGGAAGAAGTTATTTTTAGATATCAATTTAGTCCATTGATTTTGTGCAATCAAATAATCAAATTATTTCATAATGAACCTTCCTATATTTTGTTAAATAATCTGTTTTTAGACAAAAATACCGTATATTTGCATAAGTTATTATTTGATACTTTACTTCAGGTGACAAAAAAAGAAATTTTGCATAGCTATAGGATGACAGGTCAGCTGCCGCTTAGGCAATGATGTGGCGCCATACTTTATGTTGGTTTCTTTAGTGTGTGTAGCATTACTTGTGCACTTATATAGATATAGATTCTGAGAAAAAATGTTAAAAAAAATTATTTGCCTTAAAAATAATGCCTTTCAATTAAAATATTGTTAGAAATTTGGGAAAGTTCAAACATTTGAAGAGGTGTACAGGACAAGGAGGGGGTTTCTTGCACAAGGTGGTTTATTACTAAACTCTTGATGTGTATTACAAATGACAAGGGTCTCCTCCTTTCATAGGCTCCAAAGCTTCTCCCTCTAAGGATAAGGCCTTTTTACAACTCTTTAATTTCTAGAGTTATCTACAATACACTAAATATTCTAAAGTTTATAACAACCAAACACACAATTCTAGAAAAAATTACAAAACTCTAGACACTTTTACACATTCTATTATCTATAAATTTCTAGAATCTTCTTATGCACTATCTAAACAATTCTAGGAAGTGACTTACTTCTCAACAAAGAAAATTCTAGATAAAATTCTATGGGTGTGGGGTGGGGTGAAGAGATTTCTAGAGATTTGGTGCACTCTTTAACACCTCCCCTCATCGACTAATCTTTCACATTGTTCTTCTTATTTTCATGCCAAGTATCCTTCATCAATTATCAAATATTCTTTCAGATAGTTCTTTTGTGAATATGTCAACAACTTAATTCTTGGTCATGGCGTGATTCATTCTGATTTAACCTCTTAATACTTTCTCCCAAACAAATTGATAATTAACATTAGCTTAATTCTTGCTTAAACCACTGGATTCTCTACTATGCAGATAATTGATCAATTATCACAGTACAACAATGCTGCTTAATAATAAATTGATTGACAAAGATCTATCATGATTTGCTTCAATTATGGGCATTCATATGTCGTTTATGCTACCCTTTGAGATTCATTTTAGATAATCTTTCTGTCAATATGCCAGCAACTTGATCCTTCGCCCCAATTTGTGTAACACTCAAACTTTAGAAAGGTAAAAGTCAAAATTCATTCAAAATTTTATTCCCCATTTTCCGCATCTCATGAAAATGAAAAATACTATTTTTATAAAACCTATATTTTGTATGAATCATCTTAATACATAAAATAACAAAGATTTCCTGCATTTTTCTGTTCTTACTCCATTTTTCTCCTCCTCAGATCACATCAAAGATTTTCATGCACCATGGATAGTCCCTTCAAAGATCAACATGTTTCAGTAAACTTGTGATAGCATGCTTCCTATTAATCAAATAAATATAAAATAACAACCAACTTATAAAATACCTTGTGGATAAATATGAAACAATTTAATGCTTGATTGCATTGCTTTTTTAATAAAAAGGTCAATTATGCTTTAAATAATAATTACACAAAATTCAATCCATTAATTATACGAAATTATAAATTTTATGCCACGTGACACAGTGCTAAACAAAAGAATTACATTAGATAGAACAAGAGTACGTGCACTTATAACAAAGGATTTAGTTAATAAAGAATATCCAAGACGTGCAATTTCAAAGAAAAGGTGCTATATATTGCTGAATTATATAAACAAATTTAGAAGGCATACTTCTGCCAATATTAGTTGAACTTCTTTTACATGAAACTCTGCATTCTCATTCTTTTCGTCCTCCTTCATCACTTGGTAGACTTTGTCGGCACATGCTTCTTTCAGATTTTCATTATCACTAAATACAGTCAAGTCAATATCTCCATCAGGTAAATAGGTCATCAGGGGCAAAGATCCCAAAATGTAAACCTGGTAATCACCATTACAGTCATTTCATAGATTTCAAATGAAGAAATACTGACAAAAAAAATACAATTATTACAAAACTAGTCATTAACATAAATATATTCACATTCTAATGAATGCAAAAGACTAATTCCTTAACAGAAAAGCTGAGAAAGCATATAAAAATGTGTGATCATCAACTGAATAAATAACTACTTGCAGAAATAATTTCACTTCGCTTATAAACTTTCTTATGCAAATCAACATTTTGAGTTTTGATTTTACTCTAGTTTTCATTTTTAGTTTTAGAACTTTTAAGCTTGCCTGTGATGATGATCCCTTTAGAGAACATTGCTGTATTATCTAAATTCATATATTGGTTTAGGTGAGTGTAATCCTGGTTACTGTTGGTTTTCTGGTCTGTTGTTGCCAGCTTTTAGTCGATCCTCTCATTTCAAATTAGTGGTTGCTAATGGACTTTCATAATTGTGATGTGAAAAGCCTAGGCTTTGTTTGGATGTTATTTTTTTTTATTTTTTTTTAATTTGCTTGCTACACTGCAGAACCAGATCTACCCCTATTGCTTTCCACCATCTCTTGTACCAATTATAACCCGAATAAAGCCCCTTAGGGCATTGAATAAGAGGAATGAGCGAGCACCCACAAGAGAGAAAATTACGGGCCTAAGAGCGACGACCGAATGAAGGTAAGCGAAGATTGACATCAGCTCCCTAGGGCATGCAATAATTAAGTAAGAGTGAGAAGCTTCTGGTTTTGTAGTTGGCAGCTTCAATAGCTTCACCAACTTCAACAACTAAGGAAGGGTCCTTGGACAGCAAGCCGAGGGAGAGGAAGAGGGAAATAAGCATCGACATCATCATCATCATCATTTCTTCTTCCTTCTTGGAGAAGCTAGGTAAACTCTCAAGCCTAATTTTTTTTCATAGCAATTTTGTGGTGCTTTATGGAGATGCCTTGTTTAGTAATACCCTAATCTAGCTTTATCTATAAAACTAATTTCTCTTAAAGAGATACAAAAAATAAAAAAGTTATCTTAAAGAGATGTTACCTAAACATTAAACCTAAGATTACATAATAATTATGTGCATAGGAATTGAGTTGATGGGGTTTATTCAATTCAAAGATTTAGCTAATCATTAATTTAGAAGAAGGGGCATCATATCATATATTGCTATTAAAGTCATGCGCCATCAATTTACCTTATCTAGGATATTGAACTTCAAAAGACAATGATCTTAATGCTCGTAGGATCATGAGATTTATTGAAGAACCGGAATAGATTAGGATTCGACTTATCACAATACTATGACTCTTTAACATGATGTACATATGGTATTAATGCTTTGTCATCCTAAGTATAAGATCTTCTTTAGACATTGAGATGACTTGCCCATTCTAAGCACCTAGAACTTCAATCAATATCACCAAAACTATGGAGGTAAGCAAAGATCGACAACAGCTCCCTAGGGCATAAAATGAAGTATGAGTAAGGTGCTTCTGGTTATGTAGTTGGTAGCTTCAATAGATTCACCAACTTCAATTTTGGATGGGTCGTCGGAGAGCAAGCTAAGGGAGGGGAAGAGGAAAATAAGCATTGGCATCATCATCATCATCATCTTTTGCCTCTTGGAGAAGCTAGGTAGACCCTCAACTTTAATTTTTTCATGAAAATTTTATGGTGCTTTACGGGAGATACCTGGTTTAGTAAAACCCTAATCTTGCTTTGCTTATAGAATTAATTTCTCTCAAGGAAAAAAAATATCTCAAGGAAATTTAAAAAAAAATCTCTCTAGGAAATGTTACAAAAAAATTAGACCAAATATTACATAATAATTGTGTCAATTGGATTTGAGTTGGCGGGGTTTATTCAATCCAAAGATTTAACTAATCATTAATTTAGGAATGACCTTTCTTTATTAGATTTAAACAAGAATTTGAATTTTAATAGGACACAATGGAGAAAAATGATTCATGTAGCCGACCCCACGTAGTGGGATAAAGGCTTGATGTTGTTGTTGTATTAATTTAGAAGAAGGGTATCATATTTTGTATTGTTAACAAAGGCCGGATTGGTTTATTGTAAAAATGCCACTTTTAAGTTAATTGTAAGAGAAAATATTAACATAAAGGATGAGATTTAAATAAATTTTTGAATCTTAACAAGATACAATAAAGAAAAAAAGATTCAAATAGCCGACCCCACATAGTGAGATATATGTTTGATGTTGTCGTTTTCGTTGTTACCCACCAAGATTTGATCCAAACTTGATCATAGAGCCAAAAAATGTGCTTTCATAGAACATGCCTAAAAAAAAGAGCTTTAAAATGTTATAATCCCCTAGAAGATAATTTCATATTAATAAGAATGTTTCCTTTTGGTTTAGGATTTAAAATCAAATATTTTTGTCAAATATTCTCTTCAAAGGGAGAAAGAGAGCAAGCTAGAAAATCTTTTAGATACAACTCTATATCCTTTACCAAAACTGATTCTCTTATCTCCAATCACATTGTTTGACAAACCAAAACAAGATGCTCATGATATGAAAAATGAAAAATTAAGGGCCAAAGCAAATTTAACTAAACATGGATAAATCACAAGCAGTGGGGGGGAGGACACTACAAACTAAACAACTTATTCCACTCATTGATATTTGAAGAAAAAATGCCGCCTCTTCCACATCCAACATCAATGCTATTTCTTTTCCATCCCCAACATAAATAGAACAAATTCAAATACTTAAAAAACAACAAATTAACTCAATGATCACCAAAATGAGAGAAATTAAAAGACAGACAAACAATATAAAACACATTCACCTGACAAGAGAAGCATTTTCCAACTAAACTCTGAATATAATCAGCTATATCCTGCCTTCGTTTCCTTGATCCTTCATTAGGCTGAATGCGGGAAATAAGCTCTGCGACCCTTTCTTCAGCCTCCGACCATCCTTTATAATCAATAGCTCGTCCCACACAAGTTTCTCTGTCCGGCAGAAGTCCAGTAGGTAAAATGCAACTCATCTCTGCCCAACCTCCAATGGCATCTCGTACAACCTAACTAAAGTCAATCAAAGCACAAATTCCAACCCAAGTATCTCTTTCCAGTTGCCACCATTACGGGAAAGCATCAATCCAAAAGAATAATAACAACAATAAAAAGGAGCTATCTTGGTAAAATTGCTCTCATCAACAATCTCTAGAAATGAGAAGAAACTGTAACCAAGACGCCTCCTTTCCCCTCTTCTAATCAGATAACTCACAAACAATGCATATATTTTAATCCCTAATCATTGCAGCAATATCTGATTGCCATATTATCTGATAATCCACTACCAAAATCTGAAAAATGGAAATCTCACTCCACAAGAATGTATAGAAAGGAAAAGAATTTGTCACTCGGACGCCTCCTTCCTCGCTTCTAATCAGAGAACTCGCAATTGATTCCGATATCGTAATCTCTAATCATAACAGCAAAATCGGGTTGGCAGATTATCTTCTAATCCACAGCAAAAACGGGGAAATCGCTCTTTCTATGAAATCATGAAGCAAACAAAATAAAAAATAAAAAAAACCTCCCTTTCTCAACAGCCATGAAAAATCACTCAAAGACAAATCCAAATCTAACTGACAGACCAATCGGCGTCGTGGAAACAAATTCTGAAGAGATATTTGTTCTGAATAAACGACGCGAGAGAGAGAGAGAGAGAGAAGCGGCCGCAGGATTAGGGTATACCGTTAATGAACGGAGACGAAATAACATAGTAAAGAATACAGCTTTAGAATGCTTAATGGCATCCATTTGATCTGCTTTGAACATCGGGCGATTAACAGGTGATGGATACGTGATGAAATCAACCTTTGCTGTACACTAAGAACTAAAAAAATGAGATTTTTTTTTGGAGCGGGTCTATCTACCTGTTGTCATTTCCAAGAGAGTGTTTGAAGACGGAATTATACTTCGGCGGAACCTATAAGTAACTATATTTTGGCGGAACCTAGCGAGGCATCCACCGGCATCAAGCCCACGCTTACGTTACCCCACTGAAGAGGCGAGGCCGTAGTAGAGTATAACGAGTATTTACCTATAATATACATAATATTTACTTTATATATATATATATATATATATATATATATCATTCAAACTTTTGAAGGCTACGTTTCGGACGGCTTTCTTACCGCTTATTAAATTAGCTTTCTGATAAAAAAAATAAAAAAAATTTATTAGAAAGCAACTTTAAGAAGCAGTTAGAAATCCATCCCAAACAAAGCCTAAATATATATATTTAAATAAATTACATATTTTAAATATGATTAAAACACAAAATATTATGTAAATAAATATTAAAATTAAATATTAGATATATAATATTTTTAAATCTCCAAAAAATAAATATTCCAAAACAATTCTATGTACGTTTCATTCAATTTTATGAAATTAAATAAAATTAAAATAATAGCGTGGTATTTAAACAGAGAACATTGAAGCCAATATATTACGAATAAACTTTTAATAAAAATATTTTTATTAATGTTTAAAATTAACATTTAAAAAAAGGGTTGAAATGTAAGCAATATGAGTTGGAAAGATTTGTAAGGAATTTATGATTCAAAATAATCAAACTATTAAAAAATAAAAAAAAATTACCCAAAAGCAAAAGATATAGAGCAATTTTATTGCATCTAATACAAATTTAAGCAATCTTTTAAAAAATGGTTGTTTTAACACATAATTATACTTTTGTTTGGGATATTTTTTTTACTGCTTTCTAAATTAATTTTTTAATATAAAAATTTTTAGTCCAAAAAATTTTATATAAAAAAATTGATTTATAAAACAGTGAGAAAGCTGATCCAAACAAAATATATATCTCAAAATTTTAAAAATAACTTTCAAAGCAGCTAAGACATAAATTAGAAACTACACTCAAAAAAAGTTTTAAAAAATTTATTTGTGGTTTTAACATTTTAGGTGACGAAATCAAATTTATATATTTTTGTTTGGAAATTTTGCTATGAATTTATCGAATAAAAAAGAAGTGGCATAAATTTTTTTTGTATATAATATTTTTAAATACTGTTGACAAAGGTAAACGCCGTCGAAATAGACCGTTGGCGACTCCGTCAGAAGCAGTTACGGCGAAAGAGGACCCTGAAAAACCTAGGATCCATGGCGGTTTGATGTTAAACGAACGGTTAGATCTTTTGTGCTCGCATGCGGACTCTGCGCATAATAATTAAATTCATTGTTGACTAAACCATTCTCTACTTTAAACGTTAACCAACCAATCGCTTGTCTAAAGTCGAAATTACAAAGAAAAATTGTCAGTTTATACAAATATATAATTCAATAAAAAATTGTAATATTTATTTTTAATTTATAGACAGCTGCATTTCAAAAATATGCCATGAAAGATGTAAATAAATGATTCGACTTGTCAACCCAATCCAAACCTAACCCAAAAAATTTGAATTTGACCTATTTAACAAACAGATGAGATCCAAGTCTAGAATTTCAAACCATTTATTAAAATGATTGGTTTGGACCGACTACATGATTTTGATTCGAAAATGGCCTACATAAATTTTTCCTTTAAATTCTTTTATTTTGCCAATATGGTTCTATTTTTTTATCAATTAACGTAAAATATATGGTCAAAAAATTATAAATATTTTTTTAATCAAAATAAATTATCGGGTTGAATTCATGTCATTCGGATTGCTAGCTATTCGGTTTCAAATCAACATTTTTTATCCATGCATTAAACAGGTCAAACTCATGTTGATCAACTTCAGGTTAGGCTGATTTCAGGTCAGACATGAGTACCTGACCCAACCATTTAACCTATTTTAACACCCCTACCACGAAGAAAGAGCAAAGTGCTCCACATTATTGTGAAATGAGCAAGTTGTTTAAAGCTATTTAACACATTTTAATTAAGCTGGTAAGAAACAATCATATATGTTACCTCATTTAGTGTCTAACAACAACATTCACATTTCTATTCAATCTACCAAAGGCAGATTTGCAGAAATAGAGAACAAGTTTACCCTACACCTTCCCTCAGGCCTGTAGCAGAACAAGAGAATTTGTAGTAAAAATATTCGCTCAGGATAACCGATCAAAATTTTTAGTACTAATTTTTTTTTTTTTTCTTTTTGTGTAGCACAGCACAGAGAGAGGTTAGAGTAGCAGGATGAATGAGAGGAGTACCTATATATTGTCATCTTCATTTCCATCTTGTGTATCCATGGAGGGAACTTCATGGCGAGGCCTGCTGAATTTCTCTCGTAGTTGCTTTATAGGGATGAAGTCGCCGGTTGTATCGGTGCCATAAAACAGAAAGGAAACATATGGATGATCAAATCTAGTCTGCATGCCATAGTTCAACTCAGTACTAGTTTGAAGAAATCTGTTTGGAAAAATTTTGGAACTCACCAAATCTGGTTTTTCAGTGGCACTGAGATTCTCCTCTGCAACTGTTGGAAGGAGAGAACCAAAAGAAATGTTACATATGGCTATTGGAGATACAATATATAACATATAATAAGATCAAGTCTTTTATCTTACTACGTGGGGTTGACTATATGAATCCTTTTTCTCTGTTGGAGATACAATATATGTTACAAAATTTTTATCATGCAAAAGATATTGGTAAGTTTACACATAAGCTAAGCGAAACAATTGGATAGGTACATGCCTTGAAAAATTATTCTATGGGGACGCCAAACGCCATTCGGAGACCAACAAGAATGCGCCACATCACCTATATGCTTGATGCTGCTTGGAACCGCTCGGTATCGCGGCTAAGTACTACTGACGCCACGTCCAAGTCTCCGCACAGTATAATTTCTCCTCTTCATCAAGCACTCAGTGAAAATCTCAACTGAAATGCTTTACATGCATATCTAAATAATGATCCCAAGTAAATATGTTATTTATTAAATTGTGGAGCTTAATTTATGTTGCCGGTTGTGCATGTAAAAAGATGTTTTGAAGAGTGTAATTTTCAGTTGCCATAATTATTTTTTCATTAGAAAGAGAGGATGTGTCATCATTATGTGATACAAATGACATGATGGTTGTGAATTTCTCTATAAAATCTGCAATGGTGGTAACATAATGTATCCATCAATTGGGCAAATATATATAGAATTCTTGGTATGCTTTGTGTGTTTTTCTTTATATTTCAATCACTCTCAGTTATTTAAATTAGGTCTTACTAAACACCGCTGATGATCCATCCATACAAGACAAGTCAAGGTTCATCCTAAGAAGCAAAATTGAGTAGCATGATAGAATTTAATGGATAAAATGCCACTACACCTGTTTTTGATACTAAGGTTTTGTTTGGGACACCTTTCTTATTACTTCTTAAAACAATTTTTTAGTATAAAAATTTTAATTTTTGTACTAAAAAGCTGCTTTAAGAAACAGTAAAAAACTGCCCCAAATGAAGTCTAAATTTGAAGATGAAGAAATGCATGCTATACAATCCTAGTCCTGGCATCCCCAGGTAGCTAAACTTTCATTCTGAGCACAAAATGCTTCAACGAAATCTAAGAGTACCAAGAGAGCTGTAACAACTGTAAAAACACAAAATGCTTCAACGAAATCTAAGAGTACCAAGAGAGCTGTAACAACTGTAAATCAACCACTTCCCGATATGTAGAAGTCCCTTCTTAAGCTATTCCCTCATTTCATGTGGCAAATTAATGACAAACTTAAATGCATTGATGGATTAGAATTTTGTATCACTTGTACAAAAGGATTAAGAGCTCTGAATCTTTAGACAAACGAATGGTCAAAAGAAGGAGCATGCACAAAGACTGGCAGAGTAATTATGAATGATCAACAAAATGAAAATTTCTTTGGACAAAATAAGAAAAATGTGATGTGATTAATATTTTTGCTCCTATTTCCAATATCATTATGCCATTCTAATCAAATCAAGCAATTGTTTCAAGGAACCATAAGCAGAATTAAGCACATGTGAGGGATGATACCAACATGACAAATTAGTGACATATTTAGCAAGTCTAATCAAACTGCGAACTATAAAAAAGTACAAAGCATTTCAAAATGTAATTTTTCTTTGTGTTTCAAGACAATGCAATAAGGTGGCTGATTATTGTGCCTCCTTAGCTGTTTTTGGTTTTTTTTTTTTATTCTACTTCTTTTAATGATCTTCCTCCATCATTTGTTAAGATAGTTACGGAAGAATGTGATAGATTAGCTATTACTTAGTTTTTGTACTTCCTTTTTTTATATTTAATGCATAATTTCAGTTTCTTCAAAAAAAAAAAAAAAAATCAAACTGCGAACTACAAAAAAAGCAAGACCTGAATTATGTCCTCTGTACCGGTCAGCTGACAAGGGCTGGGGTTTAGTTATGGTCTTTGTATGTGTCACAGATAACAATGGACGTATTGAAAGAGATCGAAACTTCAACTCTAAGCTAATCTGTGCTCCTTTCAAAGGGATGAAATATTACAACATCAAAATATAATATCCACATATGCTGAGGAAATCGAAGTATACAATCTTTGTTAGACTATTTAGCCTCCTAGAAACTAAATTTCAAGTGGACCTGCAACTCTAAGAATTTAACATAAAAGTGCATTTTAAAAAGCAAAAAAGACGGCTCATTAGGTGATCCAGAAACATACAAAAACAGTCTGCAATGTAAAAAATGCTGTAAATCAGAAATTAGAGAATGAAGAATTCATGCAGTGAAATATGATTGCCAGGAAATAAACAAAAGGATTTTGTAGGGAATAGGCTAACTTAGTTTTTGGTATAAAATTGCTGCATGTATCTGTAAAAAAAATCAAATCACATCAATAAACACAGCTATAATTGCATAGACAAACAGCACCAATCAAATAGCCCAAAACCAGGTAGTAACTACTGATGTAGAAAAGATTCTCTCGCCATCAGTATGTTTCCATTCTGAAGATATGATTTACTTTATAGGTGCTAAATGGAGCTAGAGAACTACATTATAGACAAACAAAAGAAAATATAACATTAGAGGATCAATATTATTATACCATATGCAACAAGCAAGTTTGGGTCGTCATGAACATCAACCAAAACCTGTAAAATTGGGATGGATTTCAGTATGCAAGTAGGTTAGGAATAATTGCTGGCATCAAACTTAAATTCAAAAAAAAAATGTTTGATTAGTGTTCCAAACCAAACACCAATTAATTAATGGATTTAGATAGTTAATGCATAAGTTAATTAAGCTAAATCATATTAATCAATATAATTTATGATAGCATAAGACAACCATTCTTCCCCCCTCAATTTTTTATTTTTAACATAAGTATCTCTCTCCCAGCCACTTTCATTTCTTATAATATTTTTCTTTTTCGACTTTTTATATTATCATTCTATTTGATCACCAAATGTCATATATATTTGCCTTTTACACCGCCTCTCACCAAGCCTAGAACTCTAGACCTTGCAATTGGGGCCAAAGCCCTCAATCAACTAATCTAAAGTTAGTGCCCCTTTCATTCACTACTACTGTCATGCTATAAATCAACACTTCATCATCAATGCTATTGGCATCATTTAGTGCACCCATCATCTTTCTCTTCATCCACCCATGTTTAATCTATTAATAAAGTCTGATTGTAAAAAAATTGTTGCAGCACATCTCATTCAAGTCCCAGCCATATTTTCCTTCCCTTAGCGCAACTCACGCCCAATGCATATTTTTTAACTTTTATTATGTTAAAGCACATGAGAGTATTGGGTTTTGTCTTACATCGAATCTATGAAAAATATATTGTTGTGAATTACTAAATGATTAATTTTCACCCATAAGTTTAAGATTTTAAGTTGAAAATGTATTTGAGCACTAGTATATCAACCAAACTTTGGTTTTCATTTGGTTCTCATTCTCTCACAAGTGTTGTTAAAGTTGATAGTTTGTCTATGACTCTCATTAGTTTGGCCTCTATCATAGTTAAGCAAAATTTAAGGGCGAGAGACTCCCAGCTCTAGTGCATGACACTTCATGGTATTAAAAAAAGGGTTTCTTGTTGAAGGAGGTGTGATGGTTTATGTAGAGAGCATTTATGAGGGGTGAATGTTAAGACAAATGAAAGTATTGATTTTACTTCCATATATTATAGATGAAAAAAAATGTTTATATAAAAACAACAAATGGTATGGCCTTACTTATAGGCTTAAGTCTTTTGATAGAAAATGGACTAAACTACTAATGCATCAGACTCAACATCAATCCCCATTTGATTTATATTATGTAACAAATAATGCATGTAAAATCAAAAGACTGTCAAGCAATCTTCCATAACCGAAATATATCATCAATCCTACTTTTTAACCGCATCATATCTTCTTCTTTTCCATCCAATTGGTATTCTAAATCTATTAAGACCCAATCATTGCCCTTCATAAAATAAACTATAATCTTACCACGAACTTTTCAGAGTTCACGCTGCCAACTTAACATGTTCATGACTTACTATGTAGAGGATTTCTAAAAGTGGACAGCATGCTATAATGGCTAGATTCAAAGTTCTTAATGAAAATCTCCAACAACAACAACAAGCATTTATCTCACTACGTGGAGTCGGCTACATGAATCCTTGTTTTCCATTGTGTCCTATTAAAAGTCAAATTCTCGTTCAAATCTAATAAAGAAAGATCATTTCTAATATTTTCTAACCAAGTCTTTTTAGGTCTGAAACAAAAATCTTTATTTTCATTTAGGGTGCTAAGGTCACTACAATCAATCGTATTTTCACATTGGACATCCATTAAAAAAACTTGTTCATCTCTAAACATAGTATAAAAACTATAATTAAAGAGCATATCGAGATACACACTTTTACCACTAGACTGCAGAAATACTTTTCCCTAAATATGAAATTATGAGATGAAGGTTAAAGCATGAGCAATCTAAATTGTAGCTCGTAGAGCCACCCCACTCTACATAGCATTAAGTCATATTTATATTAGATACATTCCTATCTTAAGCAGATAATATTCATCTTGCGGGTCATAAATACCTGATAAAACGGTTGGTTCGGCCCTTGAGATAACTTTTCAACATTTGCAATCCCCATCCAGGAACTTGATTCACAGCATATAGGATCCATGCCACAAATTACTGCACGATAGCCTGCAATGCAGTAACCAAAATACTATGGTTATTTCGGCATTTCACCTAGAGAGTCTCTCATATAAACTCTGAAATAAGGTTCTTCCCTAAACCATTTAAATGCCCTCATTGCATATGATCCACGAGCATTCTTTATCATTAACAAATACAAATACAACACTCTGTACACAACGTATTGTACTTCTATCAGGGGATATTAGTTAAATAGCATTCCTCCTAGCCATTAAAAACATGAGAATGAGGCTGTCTATATAAATCAAGATAACTACGAAGAATATGAAAAAAAAAAATTTAAGTTAATCCTGAAATCGCATAGAACAAGTTATTAAACTCAAATAAGAATCACTAGCGCACATTGGGTCCAAAGTCCAAACTCTGAAAAGTGCTTAAGATAAACTACGCAAATCATTATCTGGCAGAATTTAGAATATTTCAAACAAAAGCAGTAATAATACTAAGGCTCTTCAAGATAACTAGTAAATATGAGCATGCACTCAGTTCATGCAACTCGAAGGAAAAATCTATAGATATGATCAAGAAGAAAATCCGTCTAGAAAAGAATAAAGAAATAATGTCTTCACAAGTAATAACGAGTTAAAACTTGGACAGCTAACTTTTCTAAGAACAAATATCATAACTTATGCACAATATATTTTAAATACAATATCTGAGAAGTAACTCATTTAGTTGACTGCTATGAAAATAGAAAAACCGTGCTGCTATTAATGTAGAGTAGGATGATAAAAATCCAAATATTGGTAATAGTAAATGGTTTGTAAAAAAAAAATTGGTTCCATTGAGGTCGCCAGACAAAGACAATAACTTTCCAAAACTAAACAAAGGAGCCCACACGAAAAAGGTGGGGTTTTCTTATGAAATTATACTATAATTCATAATTAAGATTATAAAGTTGTATGCATATTTGCTAAAAATAAAGAAGCGAAGAGGTGAAAGAGGAAGAAGAACAAATAACTACATGCATTCAATTTGGTGCGATACGCATATACAAATGAATCAAAAGAGCACTCAATTGCCCATACATATAAGTTGCAGTCATTAACGTTTAATCATGATTTTTACTTATAGAAATAGGATTAATCAAAGAATAAATCCAATCTAATCCTACCTTGAAAACAAGTCAAATCCTATCCAAACATTCAAATCAAAATTAATCCTACAAGAATAATTCAACCTAATAAAATAAATCAAATAAAAATAATAGAGAGTTCGACAATAGTTAAATATGGGCCTAAAATGATATTAAAATTAGTTTGGTTCAGCTCCTTCGTACCTGATTTGAATCCTTATAATTAGCTTATAAAAATCCAAAATTTTATAAGCCAAATTAGCTAATTTGTATTGTATCAATTCACCTAGCTAACAATAATCTTCTCATAAAGAGTTTGGTAGAAGATAGCGGGGGAGGAAGTTACATTGTGGGATCATTTGATAAAATAAATGTCTCCATGTATTGCAGAAATATAATAGGAGGAAAAAGTCCAATGACTAAACAAATTTTATAGCTTCGTTGATGGGCAACTCCATACTCCATGCGCCAGAAAAATCTTAACAATTTGGATCAACAGCAGCTTAGGTAACCAAAATGCCGGTAGAAACAAAAATTCAATCTCAGATAGAAGCAAACTGAAGCAAACTATAAGTTTTGTAAGTAGTCTATATCTTTCAGTGTAATTAATCATAGAAAAAAGAAAATAGTAATAATAATACACATATAACCTTTAAAGCTACAACTCACATGTCTCCTGCTTCCATGTTCATGCCTCACCCAAGCATCATAAGAAAGTAAGATCAAATGGCTCACATACTCACTCTCTCTTGATATTTTACCAAAGCATGACCAAATGGCTCAAAAATCTATCCTTCACCTTGAGTTTTCAACCTTGCTTACTTCACAATCTCCACGTCTTCGTGCTAAACCCAGGCACCACCTCCAAATCTTGCTCCCAAGTTGCTTGTGTATGGTGCCTCTAGAAACCCCAAACTCTCCTGCTCGACTCACTCTCCCTCGTCTCCCCTATACAGTTTGCCTCACATCTCTCTCTTGTGCGCTCCTTCTTACTCCTAACTCCAAGTCTCCCTCACGTAAAACTTCCAAGCCAAATAGCGCCCTCCAACCGTCAATTAAAGGCTTTAGTTTCAAGCTAAAAGCTTGGAATAAATAAAGACATCCCCCTCCTATAAGAAGCAATTATCGCAATAGCACCACCATAAATCTATGAATGCGACACCACACGAAATCATCTAAATGTCATTCGTTCATGATATGGATGTCATCACCCACGGAACGTCGAAATTACTAAGAAAGCATCCAATGCTG
Organism: Dendrobium catenatum; assembly: GCF_001605985.2. NCBI lineage: Eukaryota > Viridiplantae > Streptophyta > Magnoliopsida > Asparagales > Orchidaceae > Dendrobium > Dendrobium catenatum. The sequence goes on along the minus strand of NW_021319484.1, from coordinate 1,312,629 downwards.
GATTAGAGCGAACGCAACATTGCGAGAAGTCATCTAAACGTCATCTATAAGTAAAATAAATTGCACAGAACGTCAAAATTATCATGAAAAAAGATTCATTGCCTAGACTGCCGCATGAGTCAAAACACAAAATTGCCAATGTGCAAGGTGACGACATGCAAATTGAGACGTACGGAAAATGAAGAATTACGTGAGAGTCAACACATTTTTAAAAAAAAAAACGAGAGATTTAACTTATACATACATACATACATACATACATACATATATACATACATACATACATACATATACATACATACATACATATACATACATACATACATATACATACATATATATATACATATACATATATATACATACATATATATATATATATACATATATATATATATATATATATATGCGTGCGCGCTACCAATATGTGGTGGCATGTTGTTTTACATTTTAAATATAATGATCTTATATTTTACTTAGTTCGACCAAAGTTGGCTGATTCGAGGTACCTTTAATTGATTTAATTTTGTCATTCTATACTTCTTTGTAATCATTAATGTTATGTGTCAGTTGTGGTCAGAATCTATTGAAACTGTTTTCTGTAAAGAAAATTTGAGTAGTAGAATTTAAATAACCAAATGATGACAGATTAAGCCATATGATCTACAAAAAACGAAGTAAAGTTTGAGTTACCTCAAAATTTACTGAAGAATGGTAAACCTCGACCAAAACTAGGAAAAGGATAAATAAGGCAATATAAGGAAATGCTTTCAACAAGACAAGTGTTAAGAGACAGCAAAACCCTCACCAAATATCTTGTGCCTTACTTTCTCACCCAACCGATATGCATACTGAGCATTCTCATAAGCTAAAGCTTTTGCAGATGCAGCCAAAGATTCAACCTGCAGTCAGTCAGATACCATTGTATAAGACTCCAAGGGCATTTATTAGGCATCTAGAAGAAAAAAAAAAGGACAAAAAGATGCAACATCCCACAAAAAATAATTTTTTATTTAGCACTTTTAATACCTCAAGCTTTGAGATCTCATCCCGCAACTTTGCGGCAACTACATACTTTTCATTATCAATAGCTTTCTGAAGGTCTGCACTGCAAATAATAAGTTTTCACAATTGTAGCTCTTCTTGGAGTATAAAATGATGATGGAAAAAGCTACCTATTAAAATTTCAATGAAAATGAAGAAAAATCAACATTGCCTAAACTTCAGCATACCATCTATTAAAAATTGATCTTAAATGCAATAAAAAAAATTATGCAGCAAGAATCTAAACATAAGTATAATCAACTCAAAGGAAAATGGAGAAAATCAAGTCAAAATACTTACCGCAATCGTAATAAGTTTAATGCTTTGTCTTGAGCCTCACTTCTTGAGGATCCCCTTTTAGCTTCTTGCTGTTTAATTATTTCCGTTTCAACCTTCAAATAGTAATAAGGATCCATTGACCTTCTATTATTATTCAAAAATCTAGATTGAAAAAGACTACAACCAATATACCTCATTAAGCTTGTTTCTTAATTGTTGTGCGACATCAAATTGTTCTGTATTTAGAGCATACTGCAAAACATAATTGAATATGAATAAAAGAGGTATAAATTTTGTTCTTTATAAATGAGAAGTAGAATTCTCTTAAAAAGTTGTTTATAAAATAATACAATGGAGAAGAAAATAGAATTCACAAAATGGAAACAACTTGCGCATGAATATTCCTAAGAACTCAAAAGCATTAAAAAGGTCACCTGTATCCGAGTCTCTAAGTCCAACTGAAAAAAGAATACTACAATCTCCTCATTAGTTGCTTCACTACGCTCTATGCTTGCATCCATTTTTTTACCACCTCCACTGAACAACCATGTAGCTCCGATCCTTGAATCCAGCCTCCTGGCTCTATTAGTGTTTATTGAGTATAACCTCAGCATGCATTGACGCCCAAAGCAGGAGCCATCAACCATAGGATTTATGCCACTCCTATTTAAAAGCTTCAAATAATCTTTGAATAAAGAAACTGCTCGGCAGCTCCCACCACTTGCCAAGGCTGCTAAGGAGCTCACTGAAACACCCTGCATGAGTTGATTTGACAAAGCGCTCAACTCAAATTCTTTCCCTGTGAGATTCACATAATCCATATGCTTCCGCATTCAGAAGACAAGTTTTTTCTATTTTATATTTTAAGTATTGAAATTGCTTTAATTTATCAAAAAGATTAACAATAATCAACAACATTTGTGCTTATCAATAAGAGCAGAAAGCATGAACTAGGTAAGGAGATACATGACCACAAAGCGAAACAAAACAGGATAACTTGAAATAATTGGTGAGTTGGGAACCGAAGGGTCGCTTCAAGAAGCCAATACTCCACAGAAATAGAACAATACAAATCTGGCTTCCTATTTAAACAAGCTTTAGCTTAAATCCTATCAAACAGAATTTTGGGGGCATTCCATCCAACTGCTTTGATAAATCCAGTTTCAGCCCCGTATTCTATTAAATTCAAGATTTATTAAATCTCACCATTCAAAGAACTTAACGAATATATGCAAATTCTACTATCTGTATAAACAATTAACAGCTGCCTTTTCTCCTATTTTCTTAGTGGGGAATCTTTTCTCCAATTTGAGGAGTGAACATTTCGCAATTCATAGAGAAATAGTTTAAACATTATAATATGAAGCAAACAATGCTCGAAGAATTCAATTAGTCCACTAAGCAGACAAGAAGACGATAAAAATATTAAAAAAATTAGAGCAGCGTGCGGGAGCACATAGGAAAAGAAGTCGCACCAGTCAAAGAAAGTCGAAACCCTAGAGCATTAATGGAGTAGCCTTCGACCACTTTCCCTTCTTCCTTGTGCAGAAGTTAAAACCCTAGAAATCTGATGCGTTGATAGCCGACCTGAGGAATTAGGCGCTCCAGCCATTTCCAGTACGGAGACGATATAGTTATTGTGAACTGCTATTTTCATCTACATAATTTAATATATTTTAGATATTATTTACGTTTATATATTATGAAAAAAAAAACCTCAGAAAATCCAGATTAAAAATAAATAAATAGGCTTGATAATTAACTAGATGTACAAAATATTATTATTTTTTATTTTCAAAAACTTAAATTTAAATAATACAAATAATTATATATAATGATAAATAGAATGCATTATTATATGTAATAATAGGAATATTTTATAATTTAAAAGAAATTTGGTGAAAATCCTAATTAAAATATAATTAGAATAAAAAAAATTTCTGGGGGAATTTATATGATATATATATAATTTATTTATTTAAAATATTAAATCCATTAGGCCCCATAATGCCGTATTTTATAAGTTTATTCAGTCCTTACCTTTAAAAAAAATCAAGAAAATAAGGAGTTCAGTAGCAGACATCATTGGCATTTATCGAAATCCCAAATAGCTAGAATTGAAGAGCTAAATTCTTAGATAATTAATCTATTTATTATAAAACATATATAGTCATGAATAAGGTTTATTAAGGCTTCATTTAAAATGATTTTTTTAGTACAAAATTCAAAAAATTTATACTAAAAAATTATTTTAAAAAATAGTAAAAAAGTTGTCCCAACTGAAGACAAAGGCTTTGTTTGGGACAGCTTTTTTATTGCTTCCTAAAGTAGCTTCCTAGTATAAAAATTAAAATTTTGTACTAGGAAGCTGTTTTAAGAAGCAGAAACAAAGCCGGCCCAAACGAAGTCTTAGGGACAGCTTTCATACTGCTTCCTAAAACGACTTTCTAATATAAAATCTTCTAATTCAAGAAAGTTGTTTTAGAAAGCAGCAAAAAAGTTGTCCAAGACTTCATTTGGTTACCTAGAATTTGTTTGAAAGAATGAAGGTTTGTATCGGAAAATCCAATACTAAAAAAAGGCTTTGAAAATAGTACAAAAATGAAGTTCTGTAAAAAACAATTTTACAAAAATATCACATACAAATAACAACCAAAAAATAAATTTTTCATTTCAAAACAAAAAAGATAAAATTAAGTTGTCTCAAGAGAGGCCTCAGTATATGGACTTAGCTTTTTGCTGGAGCGTATAACAGTTCCAAGCCAGTCATCAGTTATTTCACCTTTCAGAGCTCTAAGGGAATGTTCAGTGCCAACCTGCATACACAGAATCACATGCATGACAAGAACCAGAAAGGAGAAATTTTTTGTTGGGAGAAAAAATGGTGAGAATAATCTGTTCAGATTTTGGTGATATGAATGTTATAATTTTTTATTTAGATTGAGAAAAGTGCAACAGAATAGTTGATTGATTATGACTAACTACTTGCATATTATAAAAAATATATACATCAAAATAATTTCTGGGCTATTTATGGAGTCATTTTAGTCTAAGATTATAAACATGTTCAATATAATCCAAAATAGTCCATTTGAATTATTTTGGAACAAATTTAAAGAGTAAAAAAAGTACATCAAACACATGATAGTTTGAGACTAAGGGTTCGTTTGCGATAGTTTTCTTGTTGCTTCTTAAAACAGCTTTTTAGTGCAAAAATTTCTTAAACTAAAAGATTTTGTACCAGAAAACTGCTTCAGAAAGCAGTAAGAAAGCGGTCCCAAACGAAGCCTAACTGCCTAAGGCTTCGTTTGGAACAGCTTCTTTATTGCTTTGGAAAACGGCTTTTTAGTACAAAATATTTTTATTCAAAAAAATTTTGTACTACAAAGTTATTTTTAGAAAGTAAGAAAGCCGCCCCAAACAACGTCTAAGGCTTCGTTTGGGAGGGTTTTCTTATTGCTTCTTAAAGCAACTTTCTAGTATAAAAATTAATTTTTGTACTAAAATTTTCTTTAAAAAAACAGTAAAAAAGCCGTCGCAAATGAAACCTAAAATGAACCAATAAATAGTTCAGAGATTGTTTTAACCATTCTCTATATTGTATTTTCTCAAAAAAAAAAAAATCAAATAATTTTGATAATCATCTGAATAAATTTTGAACAGAATATTCTTTCCCAATTTTTTCCGTTCTAAAACTCATTCCAACAAAATTTTGATCCCAAGTTTTACCCTTTTTGTTTCTACAGAGAAAATATTCTCACCTTGGTTATGTATACATTGATGCCGAGTTTAGCAATCACTGCTGCTTCTAATATCTTTGTCTCCATTCCACCAGTTGTGTCGTGAGAAGCAACTGTTATCTCCACTGCAGGTAGAGCTCAACGTAAGAAACATAAGAATCTATGGAAGGCTGGAAGCTGCAGAGACAGCTTTTTTATTACTTTTTTAAAGTAACTTATTAATAATTAATTATTTTTTTTTACAAAAAAGATTTTTAAGAAGTAGTAAGAAAGCTGTCCCAAAAGAATAATCCCAAACAAAGACTTAGGCTTCGTTTGGGACGGCTTTTTTACTGCTTTCTAAAACGGAGTTTTAGTACACAATTTTTTATTTTTGTACTAAAACTCCGTTTTAGAAAGCAATAAAAAATCCGTCCCAAACGAAGCCTTAGGCTTCATTTGGAACAGCTTTCCTATTGCTTCATACAAAAGCTTTCTAGTACAAAAATTAAAATTTGTATATTAAAAAACTGTTTTAAGAAGCATAAAGAAAGGCATCCCAAACAAAACCTTAGCCTTAGGCAAGAACCAAAAACTGAAAGCACCATAGCTCAAGAAAAGCAGTTGCATATCACTTAGACACTATAAAAATTTATTTTCTCTATTTATGATGCTAAAATGTAGGTTCATTGTTTTCTTCAGTACCAATATTGCAGGTGAATTGCTCAAAAGCTTCATTTAAGACAGCTTTTATGCTACTTTCTAAAGCAGCCAGCTTTAGAAAGCAGCAAGAAAGCCATCCCAAATGAAGCCAAAGTCTCACTCTTGTAATATATCATGTCTTTTTTACCGCAATTCATTTATTGTACTATTTTTCTACGTCAAATCGTACATATGATAGGGCAGGGTCAACGAATGTAGCGGGAAGTTAGATTGGTAAAACAAGTTATAGGAGAACTTAGAAATCGTGTGTCTGTAATGAATATTATAGCTTTTAATAGGTAGTTAATGTATTTTGAGTCTTTATGACATTATAAATATCTCATTGGGAATAGTAGAGTATAAGACCTAATTATAGACTTAAAACAATAAATAATCTCACTGAGAAGACAGAAACTTGTGACTGGCAAATAGTTGGGAATGATCTAATTGTAGAATTACAACAATAATCTTGAATTATAGGCTTGCAGCAATGCCATGCAAAGACATCACTAAATGGTCTCAAAAAGTTTTCGATTATACTTGATTAAAAATTTTAGGTTCATTTGGACCTAGATAAAGGTCATACATGTCAATGGCACAAAATGGTGCATGGCACGGCGCACACACGGAGCTATTTGCTTGGTGTGGCGCGTTGCATCAAAATAGCGCGCTATTTGCGCCATGCAATCGTAATGGTGCATGATGTAAGGCGCAAATGGTAGGTGCTATTTTCTTAACATGATATAAGTTTCAAATTATAAATTATAATTAAATATTTTAAGGTTTATATATTAATATCACAATTAATTATTAATTAATCAAACATCACATTAATAAAATATCAAACAAATTTAAATGATTTAACTTTTTTTAGAATTTAAAGCTGTCATTTTTACTATTTGACGGGATTTAGGCCAAATTATGCTTAATCCTGCTCAAATCTATTGATTTAAGTTTCTGTAAGATCTAAAATTGTCATTTTTTTCTATTTGACATGATATTTATGCTTAAATTTTACTCTAATCAATATGTTTGTTATTTAATAGTACTTAATATTAATAAATATTTTTTTAATTAATTTACATTGTACATCATGTTTAAAATGGCGCGTCATGCGTCATAGCTCCACGGGGAATTTTGTGTCGTGGTGTGACATTCGTCGTTGACAAGTATGATTCATGCATACTTAGCATCATTGGGCTCAAATCATCAAACATTACATCTAGACTATAAATTTTCTGAAAATGGAGTATGAATGAATCTAATTCAAATATAGGGATGCTTTGAAATATGAAAATTTACATCAACACCCATACATGACTAGGGAACAATAGAGAAAAAAGATTCATGTACCCAGCCCACACAGTGGAATAAAGATTTCATGTCATTATTGTAACCATACATGACTAGATGATTTCCCTTAATTTTTTCATGAGGGGCAATTTGAAATAGTTTTGTATAACCGATGAACTAAATTAGAGAGAAATGTAATACTTTACAACTAAATTGGCTACATACAAATAGTCCGAGGACTCTTTTGGCCTTTTTCTCTCGAAATAAATCTAAAAGTGTGCGAGATTTTTATTGACTTTTAGTGGCATGGTCATATCAAACCTAACACTATTTACAACAAAAGCCTGTTCTTTCATTTCTCTAGTCTCGAAATTCCAGTAAGAGTTCATTTCATGAATTCTCTAAATTATATAGCATCACAAAAGACAAATAGTTCGAATAATTAATCTAAAATGACAACAGCTCAAATACCTTGTTTTTCCACATCCCCTGGTGTAGGGTTTATAATCGACCAATTTCCTTCTTCATCCACAGCTGTAATATACAATCAAATTTTACGCACAATTGTGAATGTAAATCCGTGGATTGAACTAATTTAGTTAGAGAAGGATTTGGTCCCAATTCTACTAAACGAAAGCTTACTGATCTCTCGGAGAAGTCTGGCGTTTGGATTTGTTGGTGGGCGATCATATACACCAAGAACATCTGTCTTCGTTGCAAAATTGTTGGCAAATCAAGGAAATCCCCCAAATACATCAAACTAAGGGCAATCCTTACTGCCTAGGTTTCCACGGAACAAACATTTAGGCTTCGTTTGGGATCTAAAATGGCTTTCCAGTACAAAAATTTCTAATTCAAGAAATTTTTGTACTAGAAAGCTGCTTTAGAAAGCAATAAAAAAATTGTGCCAAATGAAGCCTTAGTAACAAAAAATGAAAGGATAAATCTTAACCAGACATGAATATACCATGAGTTGCATATTAGGGGTGTCAATATTTGACCCGACCCGAATCCAACTCAAAATTTTTCAGTTCGGGTCAACCCGAACCGGGTCAAGTTCGAATTAGGGATTTCAACCCATTTTATAAAATCAGGTCGGGTTCGGGTTGACCCGGAAACCCGAAATCAACCCGGTTTGATCCATTTTTAATTAATTTAAGAGTGTTTTAAAAATTGTTATGAAATAAGTAAATGATATTTCTAAAAAATAATAAACATTATTGCCCAAATTAAATTAAGCTTGATTTATTTTAAATTGATTGAAGTAAATCTTACCTTAATTTGATTTAGGTTTAAATAAATTGAATTAAATAAAAAAAATTTAGTAAAACATACCTGAAGCATGTCGGGTTCGGGTAGGATCAAACAGTGTCGGTCAGTTTCGGGTTGAACTCAAACCCGACCCGTGACCCGATTTTGACAGCCCTATTGCATATAAAAGCATTGTTGAATAATGATAAAGGATACAAGGAATACAACATATTCTGGCAATAGGTGTTGTGCGAGATGGCGAATAATGACATCTCCACTTAGTATGGTGCAACCCTGGTCATTCAATCCTATCTTTAGAAATGGATTAAGAATTTAGCTTTTAAATTCCTACCAGTAAATAATCACGAATTCAAGACCTATAGCAAAAAAATGAAAGAATTCAATGGATGTTTTGTAAAATTCAACCTGGGAATGATCTATCACGGCATCTCCATGCAAAACCTAGAAAAAAATAGCCATCAAATTTCAGAACAAGGAAAAAATGCAACAGTGCCAATAATTTAGTAATTAATAGAAATGGCTGGGAAGCATGGAAACAAAGCCTCTTTAATTCACGTGCACAAGTGGTATACAATATAAGTTCGGCACAATAATGTAAGATATATTGAGATCTTATGCTTGTTGCAAAAGAAACCGTGGGTAATTAAATGAACTTGGACTAGTAAAATCTTATGTGCCCAAAATCTACATACCTGAGCAACAAAAATTTGCAGGGTTTAGTAAGGGGGTGATAATAAGTTATCTTGCAAGCTTCTTTATACTAGAGAAGTTAAAAGCTCTGTTAAACTTACAAAAGTGAGCAGTTGCAACTAAGGTTTCGTTTGGGACAGCTTTCGTACTGCTTCCTAAAATGACTTTTTAGTATAAAATTTTTTAATTCAAGAATATTATAAAGCAGTTTTAGAAAGAAACAAAAAAACTGTCCCAAATGAAGCCTAAATATCTCAGAGAAATAAGCTCTGATGACTTACAGGGACAAACCCAGCACAAAGAGCTTTAGTGATCTGAGAAACATCAGCACAAGCAATCTGCAAACAGCGGAGGATATGAATTTCAGAAGCATGCTCTCCTACTGGTTAGTAATATAAAAATCTGCAATCATATAATTTTCAAGAACAAGAACAGAACTGAAAATCGCCAGTATATTGAAGAGTTGACAAGCTATATATCAAAATTCAAATAGAATTTTTAGAATCACTCAAGCATGTTAAGTCCAAAGCAAAATGCATAAATACAACAAAAATATTCATAGATTTTACAGTTGCTGCTGACATTTCTACCCTGAGTTGACCACCCGCAAGCAAATGGTGATATCCCCACAGCAGTTATTCCTTCTGCAAGAGAAGGAAAATTGTTATCAGGACAGCTGTGTCACCTAATACCGCACTAGCTATTCAGGTTGCTACTAGTGTAGTTATATATGTACATATATTATTTTGTATGTTTCTCATTAACGAGGAACTTTTGTCAACAACAAATTTAAAATATTGTGTGTGCAATATGTTGAAGGGTAAAAATATTATTTCACCATAGAATAAATAACAAAATTACTTTTTTTTGGCTATATATACGGAGATTTTTCACTACCCAATATATTTGATCGAATAAGATTTATTTTATTCTCTAATGTAGATTCCTCGTAAGAGCAAGACACTGTAGTTAATTTCATCCCAAGAATATTTGACCCTTGAGAAAACTTTCGATTAAAATAGTGATTTACAGTCTCTTAATTAAAATATTGACCATGATTTTAGAGATTTTAATTTTACTGATTTGAACTTGGAATTGAAAAGGTGATTGGATCAAATTTAGAAATAATTTCACAAGGAAACCAAGAAACTTATTTAGAAGATTGGAATTTATATTTCAGCAATCTTAGAAAATTCCTAAGAAGGGGAGGAGTTATGATGTGGTTGAGACTTACATCATTCTCGGATTTTAGATCTAAGTTGATAGCCACCAATAAGGTAGTAACTTGAATCTAAATCTAACGGATGCAAGGGACTTATGAGTTGGGGACTTATGAGTTGGAAGCTCACTAAAGTCAACCTAAGATATGGTCTTGCAATTCTGTCTGAAAAGGATGACCAGCTAAATCTACCTTAGAGCTTTTAAACCATAGAGCCTTCATCTCAATGCATCTATAAGATAGGTTAGGTTGTTTTGATATTAAAAAATAAAACTTACAACTTAGCCATAAAAACTAAAACACCTAATCATAAAAAGTATGCATGCTGACTCAATAATGCAAGCATTTTTTAGTTGTCCAGTAATTAATGTAAGGGTTTGTATTTTATATGAGACTCACGAGACTATGCAAATAATATTTTTCAGCTAAGAAAATAAATTTGATGTTGATTTTGAATCATGTTTAAGCAAGTAATGTTTATCAGCCATAAACAAAGACGCCTAACCCTAGAAGCTATGTATATTGACTCAACAATGCAAACATTCTTTAGCTGCCTGATCATTAATGTGAGGGCTTTTACTGTACATGTGACTCAAAAGGCTGCGTAAATAATGTTTATCAGCTAAGAAAATAAATGTGTTGCTGATTTTGATCAGTCCAACCTTATAGATAAGCAATCAATCAATATTGGATAGCATACTAAGCTTCATAAGGAGGTTTTATATTTAATTTGATTTTGAAATCTTACCTTATTTTGGATAAACCATGCAAGTTTTATGTGCAAACAAAAATTCTTAGATGACTTTAATTTATCTTCCCATTTTGAGCATAGTCACTTATATGTGTAAGAACCGGGCATGTTCGGTTCAACTAAACTAGACCTCTATTAACAACGGCAAGAGCACCGGAGAAGAACAGTGGGCGAACACAGATTGAACGAACTGCATGCAGGCTCGGGAGGATCTGTCGAGGTCGGATCACTTGTTTGAGTGAGGAATCGAGTTCGGGAGTGAATAGCAACGACTCCTCGTGAGAGATAATTTCGTTTCGCTCACTCCAGTGAAATCAAGTGCGCGCAAGAAGCATTGTGCCAAGACAAAAATGTGTCGAGAGGAAGGAGGATGTAAGTTTGTGTTTTTTTGTTCATTTTGGTGTAAATTATTTCGTAATTTAAATTTAAGGAGTATACATGTCAATTGATTTCAGAGGAAGAAATTTGAGAGAGAAAGGGAAGGAAATTGGAAGGGAAGAAAGATCACCGAAGTACTTTGATTTAATTAAATTTAAATCAAGAATATTTAACTTGCACTAATTGTAGAATTTAATCGTTGATTGATGCAAATTCTTTTGTAAGATAGGTTCGTTTATTTATTTGAAGAAGTTGAATGCAGTCAAGAAGAAGAGGAAGAGTGCTCAACTACTTTCATAGAAGGTTAGTTATTTTCATTTTAATTTTTTTATACATGAATGAATTAAATTTGTTATTGAATTGAAAGTTTGGAGATTAATATTGACAATGAAACTTTAATTCTACAAAAATAGGAAGATCAATTTAGCGAATGAATTGATTGATGAACTAAGATATAGTATTGGTTTTCAAAAAGAGTTATAGAAAACAAATAGGTATGAGAGACTTAAATGTTAATACAAAACGTGTTCAAAATTTAATGGAACTATAGTTTTAAGGTATATATATATATATATATATAGAAAAACTATTTCAATAATTGAAGATTTAGAAGGATTTGAACACACGAGATAAATTAAGTGGGTAATTACAATTGTTTTATAACAATTACAATTTTCTTTTATTTTTATTATAATTATTACATATTATTGCATTATGTTGACTGAATGATTAATTGAGAAGAATAAAAAAAATGGAAATGTTAGTTATAGTAATTATCTTTTCTTCATTTCTTGCTATTATTGAACATTATAATATGCACAACTATTTGTTATAATTAAATATTTAATGTGCAATAAATTTGAGAATA
>NW_021319484.1:1297753-1300314 GCF_001605985.2 Dendrobium catenatum | reverse complement strand
TGACCGTGAGGGTCTTCTGATTTTTCTTTGATTTTCTAATATTAGCTTGTAACCATTATTCCAATAGTAAAGTTTTTTATTATAGTTTTCAAAATATGTTAACTAGTTGAATTTATGCGAAATTGATCGAATATGAAGCTAGTCGACTTGAATCTGATCGGTTTAATAAAAGGATAAAATTCAAACATGATCCATTGACTTATGTTGACAATCCTATAGCGGCCTGACGCGCCCAATTAGTCGCGCTCTATCTGGTGTCCCGCATCTGCAGCCTGCCTTGCCTCGAGCATGCATTACTAGCCCTGCACGGCTGCACCCACACACTTGCGGCCTGCCTCACCCACACTAAACCTCACACTCGCCCACGCTTGACCCCACTCACTCGCAGCACATGCTCGACCAGACGCCCGCAACCGGCACTTGATCACGTGCTTTGTGCATGGGTCAGCATGTTGGGTTGGGTCGACCCAAATTTAGGCTGGTCGAATTCATGTTCAGATTGCTGACCTGTTTTCATAATAAGATCGGGTTCATATCAAGTTAAAATAATGATGAATCATTTTCAGGTTGGAGCCGAACTCAACCCAAAAAATACATTTTGTACAAATGACTGACAATAAACTCTTCTTCTGCTTATTATAATTTTAAAGAGAAGATTGATTGGTTAATACATCTTAATGATAATTTTATTTTTTTAATTATAATCTGATTAATAGTGTTTGACTACCATTTTATTATTATTATTTTAAAATGTTTTAGAATTCATAACAACTCTCTATCACCATAGTTATTATCCTAATATTCAAACAAAGCAGTTGCATTATGTGATTTTTAAATAAAAAATTTAGAATTTTTTAATTTATAATTATTAAGATACATTTAATAATTTAAAATATTTTTTTTTTTCATTTCTTTTTCAAACTTAAACTTATAAATAATCATAACTGATTATCATAAAGTCATAAACTCATAATATTATCGTTTATGAGGCTTGAATGGACCCGTTTCTTTACAGCTTTTCTTTCGGGCCGTGTTATTGATAAGCTTGGATTGTTGGCCCAATTAGTCAAGACAGGCCTTAAATTTCAGCAGCTCGCATTTTAGGCTTGGTTTGGGGAACTTTTATTTGGTCCGGTCATAGGACGTAGCTCTACGTTCGGCCGCCAGTAGAATGTCGCCACGCGTTCTCACTAAGCTTTCTGACAGATAAAAAATATTTGTTGCTATTTTTTATGACAGATAAACATATTAAATTGAAATAAAGTGGTTTATTTATAACAGAATAATGATCAAACAATTTATATTAGAAAAATAACTAAATATTCTATTTATTTAACAGAAAATTAAGAAATGTGAAACATATATATGAAGACTTGATATTAATTTATTAATATAAAAAGATGCTCTATCAACTTTCATATAAATTTTTTTTAATAGGTTATCCACTCGCTCTCACCTCGAAAGGGTGCTTAGCAGCGTGACTAATTCTCGACAGACTTAAAAGAGGCACCCACCCAAGAAACTCCTGACCCGTATTTGATTAGGCCCCATTTAAGAGGTGTTGCCGCTGAATCGAGCACGGATTTGGAGGTTCCCAATCGTACTAGTCCACGAATCAAACTAAGCAATGGTGGGTGACTTTCATATAATTAGTTGTCATATTTGAAATATGTAGAAATTACATGCAGAGTTCGGACAGGATGGGAGAATCATTCGGATTTTATGAGTATTGTGTATCCTCACAGAATGACAGAATTCAGACGAATATATTGTGTATCCTTACAGAATTCAGACGGCTTTCTCGTCGGCATGAAATAATCTCTGTGAAATCTGAGCTTATTTGAGTAACATATTTATTTTCATATAAATGATGTGCTAACAAAAAAACATGCGGAAAAAATATTATGCTTTTATTTGTGTTAAGAGTATAAGATAGATAATATAAATAAATACATAAAATTAAAAATATATATAATTTTAAAATAAATGTTTTTTTTTTTTCAGGACAAAATATATATCATAATCGTAAGAGGCAATTTGATTTAATATTTTTAAAATACTTACATTTAAGAAATGTAGAGTGACATATAAATTATTTGGTTTGATATAAATTAAATGCATTAATATATATTTTTTATTGGTGTCATCAATGTTGAACATTTTTTTTTATTATGCCAATAATAATTTTTTTTAAAATGCAAATATACAACTAAAAATTCATTTGTGATAGCTTTTTTGGTGTTTTCTAAAGCATTTTTTTAGTACATAAAATTTTAATTCAAAATTTTTTGTACTAGATAGCTGCTTTAGAAAGCAGCAAGAAAGCTATTCCAAACAAAATCTAAAATAACCAACCGAATAATCCTTAAAAAACACTAAATTCTAAACCCTAAAAAGCAAAGGAAATGCTAATGATAGCAAAAGATAATCATCCGTGAAGTAATCATTAATCTTTAATTAAAAAAAAAAAAAAACTTATTTTGTAGGAGCCTTATTTGTTATAAATACAAGAGATTAGACTGAGAAAAGGCAAATAGGAATTCATGAAAGTGAGAAAAATT
>NW_021319484.1:1276823-1297682 GCF_001605985.2 Dendrobium catenatum | reverse complement strand
TTTTTATTTATTAAGTTGAGTAAATCAAAACCGGGCGGCAAAAATTGAACTAGTGGCTCGAACTCGTTTAGAATGGAACGAGTCGAGCTCTAGTTCGAGCTAGCTTTCAGACTGACAAGCTGAGCTCCATTGTGCCAAAACTCAACTAGACTCGACTCGTTTACACCCCTAGCTGAAAGTGCAGTCTGAGGTATGTTACCCAGCTTTATCTCCTCGCCCAAATTTTGTTTTTTTATGTTTTTTTTTTCTTATCATTGGGCATTCTCAAGAGTTCAATTCAAATTGCAATTTATTTTGCATGTGAACAAATAATAATATCTTTAGTATTAGCAATTTAATAAGATCAAGTGCTTGTACAATTTTTAGCTAAGTGGCAAAGACATTATAGCTTGAATGTTGGGGAGGATGTTGTGTATGGAGTGATGGTCCACTTCTTGAAGACAAAATAAACACAACCTTAAAGTGATTTGTGATGTGGCATAGGAAGGTTGGCAAGAAATTTTCCCCAAATAGAGGTGAAACTAATATGACTCTAGGCGACAACTTGGGCGAATATTGAAGCTTGTTGAGGCGCTAAGGATGGTTCAATATATTATAGATGTGGGAATAAGGAGTGAATGGATAAAACTCATTAAGTCGAGATGGCAATAAGAAGTGCATGGATCAATTATTTGTATGAAGAGATGAGAACATGACACCTATGCTTCTAACTCAATAAGGAGACATAGAGATTATGAACAATAAGACATGATTGAAGAGTGAGAGGGTGAAGAGTGAAGAATATAATATATTAGAGATTTTATAGTGATTCTAGCGAGATAACATATGTCTATTAAGCCACTAATAAGTAGGTTTTCAGTTATCAAATGAGAGTTATGTGCTCTTCATTTTGGGATGGGAAAAGTAGGATGATCTAATCTTTTAAGTTACAGAAGTTGATGGAAAAAAAATATTTCTCCTTTTTAATGGAGGACTGACTGCACAATACCTCCATGCTTCTCCATTGTATCCTTCCCCCTTCCTCTTCCTTGCTCTCAAGATCCCCTTCCTTCTTTTATCATCCTCAGCTCTTCTTCACTTGTGCCAGTTGATATATGAAATGATTATTAGATAATGATGGCAAGACATAGCATCAAAGATAAGGATAGTTGCATGGAACATCTGGCCACATTTGCTGCTAATGCTGTAAGTTAGCGATGATGTGTATTAGGCAAAGATCATGGGTACATAAGTTTGAATAACATGGATGGAAGTGACAGTTCAAGGGGTACTTTAATATTTTGTGTCATTCAGAAATTACAATCCATGTGTGAGCATGAAGTTGTAGTGCTCCATGCGGAAAGAAAATCACCCAACCCAAAATATATATAAATATAATAAACAACTACAAAATAATAAATACCAAAAATAATTTGCTGTTGGTAACCTTGCTTCTGAGATGGTGGTCCACCAAATACACCTGAAGGACCTGATGAAAAAAGACAACGGGTGTCAAACTCAACAAGTAACTAATATATATCAAAATATAAATGGAAAATGAATAGGGCATGCAATATGAACAACCAAAAGGTAGAAGCAACAACCTAAAGAGAGGAGTATCAATATATAATCCCAAAATAAAAAATAAGCCATGATATATGTCATGTTTCCTATAATAGAAATCTAATATGCTATTGACATTACTATATGTGGCAAGTTACTATCAATACAATTATTTTAAATGCCAGAAAATGCAATCACACCAGGATCATCATACCTCAAAATGACCTACAGTCATTTATTACTTCTAGTTCATGTTTGCTTATATTCCTTTATATTTAAATTTATATTTTTGTTGTTAGTTTAGCAATTATGCACACCAGGAAGGTAAACACCAACCCATGGAAATTTAGTAATTTTTCGTAGATTCGTCACTACAGGAGCTTGTCGACCCCGGCTAGCCAAAAACCAATATGGTTATATCGACAAACGCACAAATATACAGTGCAAGTATTATTAGAATAAATCAACACGTGTTATATAAATCAACATGATAATTATAATTTATATAATCAATATGATTTAAATAAAACTAATGTATATGAATTTAACCTTTTACAATATGAACCATTTTAAATGCTAAAAGCTTGTACATTAGCAAATCAAAATAAAATTATTTCTTTCATATGATGATTTCAATATGAGCCATAAATAAGGTCCTTGGTATGCACAATACCAACAAATATTGAAAATAGAAATGACAATCTAAATAATTATAATATGAATATCATGAATTATGCTCCTAACAAAAAAGGGTACATTTAAACTAAAAATAAATAACAATTACTTACCTCTAGGAGAGCGACATGAAACTTCAAGCCTAAATGATAGTCAACTAAGAGTGCTAAGAGGGCCACGACTCTAATGTCTTACAAATAAGAATCATGATGAATGCACCAATGCTTGAAACATAAGGTTTACAAACCCGAGCTTCAATATTTCTATATAGGAATATAATGAATATCCTCAATCAAGCCTAAATAATAACATAGCAATTTGAACATCAAACTTAAACAACACTTCCTCCCAAAGAAAGATAAACTTATCATAATAGTATTTCCATATTATACAAATCAAATAACATAAACTCTACAAAAGTGTGAACATCCCTTTTAATGCTAGGTAATAAAGAAGAACGAAAGAACAAAAGAGAAAAAGAGAAGGTTTGAACTCACTATTGGAGGAAGGACTCGTTGCAAACTATTGTCATGAAAAAAGGGCAAGGAGGAAGGATAATAAAGGGTTTCAATGGCTGTTGCAGGAGAGAAAGAGGAGGATATGAAGCCCTAAACTTGTATTTGCATACCTAAATGGCAAGAGGAGAAATATATAGGGAGAGCAAAGGCGGGAGAATCTAAAGGGTTGAACTCACTATTGGAGGAAGGACTCGTTGCAAACTATTGTCATGAAAAAAGGGCGAGGAAGGATAATAAAGGGTTTCAATGGCTGTTGCAGGAGAGAAAGAGGAGGATATGAAGCCCTAAACTTGTATTTGCATACCTAAATGGCAAGAGGAGAAAGATATAGAGAGAGCAAAGGCGGGAGAATCAAAAGGGCAAGAAGAATCACGTGATTATCGCGATTGAGAGGATAAATAGGAAAATAAGTGCTATAGCAATCAAAAAATAAAAATCACGTGCTATAGTACTTATTTTTTCTGTCATGGCTTGCTCGATAAGAAGAAGAGGGAAAGGGAGTGGGAGAAGCTAGAAGTAAGATAAGAGTAAATCTGGGGCTTTTTGTCCGTCATTACTTTTATGATAATTATTTAATTTGTTGTAAGTAATTATTCTTTTACTTCTATTTTTGATGATTTTGATTTATATGAATTTGATATCTTCTAAATCAGATAAAAATGCACTATCTCCTGATTTCATGAGTTTTCACTAGCTTGTAACTTTTAATATATTATAAATTTAATGATTATGAATAATTTAATTTAATTTTATTGTATTTCTATTAGTTAAATATGTGTATATGAACTTCTGTGTTAAATGAGTAGGGAAAAAGACATACTATAAATGGGTTGATAGTGATGTAAATTGATGTAATATGTATGTACTGAAATAATTGATATAATTGATATGTACTAGAATGCGATATAATTAATTTGACTGAAAGGATATTCTGATTGATATCAGATATATTAAATTTAATTTAAACATTAACTAGGGCAAACTGTTTTCATATAAACGATAAATATAAACGTCGAAAAGTATAAATGCAATTTTGGAATATTTACAATTTCGTATAAGCTGAAAACATAATATGTATAATAGTCATGATACAAAACAACTGATCCATCACTACTACACATCATAAGAAAAAAAAAAGTGCATAATAAAAATTTATTAAGCACGCCCAAAACCTCACTTCATATAATTCTTACCTTTATCTTAAAATATATTAAAATCACATAATGAATAAAAAAGCCCATCAACTAATATGCTACAACTAAAATCACTGCACAACAATGACATAATACATAGTGTAGACATACATATCATTT
Organism: Dendrobium catenatum; assembly: GCF_001605985.2. Taxonomy (NCBI): domain Eukaryota; kingdom Viridiplantae; phylum Streptophyta; class Magnoliopsida; order Asparagales; family Orchidaceae; genus Dendrobium; species Dendrobium catenatum. Next base: position 1,293,634 of record NW_021319484.1, on the reverse strand, counting down.
GCCATTGTATCAGTCTTTTATCATATATTATATCAGAACCAATCTGGATGCATGCATATCAATCATGTTTATGATATCATTCAATCAAGTCTCCTTAATAATTACTTCTCAACAATCAATCTATCATTTATATGACTCATCAGTCATCCATCATATACATCACATGTCCTATTTATTATTAGTCATTTGCCATATCTATCTATCATATATATAATCAATCAATCTAATAGTTTGTCCATTAATAATCAATCTAATTGTTATATCAATAAGGAGTCATCACTCTCTGCCCGTCGGTGTAATCGGTCAACTATTTATAGGCTAACATCCAGGTTGACAATATAACTTTTATTTTAAGAAAAAATTGTCTACCCACCCTCCTGTAAAGGGTAACGACACACATGCGCATCATTTTAATCATAATTATATTAAACATTATATATATTTAATGCAACTATCAGTATACTCATATATAATTTTTTTAGTCATATCATCATTTCTCTCACCCAACAAATCAGTTCGTTCATTTACATATTCTTATGTATATCATTTCCTTCATATCATATATATACGTATTGTTAAAGACATCTTGTACACATCATATATATAATCATCATGATATGCAAAACTACAATGTGCTTGTCATATGCATGTATACGTATAATGCCAAGATGCATGTCATTACAAAATGAACAATAATCATATGCATATATTTATTCAAATCCAGATTCAATACATTGTCTAATGATAATTTCACGGTTAGAGTTTTCCTGTTTATTTTAGATAAAATAACACACATACAAAACTAAATGATAAAATTATCATATAAGCCAATTAAAACATTCAAGATAATGATACCTATCACATACTAAAAGTTGCATAGTGAAAGTTCACTAAATCATGAGATATTATATTTTTATCACTTTTAGGAGAAAGGAATATACCAATCTCAAAATCATTAAAGACAAATGTAAAGCAGAGGTCGCTTATTGAGATCATAACACTTTTTTATAATAGAGGAAACATATAGAAAAGCCCCATAGAGCTTCCTCTCTCTTTTCTTTCTCTTATTATCTTCTTCTCTTCCTTAGCTCCTTCCCTGGGAAAACAAAATAAGGGGTAGGGGAGGGTTGAGTGGAGGAGAATATATATATATATATATACATAATATTTTTTAGTGCCTAGCGACACGGTGCTCCAATGATCCAATCCGACACAACAACACTGCATACTCATTTCAGAGTTATTGTAAAACATGGAGCATCGATGTTGCCTTGCCGAATTTTGACGCCCTAGCACGACACCCCTAAAGCCGATGCGTTATAAATTATTTTAAGATTTTAAGATTTTGACATCTCCAACCCTTAATTATTTGTTATTTGTTATAAACTCAAGCTATCGAAATCAAAAAGAGAATGGTTGATGAAGAAACTTTATGCATGAAAAACCTAAGATAAATCAACATAAATTGCTTAACTTTGTATAATGAAAAAGAATCTTTCTTGATTTGTAGAAGTTTATCTACAAATAGACATCTCATTTTAAACTTAATTATTATGATTACATATTAATTAAGTTTTAATGATACTATGAAAGTTTTAATTAGCCAAAATAAAAAGTTGGTAATGAATTACTTCATCCAATTGCATGATTATTAATCATTATAGTTTTACTTTACATAGTGAAAAATAAATGAAGTTTAATAATTGTAATGAAACCTATTGATCCTTAAAAACTGTTATTTCTACATACTCTTATTAATTTAGTAATTAAATATTTATCCCAACTAATTATCATAATTCAATCCCATTTTTCTTAATCAAACTTATAATTATATCTTAATTGATATAATTTAAATAATTAAAGCTACTATTTTTTAATGCCAACATGAAAATTCCAATTATTTTAAGCCATCTTAATACCTCCCTCCATTATTCGGGCAAATTATTGGGTCAGGTGACCGAACGCAGAGATAGGTTCGGATAATAATAAAATATTATTTTAAAATTATCGCAACTAAAGCGCAACTAAAGCGCAACTAAAGCGCAACCAAAGCGCAACTAAAGCGCAACCAAAGCGCAACTAAAGCGCAAGTCAAAAAGCGCAACTAAAGCGCAACTAAAGCGCAACCAAAGCGCAACTAAAGCGCAAGTCAAAAAGCGCAACTAAAGCGCAAGGTGACGCGGCAAATTTTTATTGGCTGTCCGAACTTATCTTTTGGCTCCGGTCACCTGACCCAATAATTTGCCCTCCATTCGACGCTCGGCGAGGAGGCCGAGGCCATGGAGTTCCACTCAGAGAGTCCAATCTCCATGGAGGTTCCCTCCTCGATCCAAGCCCTAGCCCAGCACAAGCACGTTCGCTGCATCGTCAAGCTCGGTCTCTCTCTCTCTCTCTCAAGCTCGGTCTCTGTGGGTGTGTTTTCTTATTCGAATCCGTGAAACTTGTGAACATTTTTCGTTCAGGTGGGGCAGCCATCACCTGCAAGAATGAGCTGGAGAGGATTAATGAGGAGAGTCTGGTAGTAGTATGCTCACAGTTGAGGGAAGCGATGAATCCGGAGACGGTGGAGTCTCAGGGGAAGGTTTTAGGGATGGATTGGAGCAGGCGGCTGGGGGCTTCTATCGACTCCTTCGCTGATGATTTTGACGTGGATTCCACGTTGGTTTCCGATAGCGGCTTCATCATTGTCCATGGAGCAGGTTTGCCCATTACTTCTTTAGCCGAGTTTAGACCATAGCCTTGTGGTAAAATATGTGAATGCGAGGTTTGGTTTAGCGTTTGGAGGAAGCGAAAGGATTAAGCAGGTGGATTATGTTGGAGGTTAATCTGATTCATCACATATTGGGGTGATTTGACGATGAATCAGCTAGGTGAAGTCATCTCAATTAATCGTTAGTAAGCTATAATTACATTTTCTTGGATGCATGCATCCCACATCACCGCTCACCAACCCACTCCTACTCCATTCGATTTCGGCATCAACGTTTCCTGTAGATATTCCTCTTAACAATTGTTTTAGCTTTTTTAAGTTGTTTTCATTGATTTGTAAAGTGGTGCAGCCATATGTGCCAGTACATGTATTGTTTTAGTTAGTCCTGGTAATGGTGTCAGTCTTTGAGCTCAGTCAGTTGAGTTGACAATTTGAGGCTTGATATTCTAATAATTATACGGGGGATTTACATACATACCACTTTATATGATATATATCTAACATCCGAAACTTTAAAATTTCATTCCCACCACACATATATAACTTTAATATCAAATATGTCGCTCTTATATTTCATTCCTACCGTCCATAACACCCTGTAAACTTTAATATTTCATTCCTTGCACACATTTGATCTTTGGATAGTAGGCTTGAAATATTAAATTTGTGATTGTTAGATATGCAAATAGCATGATATAAAGTGGTATGCATGTAAATCCCCTAAATCCTAATTATATCTGTCCTTACTAATGCTTTTGCAATTTGATCTAATATGGTTATATATTTTAGCTCAACTAATTTGTTTTCTGCTCTAAATTTATCATACTACACTCCTGCTGTATGAACTCTAGAGAAGCAAAAAGATGGTAAAGCATATCTTAATCAATCATGCTGAGGTTGATGAAGATGCTGATGTTTTCATCATATTGGATAAATAATTGAAAGAAATTTTTGTGGATGAGGCATCATTTTAGGCGCAATTTCTATATCCATGCTAAGTTTTCTTCATCAGCCACACGACTTTTATTTGTGTAGGTTCTTTTGGACACTTCCAAGCCAGTAGAACTGGAGTCAACAAAGGAGGATTACATCTTCCACTTGTTAAGGCTGGTTTTGTGGCTACTCGGATCTCTGTGAGTGTTAAGTCTACTGAATTATTTTACCTTTGAATCTTAAGATGCTACGTGTGTACAGATCAGGGCATCATGTTGCTTATTTCTTTTCTTGCTTTCTGTTTTTCTGCTTTATACTTCTAGCTATTTTACCATTTTTTTTAGTTTCCACATGTCTTTTCTTTTGAAATTGACAATTAACATGATGGTTCTTCTAAATCTCTAGTACTGATGTGCTTTATCATACAAAATGATATTAACTGGGGTAGATAAGTGAAAATCTCTTCTTTGTTTTCCCTTTTCTCCTTAAAATAGCTTAGTTTTCTGAGGTCAGGAGGACTTCTTTGTAAAACTGGGCAACTATAGCAGTAAACTTTTCCGGAACAATGATCATTGGAAAGCAATAAAAGTGCAGTGGCTTTAAACTACTTTCCTGAGATCTTCTACATAATGTCTTCTGATTCTATGCATCTACTCAGTGAAAATTGTGGATTAATCTAGTAACATTCCCGTAATGGAAGATGGTACACCCTAGCAAGAATGGGTATGATGAATTATTTTATCTTCACCCGCTGTGGCAAAACCTGGGGTTAAGGCCAATAATGGTGGCTTTGTTTTAAATGTAGAGAAGTCATATCATAATGATACAATAATGACAATGAGAGAAGGCGAACCTAGATTCATTCATCAAAGCAAAATGATTACTTGCTAAAAAAAAGAAATAATTTCTAAGAAATACACTTGAATAAAATATTGCTAAATGGACACAGACTATTACTCATCCCACATTAGGATATGTAACTAAAGATGTTCTTGTGGTGGTGGTAAATGAAAAAAATGAGATAAATTTGCATTAACGTCAATGAGTGTGCTTGCAAAACAAATTTTGCAGAGTACTTCTTATTAAGGCATAAACGGCAATGCATAAGACATTAAAAAATGCTTAGTAGTAAAGACAAAAAAATTATGATAATATCTATGCGTAATAGAAGCAACATGAGAACTAATCAACAAAAAAGATCTGTATGCAGCAAACTTTACATGCATTCAAAATCACCAATTTTTTTTTAATAATAATTGGAGGCATAATGCAATAAAGCTCTACTAAGAAGAAGCTTACATTTATGTCCAATGCACAACTATAATAATTTATCAATGAACAAAATAAACAATCACAATATCCAATCCATGACTAAGCTAAGCAATCAATGAGCATTCACACTAAATTTTTAAATATCAAGAGAGTCTCAATGGATTTTCATCCATCAATAATGTTCATAACAATTTAGACCTGATGATATTCCAATAGAGGTGTGGAAATGCTTAGGAAATGAAGGAATTTCTTGACTTAAAAAAATTTCAATGTTATTTTAAAAACTAAAAAGATGCCAATGAGTGGAGGAGTGTATTGATTTATATTTTTAAGAATAAAAGTGATGCATAGGAGTTTGCTAATTATAGATGAATTAAGTTAATGTGTCATGCATTAAAATTATGGGAGAGAGTTATTGAGCATAGGTGATGGCGTGATACTAATGTTTCTCAAAATTAATTTGGATTCATGCCCGATAAGTCTACTATGGAACTTATGCATTTATTGAGAGGTTTGATGGAGAAGTATAGAGAGAATAAAGATAATCTACATATGATATTTATTGATTTAGAAAAAGCATATGATAAAGTTTGAAGAGAAGTGCTCTGATGAGTTCTAGAAAAAAAAAAGAGTAAAAAATGCTTATATTAAAGTCATTAAAGATATGTATGTAGGAGCTATTACTCATGTTCAAACACAAGGTGGTTTGACCAAGTATTTTCCTATTTCAGTTGAATTACATCAAGGATCAACTTTAAGCCCATGTCTTTTTGCTTTAGTCATGAATGTTCTTACTAGACATTTACAAAAGGATGTACCATGGTTTATGCTTTTTTGCTGATGATATTTTTCTTCTTGATAAAACTAGAGAGGGAATTGATGGAAAACTTGGTTTATGGAGCTCAACAATAGAGTCTAAAGGTTTTTGTTTGAGTAGATCTAAAATTGAATATATGGAGTGTAATTTTAGTGAGAGGATAGCAATTTTGGACGATCAATTTATTAATAAGAGTACACATTTTAAATATCTTGGGTCTATTATTCAAAGTGATGTTTGTTATGTGTGTAATCTGATTGTGTTGATCAATCTGATTATTATGTTGTCTCGGAGCTCAAAGATTGTCATGTATATTGGGGGGTGCGGGGGGTTTACCTCCTGCTTGGGTTCGAGTGATTTGCACTTAATAGTTTTTTTTTTTTCGTATAATGCCATAGTGCTGCGTAACCGAGTGCCCCGACGTTGTATTCCCGAACGCCCCAACGCTAAACCACAGAGAGCAGAGCACCGTATCGGCCTAGATATGGCACCGTAATGGTGCAAGAAATAGGTTTGAGCACCACAGCTCCCCAAACTGGCGCTGTAGCAGTACAAGATAGACTGAACATTTTTCTTTCTCATTTTCTGAAGGGTTGCGTCCCTTAGAGTTATTTTACTTGACTTTCTCTTGTATTTTAGTTAGGGCTAGAGTGAGAACAATGCTTGTGAGAAGAGAAACAAGAAGAGAGTGAGAGAGAAGGGAGATATGTACTTATTTATCCCAATTTGTAATAGTGGATTTCTTGGTGTGGTGTTGCTCCGTGGTTTTTTCCCTATTTTGAATTTTTCCACATTAAATCCTGGTGTTCTTTACTATTCCTTTGCTTTTACTTTTTTGCTTGTTTCGTCATTGTGGTGCTTACTCCTCCTCATCTTCCCCAACAATGGTGAAATAGATGGGGATATTATTAGTAGAGTTCAAGTTGGATGACTGAAGCGGAGGAATGCATTGGGCCTGTTGTGTGATAGAAAGATACCCTCAAATTTATAGGAAAATTCTATTAAATGGTGGTGAGATCTATAATGCTTTATGACGCAGAATTTTGGCCATTGAAAGAGACGCATAAAATTAAGTTTAGGGTTGCAAATATGAGGATGCTCGGGTGGATGAGTGCCTCACTCTTAGAGATAGAATTGGAAATGAGTATAGATATTACAAAATTAATGATTTTAATATCAAATAGATTGCTTATTTAGAAATACAAAATACTCAATATCACACATTATCATACATTGCATATTTTTAAAATATTGAATGAAAAAAAGATGAAAAAGACCATTTGCATGTTCTTTACTTAAAAAAATGGAAGAATGTAAACAATTCATCATAATAAAATATATGAAGGCATTGTTAGTACTATATTATATAAATTGATTATTATATATTTATTGTGTTTAATAATAATAATAATAATAATAATAATAATAATAGTAATAAGCAAAATAACCAATTAGATACTAATTTCACATTGATTGAACACCCCTCAAATTAGATTGACTGCTATCGTTAATTAGGAAATTTTAATAATAATAATAATAATAATAATAATAATAATAATAATAATAATAATAATATGAATAATGGCATAGAAATAAGCAAAATAACCAATTAGATACTCTTCCAATTAGTATAGATTCACAATTTCACATTGAATGAACACCCCTCAAATTAGATTGACTGCTATCGTTAATTAGGAAATATTATACATAAATATCATATGCATTTAAAAAAAGTGTAAATTTGTTAGAGTTATATGTGATTTTTTTTTCTTACGATAAATAAATCATTTGATATTATAAATATTATCTTAAGAATTCCTAGCATCATCATATAATCTATTTTAATTACAATATTAATAATTTTGAAAATAGCACATATTATCATATCACTCATGCATCAATATGTTAAACACCTAAAAACATGCTCTAGATAATTAATTTAAATTCCCTAAATCCTATTGAGTCTAATCATGTTGTGGCCTCAACTATGATGCTATGTTTCACATCAATAACCCGATCTATTAGCCAACTTATACAGGATCATTGCCAATAAAATTTGAAATTTTTTGAGAATTACGCTAGTTAAAATCATTGGGTTTGAATTAATGACATTCCAAAATTTTTTAAAATTTGATATGTTAGAAACACTCAAACACTCACACACATATACACTAATTATTGCCTATACTTGAAAGATTATGCTTTCTTTTTATCATGACACAGGCATATGCATAACATTATAGATAATTAGCATCATTTGGTGTGCACACATTTCAACTGGATTCATTTGGTGTGCGCACATTTTAGGTTTACCTCTACCTTTCTTAACATTCGTCAAATTCAATATATCTACTCTCTTGATCGTGTTGTTGGAAGGCCGACGTTTTATGTGTTTAAACCATCTAAGGCGACTCTGTCTGATTTATCTGTCACTAGAGCTAGCATGTTACGTTATATTTAGATTGAATTATTTCTATAATTCACCTAACATTAAATTTTGATTTTAAATAAACATTATATATATATATATATATATATAACGTGATTAGTGGATTATATAATCAACATGCAAATTGAATTTAGAGAAAATTATTTAATTATTTAATTAATATTAAAGGCAAATTTAGTATTAAATGTTAAATTAAATAAATTTCTCCAAAAATATAAAAAAATAGTAGAAACTATTTTAATAGAACAAATATATTATATATTTTTAAACATAATTTTCTTTAATTTACACCAATTTAATATTTGAATAATTAATAGTAGCACAATGTAAAATTATATGAAGTATTTAACCAAAATAGCACACGCATTTATTTATAGAAAATATAGAGTAGTTTTTTAAAAAATAAAATTTATTTCATAATTTTGTGAATTGTATTTACTTAATTATGAATTTTTGAAGTTTTGTGATTAATTTAAATCTCCAATTTCACGTTTAGTTAACTAGGATGGCCTAGCATGTGAAACAATCTCTAATTGGGTGGTGAAAGTGGTGGTCGTAGCATTCTTTACACATGATCTATGTGCAATGCAAGAATGATGAAGTTTCGTGCGGCTAAACCTCAGTCATTGGATCTCATTTTTGTGATCCAATTGTAGTTGTTTATCTTCTTCCATAGCCGATCTATATCTAAAATTGTTGATTTTGTGGCTTTTCCTAAGGATATGTGGGTGCATGAGGGCTGGGGTGTGGTTGGGTTTGGATGATAGGGATGGAGGCTTGCTGTTGTGGAGCTCTGTAGTGGTGACGGTGGCAGAACCGTCTGCTTGCAGGAAAAAAAAAAAAAAAAAACTTTTTTTATGAGAGTTGTGCTTTTAGTTTGGTGGTGTGGGATGGTTTTACTAAGGGGCCTTCTCTAGGATCAATGCAAACGTATCTTATGTCATTACAACAAAACTAGGAGCTTTAAGGGAATGGAAAGGTGGAAGATGTTAGAGAGCTATATCTTGGCGATGGTTGAGTTGAAAATAGCCTCAAGTCTGCTTGTTTTGGTTTATTGACTTTTCTGGAGCTACAACAAGAGGCTTCATGGGAGAAAGATCTTAGGGAGAAGAGAGCAACTGTCTAGAAAAAAGTTCATCCTCAAAATTTTTTTATTTTTCTTATCCACAGCTTGGGCATTGGGAGGAGCATGGGCTTGCCTTGGTGAACGTGTTAATGAACGGAGGCTGCTCTTATCCATGCAGTAGTTTATTTCTAACTAATTTGGCTTTAGGTTTAGTTTAGACCATAGTTTGATTGTTTAAAGGCATATATTTGATCATCCCTTTAAATGCTGACTAAGTGGATCCTAGATATAAAGGTGGCTTTTTGAGCGGCAAGCTAGACTTGAAGATTGCTATGGAATAATATAGGCTAGCACGATTTTTATTTAGTTAACCGTTTGGGTTTCAATTAAGTGCTTTGTTGAATAAAAAAAATGCGTGAGCACAATGACGTAGATGTCTTATTTAGTATTGACAATCTAGATTAGAAATAGTCCTTGATGCAATAATGAAGATGGTTCTAGTAAGGATTGGCAGCTTTCTTTTGGCTGATTGACGTTTGTCATGTGTCATCTTATTTTAGCACCATTACCATGAAACTTAAATCATGTTACCAGAAGTACTTTGATTGTTTCTTTTCATTTTGATGATGAGTAACACCATCGCAGAGTTTGGAAAATGCATATGTTGCGAATGAGCTGGTCATTTCCTTCACTCTTGATTATATTGAACTTAGTTCCCTAATACAAGCTTTTTTATGTTTAAATTTGATCACAAAATTCAATTTGCTTGTTCATCTTATTATTTCTCAAAGAATGCGGGTTTCTAAAATACATTGTGCTATATGAGAAACTTCCAACTTCTTGCTATTTTTCATCTTAACTTGATTGTTTTTTTGCAACAATTCTCCCTAGAAACATTTAAAATTCTTCATGTATTTTACATTTTCTTATTTGCATGTTTTATTTATGATAGGTAACATCACTGAACCTTGAGATTGTTAGAGCTCTTGCTAGAGGTAACGTGTTAAGTTTATTTCTGCTTCAATTAGATGTTGCCATTTGGATTTGTTAAAGACCTAGCACTAATTCATTATAAATTTAACAAACACCAAAAGAGACTCCTTTTTCAATCTTTTTGTTTTGTTTGCCTTGGTCCTTTCATACATTTGACATCGATCATTATTCAACTCAATTGATGTAAATGGCGGGCTTGCAGCTATAGCTAGGTTGTCTCAATTATGGCCTTAGGTCATAGTTTTGAGTAAGAGAAGCAACCTCTTTGCATTTTCTATTTTGATCAACCCGTACAAACTTTCTATTGGCAGGAACAACTGATTACATTGTTTTGGTACTTGAAAAAATCGTAATGATGTGTTTTGCATGTTAATGTTCTGCAGTGTGGATAAAGAGAGATATTTGGAACACTTAGTTTTACCTTCTCCTTAGTTGATGAGGAAATAGAAGTTGCGAGAAACAAAGTTTTAATTTAAAATTTGTCGAATGCAAACTTGCTTGTTACATGCGTCAACTGTAGTACTGACAATCTCGAGCAGAACAACACTTCAAAAATGGAACCTTTCTTAAAATTACCTACTCCTACTATGGTCTCAGGCTTGAAATTTGAAAGTCTTTATTTATGATTACTCATTACATTTGGTGTTCCTAAACATTGCTATTTTGTGTTTCTATATATGCTTTTTGGAGATGTTATCTAACTATTAAAGAGTGTTATTAGGCTTTAGAATTTTCTTTATAGATCTTTGCCCTGGTAGGATTATGGCTAATAATAATGATGATGATAATTATGCGGATGTTTCTTTCATTTACCTTGTTTGATGTGTTGTTATGTTGTGTTTTTGTTAGGCGGGCCCCTCCGGTCCTTACTTACTCTAGGCGGGCCCCACATGGAGTTAATTCAAGGGTTGGAGGGAAAATTTGAATGGAAAGGGGGGGAAATTTGAATAGAAGGGCTGTTTAGGGATTTTGTATGGGGATGAGAGTTAAAGAGGGGGAAAGGGGGGAATTAGGTCCTCATCTTGAATTTGAATGAAAAGTTTGAGATCTCATTGTGTGCTTGGGCTCTAGGGTTTGCTAGAGACTTGTGGAGAGTTGTTCTTCCTCTCGAATCGAAGAATGTTGTATTTTCTTTGTTTTCTTGCATCTACTAGTGAAGATCTTGCTTCGTTTCTCTTATTTCCACTGTTTGGTGCAAAAAAATCTGCTGCGAGGAAGCTGTCAAACTGCTGGGACAGCAGTTTTTCCTCTGTTTTTGTGCTAATCTTGATTAGGTTTGCTTGCGAACTCAAGTATTACCTTAGGGTTACTTGCGAACTCAAGTATTTCCTATCAGTTTTCTCTCTAGTTATATGAGGTATTTTGTTTGTTGCTCCTTTAAAATTTGAAAGAAGATGAATAATTTTAATGGACCAGATAAGAGGCTATGTAGATTATTGCCAAATTGGGTACCTCAATCTTTAGAAGGAAGGAGAAAGGAGATCATAATATCCTATGATCCTATTTATAGCTTTTGTATATTTCAAGTAAAACAACCTTGAATCGAACACATGACATTTACTAATAACATTGATATTTGAATAATACAGATTCTAGATAAAAGTTAATCAAGTAGACCCTATAGATCTTTGCACACATTTTGCCTATTAGTTTCATTTTTGAGATTATGTGTTTCTTGTTTAGGAAAGAAATGATGATTGACATTATCATAGTTATATGAGTGTTGACCCAAAATTTGATCACCTGAATAGATGTAAATTGGCTAACTTGAATCAATCGATTCAAATTAGCTATTGGTTCATTTAGTTCAACCTTGAAATCGACTAAATCAAGCCAAATACAACTAAAGAGGTTTCAATTGGCTCATTTGTTCTAGCCTAAACCTAACTCGAGCGTTTATTACCTTAATATAGCCCTTCCATGCCTCTATAGGTTGAATTTTCTAAGGCTAATTGAATGAATGTAGATACAAAGAAGAGTGATAAGCCTATAATCTTTTCTTGCCTCTTTACCCGTGATCGTTTACTACGATCAAAGATTTCAAGCTATCAGGGCATTCTCTCAACATCTTAGTCGTCCCTCCATAATCACATGAGGGTAGGATCATCATGTAGCTCCGTCCTCATTTTAGTAGGTCTTGGGTAATTTGATTTAGGGAGGAGATGAAAAATGTTAGAGAGAGAAAGGGGAGAAGTGGAGAAAATCAAGAGGGGAGACGCAGACTCACGAGCTTAGCATTAGTATTTGATCCTTTCTTATTCTCTTCAAGAATCGCATGGTTTGCTTGCAATCTGAGGAACCTGTTTTAGTTTGAGTCGAGCGTGTGCGAGCCTCTTGTCTCATGATTTTCTTGTTCTTCACCAAACCTATACTTGGCTCATTCGAGCTTTCTTAGTTGTGATTCAACCGGTGCATACTCCATTGATTAGCCTCTGAGACCTCTTCCTCTTCCTCACACACCAACTCTGGTAAGGTAGTTGGAGTGCCGACATCTAGAACAGTCTAAGTATTGGCAAGGGATCTTTTATATTTTCATTTGCTTGTTCACTACTAGAAGAAAGTATTATGGGCGGTTTGTCACTCACATTGGCTCTAATGAGCTACCTTTCTCGAGAACTTGGGAAGACCCTAGGGTTTTTGTCTTTTTGGCCATTGTTATGTGTTTGTGAATGACAAATTCATCGAGCCATAGATCTGAGTGAGAGAACATTTGCAAATGCTTCCCAATCCAAAATTCTCCCCATCTTCATTAAGTTGTTGGAGAAGTTATTAACCATGAATAGCTTCGGTTGGCCGCCGGAGGAAGAAGACGGTGGTATTTGTGTTGGATTATTGGGTTTTAACTAGATATACATTGTTGCATGATGTCCACATTCATGTTGGGCCCATTCCTTCATCCATATTGTGCATTCAATACTTCATGCTCATGTTTTAATATACTTTTATTTTATGTTATTGTAATTTTTGAGTTTAATTTTTGTTTACCCAATGATGGAAGGCAACTGATGAACATGTGTGGTTTAGGTGCTCATTGGACATGTCATTCCTTTGGTATGGTAGCTTCTTTGGGTGCTTTGTGTTTGGACTGATTTGGGTTTGATGGGTGGGTGGATGGCTGCTGGCTGCTTGGTGGCTGTTCGGTTTCTGTGGCTTTCTCGAGTTCCTTAGCTTGGCTGTTCGAGTCTTGTTGTTGTTCCTTGGCTTTCCCGATTCCCAGGGCCTTGGCTATTCGGGTTCTGTTGTTGTTCCCTAGCTTTCCTGATTCCCTGGGCCTTGCCTGTTCGAGTCCTGTTCTTGTTCCCTAGCTTTGTCGATTCCCTGGCTGTTCGGGTGGGCTTCTGCAGAGCCTTAATTGCTGCATTTTTCTTCCCTTTTTTTTGATTGGTTGTATGGGGCGGTTGTGGCTGGCTGTCGGCCTCATTTTCTTTCCTATTTAAGGAGGTGTTTTGGGCTGTTATGGGGAGCTTTGGGAGGTGAAAAGTATTCTAAAACCTGAGGGTTTCTTCTCTAGCTTGATAGCTACTTCTTCTCTACTTAGTTCTTCTTCCAAGTCTTCTATCAAATTCTTCTCTCCACAAGTTTTCACACCATTGTATCCTTCTTCTAAAAGTGTGAGTGGTGTTGCTTGGTCAGTTTTGTTGGTATTTGCCGGAGGAGTTGTGGCGGACGTTGGATCAAAGTTGCTGTGGTGGACCTCTGGTTTGCACGTCCTTAAGCATTTTATTTACCTAATTTATAGTTACATGTGAGGTAACCACTAGTTGGTTGTTCTGAGTATATTTTCTTTTTAGTTTTCTTTCTTCTAAAAAAAACAATTTAAGTTTGTTTCATGTTTATTTGGTGATTTGCTTACTAAGTTTTGGATTGAGTCATGCCCTACTTTCTTTTGTATTCTCCATTGGGTTTAGATCTTTCTATTTCTCATCTCATATCTAACCTTAGGTCCTTGTAACTATTGGATCCTCCATATCAAACAACTTTGTATATTTTCAACACAAGCGTTAGGTTCTTATTAATAGCTAGATTATGAAATATTAATCTATTGGTGACATTCTATTTGTTAGGGCTTTTAATTTTCTTAAATATATGAATGATTTAATGAATTAAATTAATTAAAAAAATTCCTAAACTTTGATAGAATGTTCTATGGATCCCCAAATATTTGCGATGCGAATGTGACATCATTTGGAATTACTTAAGGCCATTTTTGCATTCTTCAAAATTTAAGGCAATATAATAAAATTAATTAATTGTATAAAATTAAAAAATTTCATTTCTAATTTAAAAAAAATCCTAAATATATGAAACTAACTTCTTTGTGCTTCGAAAATAGAATAGGTTAATAAAAAATTGATCTTGTTTGATTTCTCAAGCCATAGATCCTATTTTTAATGAATCCAAAACATTCTTAAAAGATAAAATTCCATTATTATCTCATGGACCTTACCTTAGAGTTCTCTAAAGCTTTGTCCTTTGTAACATAGAACTCTCTTGGAGTTAGTTCACCCTTCAATAGACCTTAGAGTCACATTGATTCAAATTGAACCAAATCCATTTTGAATATACTCCTATATAAGTTCTCTTTGTTCAGTGCTTTCATAAATTCACATAGAGGTTTTTAAATAACATATAAAGTGTTTGAGAGAGTACTAGCATTTCTTAGCAATAATTCCTAATTTCATTTATTTGTTCGAGACAAAATCAATAAATAGCTTCCATCATGTATAGGATCCAATCATAGCTTTTCTTATTTGGTTGACTCAATCAATTAAGTAATACCTAATTCTTTCAATCCATTAGGAAACCTTTCTTTTAATAAATCTTTAGCTATGTATGAGTCAAACCTAATTTAACCATTCTCTAAATGGATTCTCTTTGCTTTGTGCATTTTTTAACTTCATATGGAAGCTTTCTTAAACTTTCTTATGAGTTTAAGAGAGCCTTAGCACTTCTTAGGACCAAATTCTAAGTCTGTAGGATCCCTTTGCTTGCCCAAAAGTAAGCAAGTGATCATCTTCTTTTTAGGACCCAATTGCAGTATCCCTACTGGTTTGACCCCAATCAAACAATGAAAACCTTTACTTTTGAACCCAGAAGTTTCGAAACTTTCTTGTTTGAGTCCTAAAATTATAGACCTAACATTTTAACCTTTAGCCCAAAGCTATAGGTTCAAGACCACCTCCCTTCAGCGACAAAGCTAGAAGTGATTTTGGTTTCTTAGTCTTAATGCTATAGGTTCATACCACTAGCCTTGTTTATTTAACCCAAATCAAGAAAGATATTATATCTTCGGCATTTTATCCATAAGCTTTATTCTTTTCTGTTTGACCCAAATCAAATAGGATGTTCTCTCTTTTAGTTTCAAAGTCAATATCTATTCACTTAACCCAATTAAGTGAAAATCTTCTTGCCTAAAATCCTAGGCTCATTTACTTAGCCTAATTAAGGAGATGATCTCAGTCTAGGTTCTAAATCCTAGATCATTTGAATCAACAAGTGAATTTATCACATCTCTCTTATCATCAAAATCAAAACATAATTCCAAGATGTAGGTCTCTTTAGAAGCATTTCATTGAAAATTGTCCAGCAACTCTAACCCAATTAGGTGAATTTTATCAAATTCTAAGTGAAACCTTTGTGTATTTGTGCTTGAAGCTAATTCAAGCACACTCTTTCTCTGTAATCCAACACTAAGATAAATTATTAAAAACTATAAAAAATATGTTTCTTTTTTATACAACAATGTGCAATTTTATCCCAAAAGGTGAAATATTTATATTATTGGATTTTAGGACACTATGAGTGATAGACTTACCTCAAAGCAAGAATTAACCATTCAATGGGTTCCTTGAAGCCCCCTTAAAAAATATGAAACTTTGAAAATTCATATAAAAACTTTAATTCATAAACAATTTAAAGTAAAATCATTATTAGAATTAAAATGAATATATTCTTATTCCACAATGAAACAACACATCAAACTAGTTTGATGGACATATAAGCCAACACAAAAAGATATACAGTCTTTTGGGCATTCTAGGGTTACGATTTTTCTTTTTGCATGTGATTGCGGTGTTATGGTGATTGTTTAATTGAAATATTTCTTGATGATCATTTATGTTGTGGGCATTTGCCCTTAAGTATTAGTATAAAGATATATGTTTTACCATATATTCACGACCCGACCCGGAGACTCAAATTAACAAGGAGAGAATAGACGGTCAGACGGTTAATTTATTTCTTTCAAATACATAAATAGTTAACAACTGACATACTATATAATTAACAAAATTACAAAATTTGAACATATACATAAACCATATTTTACCTATTTTCATTCGATCGCCTTCTTTTGTACGCATATTCTTCTCTTTCAACCATTCTATTGTTCAGAAGATTTACCTGAAATTTTATTTTAATAGTTTGAGTTTATATAATAAACTCAGTAAATAATTATGCTTGTAGCATAAGAGTTATACATACATAAATAATCATTTTCATCTGATATTTTTTTACAGTTAATATATATATATCTAATAATAATAATAATAATAATAATAATAATAATAAT
>NW_021319484.1:1259152-1276723 GCF_001605985.2 Dendrobium catenatum | reverse complement strand
TAACTCTAAGGAAACTTCACCGTGGTTATGCCAGAACTTCCCCATTGCTGCCCAACGTCTGCTGTTCAAGTTTTATGAGCCAAACCACTTGCATCCCAGCCCTTAAAAGGATCCCCAACTGTTGTCCAAGACTCCCTTGACTGAAAATTGTTGCTGCCCTGAACTTCTGCCTCAGGAAAACTGCTGTCCAAGAGCAAAACGGCTGCTGCCTTGAATTTCTGCACCACTTCCCGGCTGCTCCATGTTGCGGGAAAGCTCTTGGTTGCTGCCCACATCTTCCCTAGCATTCAAACGATCTTGTCAGAACGTGCATCTCTCTTATTTTTGGGTAAACTCGACATCCGACTCTTTTAGCCTCTTAGTTTATTTCTCCAACGTGGTTATATTTTAATTCACAAAGATATTGTTGGTCCCTCCGCTAAAGCCTAGTAATAGGAAGAGTTGAGTGAAGGTTTCCTTGTAGTAGCTAGTCTTATTGTTAACAAAGGGATCTATTGTTGAGACCATTCACGTATGCAAAAGTAGATTAAATTGATTGATTTTTATGCTCTTCACTTCTAGGCACGCAATTAACCAACGCTATTTATCATTTTAATATTTTATGTTATCGTTCAAACCAACATGAGATCTTGCTTATTATTGTTCTCTAAAACTAAACGTGCAAACGTCCTTTAAGCATCTCATCTTCGCATGGATTGTATCACATCAAATACCTGTCAAGTTTTTTTAATATATTGTGTCATGTAATATTGTAATGTGAATATAGCATGCTTTAAAATTTCATCCATTTTTCTTTGTGTACCAATGCTGTTCGTAGTTTCATTTTTTTTCTTGAAGTTAATTATTTATTTCCATAATTTTTTTTAATTGATGTCAGTAATATAGCTGGTAATTGTATGTGCAATTGTGCAGAAAATAGATTCTTTTTACGTCAAGCTGCAGTATTTAATTTTTATCTGATTGATGTCTGGATTGCTTTTTTCCTTTGCTGATTTTGTTTTCTTTGATAGGCAGCATTGGAGTCTTTTTAGGAATGTGGAGGTGGTTATGATAAATGGCTTGTCACCGTGGGGGAATAATCACTTGATCCCTCGTGGGTCTTTAAGAGAACCACTTGATGCCCTTTGTAGAGCTCATATTGGAGTTATTCATCATGCTGATTTGGTTGGTAATGCTAACTGTTTATTTTGACTGTTATACATATAAAGCATCATTAAATTTGAATTAACTAGTTAAGATGCTTTTGTGTTGTACAAGGTTGACTAGCTTATAATATGCTTATTATCTTTTTCTCAGTTATGAACTCATATTTATGTTGAGCTGACAAATTTATCTAATCCACGCGATCACCATCCAATTAAATACGGTGTATCTTCTCTCGAATCAATAGCAAGAAAGTGCACCCAGAGAGCTATCTTTTAACAACCACTCACAGGAGAAGCATATCTAGGCCACCAATTAGTTTCCTACAGCTTAATAATAGAAAAGCCCCAACTCAGCCCAAAATTGATTATTCATTTTATTTGTGAAATCGGGTTATTAATTTTGTACTTCTAATTTATTCAAAATTTAGCATTGGAAATTAGATTTGTTAAAATTAAATTATAATTGCTAGCTGATTTTGTGTAGCTCTGAATACTTATTTTTTTGGATTACTTTGGTCATTTCATTAACAATTAGGTTTTTATTCAAGGATTGCTTGTTTATATTTATAGAATGCAAGCGCTTGAATTATTTTATGGTGTGGGAACTTGCAACTTCAAATCTTTTATATATATTCATACTAGCTATCATATTAATTGCATTTAAGAACTCTAACCTTGCAAAAGCCAACATCAAATTGGTATCAGTGTATATGATTGTAATATTATGTTACCTAACATTTAATTAGGTCAATAAAAATATTTAATTAATGATGTATTTTAAATAAAACCAGGTAGATTATGATTTTAACCAACAATAGTTAACTATTCATACATTCAATGGGGGCGGGGGTATGATCTTAGTAAATTTTCTGTCTGGATTAATGACTATAAATGCTTCTTTCAGCATTAAGACATATTTGATTCTAAAAAAGTTAAAATTGCTGGAAAAATTTAGGGGAATATGCTAAATTACTTTGACAAAGTGTTTCAAGTGGCGTAAAATCAATGTGAGCTTGCACGAGTCATAAGCTTACAACAACAACAACATCAAGCCTTTGTCCCACTAAGTGGGGTCGGCTACATGAATCCTTTTTCGCCATTGAGTCATAAGCTTAAAGAGAATTATTTGTCATTTGTTGAAGTTTGGGATGAATTACATGATTAGTTTTAAACTTGTAAACAAAGATATTGTAGCATATTTAAATAGTATGCAAGATTTATATTTCTTCGAGCCAGAAATGATTTGTCGTTTAAGTATTGTGGTATTGCTATTTGTTTCAATAATAATTATAGGTGCGATTTTAAGATTGAACTAATCTACGTTTTACTGAATATTTGAGGTCTTATCTAGATCTTCGAATATTGAGGCATATTATAAGTATTTTATTTTGGTTGTTGCACATATCTTAATCATAAAAAAAAAACTTTAAAACTGCTAATTTATTGTCTATGAAATATACCGTGATGCAAGAATTCTGCATGGTTATGAGTGGTTGATCCAATTGAAGAAATAATAGTTCATCAATATTTGTTAGATGAAGTTTTAGGTGCATGAAATAATTTGATGTAGAATGGTGGGGATGGGGAAAATAAAAATAAAAAATCTGAAATTCAATTTCAGATTTCCCTTAATTAAAGGATTTGAATTTGAAATTCAAATAAGATGGAGGGAAGGATAAGAAGTGGTTAATTATTCCCCTAATTGGATTCCTTAATAAGGAAATAATTAAAGTAGGGGAGAGAGAGGGGCCGACCAAGTGAGAGGGAAGGAGGAGGTGTCTAGGTTCAATGAATGTGAATTAAGCATTAATTGGGATTGAGAATTAAATCTGAAATTAATTTTAGATTGAGAGTAATTGGAGGTGTTTCCTAAAATAGAACTTATTAAATAGGAAAGTTTTTGAAATTTAAAATTTATTTGACTTCAAATTGAATAACTTTCCAAATTAACAAATAGCTAATTTAGGAAAGACTCAATTCAATTAAGATTGATATTTGAATTTGAAATCTGTCCAAATTGAAATACACCACATATGTAAAGGGATTAATTTGGGATTTGAAGATTTGGAAGCAAAGAGAGGCACTATGGCTGGCAGTCAAGTGAGGGCTAAATTTAACACGTATCTTAAATATTAAATACAAATTAGACACGCGTGTCCGACACATGTATCTTAAATATTTTATGAATTTTTTAAATATAATTTATTGTATTTGACGAGATTTCAACTAAAATTTTTATTTCTTATCCACAACACCAAATCAACATCTGTAGTTAATACCTAATGGTCCTAATCATCGAATATTCTCATTTTCATTTCTTTTTGGCAGTGAAGGTATTTTCATATTCTATCTCGGTGACTGATAAACGACATCGACGCCTGACTCTCGACATCCTAATACTAATCATTTTAAGCACAGATTCTAGTTAAATGACTTATCATTTTCAAATTATTTTTAAAATTATACTTTTTAAAATTTTATACACTATTTTTTAAATATAAAAACTATAATACCGTGTCCAACCCGTGTCCGTGTCTTATATTTTCAATGACTGATGTGTCATGTCGGCATGTCGTGTCGTATCCATGTTGCCGTGTCTGTGCATCATAGGTAGGGAAGAAAGGATCCTTGAGGCCGGTGGTGGTGGGACTTATGGCTGACAGGTGGAGGAGAAAGAAGGGGTGGTGGTGTTCGGTTTAGAGAGGGGGGGGGGGAAGAGGGAAGCTTGACCGGTGGCTATGGAAGGGGTATGGCCGACGATCAAGGGAAAAGAAGAAAAGGAGTTCAGGGAAAGAAAGATAAAACTGTGAGCCCGAATGCTTCCTGCGGCTGACGGATGATACGTTGCCCTTCACCAAGGGACTTCAAGCTACAAGCCCGGACTCATCATGTAGTTGGTGGATACCACGATTCCCTCCCATAGGGATCTCACTGAAGTCCTCCTCAGGAACAAAAGTGAAGAACAATTTTTTTTATTAAAACTCCATCATACCATTACAGTAGCAAGGACCTTTATATATAGGCCTAAGAAATAAAAAAACTAAAATAAGACAATCAAGCCCCTAGGGCTTACATAAGATTAGACCCTTAAGTAAAGGTACAAATGGAAAATGCATAATTAGAATAAAAAGTACAAATAAAAAATTTAAGATAACGTAGGACGATTTCGACTGTCGATCTTCAGCTCCTCAGATAGGCATGTACGGTTGGATGTCCGCATCATAATTTATAGTTACAAAATGAATCTACTTCTGAGTATTTTGAATTTGAATTTGTATTTACAATTGATCATGTTCATTAAACTTAAGCTCTAATTGATCAAGAGTCAAAATTAGAATTTTAGAGAAAAATTGAGCATGAGATCATATATGATTTTAAATTTTTTAATGGAGAGTTAACCTATGCCTGAATATGAAGATAAACTTATTATATTTGATGTGGATAATACGAAGATGCACCTTTGGTGAATTACCTGTGCTGTTGTTCTAATGATCTACGATCAAACTGATGTTGGCACTGTTTTTAGTTTGTGGCCAAGTGACATACAAATCATAGAAAAAGCTTCATGGCTAGAGATAAGTCACGTCTCTATTTTCAGGAAATTTGTTATTAATAAATTCTTAATTATGTTTGTGGCCATGAACTTGCTAGATGAATGTATTGTAGCTTGTACTGTTGTGCAATCATGTGCTTGTTAAATGTTAATAGATCGAACTTGCTTTTCTAATGATGGGCCAATTGTGGTATACTGTAATCTGTTAGATGTTAGATTTGTTGGATGCTATCTCATGTCTTCATCATCATTAAGTATTCCATTAGCATATTCCTAATAAATGCAGTGCATTATTATCAAGTTTCCAACATATCTTTCAATAAATATTATATGTTTTAAGTAAGCATTTATCACTATGAAGCATAAAAAGATGAAATGCTGTCATGGTGTCAAAATGCGATGATATTTGGGGAACACGAATGTGACTTAAACATACAAATTACATGTAATAAGGAAAAATAATTTTATAACTAAGTTTGGACTACCTACCTCAAAATTCTGTTAGGATATTGGTTGCCTATGATACAGGTTTAGGCTCGAGTGCATAGGTGCCATCTTTGCTGCGCAAAATCTTGAACTTGATGCCCAGACGTCAGGCTTTTGTATGCAAATATGTTAAAATGCATTTTATTTAGATAGTCTTAATAATTTTCCATATTGTTTGGAAATTCTTAATGCTTTATTGCTGTGTTAGCTTTTCTAGGAGAGAAATAATTAGCTTGTTATTTATTTGTTATTGCTGAAAAAAGGGGAAGGAGAGGAATATGAGATCTTTTATGAATGACGGATAATTGTAACGCCAAAGGGGATTTTAGATGAATGATCATTTTTTACTATGTTTCTAAGAATTCAAGAGCATATTTTCCCCATCTTGTTTTGAATGAACTTGCCTAGGATTAGGTTGTAGTATAGTTGCTTACTTTGCCAAGATTAATTTTTCATTTTTCATTTTTATTGGAGTTTATAAATTCACAAATAATGTTCTTTCATAATCACATATTTTTTTTGCACCTTAGTTTATCTTTGGTATCAATCAACCTCCATTTTTTGCTCTTAGTATCACCGAGCTGATAGGAAACACTTGAAGATCTCAAGTACTTTCTATCAATCTTCAAAAAATAGCGAGCTTTCTCCATAAAATCCACACAAAATCACAAAAACAGTAGATAAATTGTATTATTTGATGAAAGGAACATGAAAAATAGCAAGATACACTTGATCCTCAATTCGAGAGGAGGATCGATCTCTCCCAAATCTCTAGATGCCGCTAGAGCACAAAAAAACCCTAAATCTAAGAGATCTCAAATTTTCGCTGAATTCAAGATGCGCTAACCCTAGGAAAACAAAGTATTTAATGCATACAAATCAAAAGGAAATCCCTAAACAGTCCCTACATTCAAATTACCCTCTTAAAACCCTAAAAAATCCTTCCTAAAAGGCTCCAGCTGATTCGACCGTGCATTCGGCGTCCGAAATCGCGTATAGGAGGCGGATGGTTTCGCCTTCTTACGCGTGAACCGGTCCAGTCAGACCGGTTGGACCGGTCCAATGAACCGATCTAACAATACTCCCCTCCCAAAGATCCATCTTGTCCTCAAGGTAGAAATATGCTCGTGTTCCCGTGGAGGTGGACATCCTTGAGGTGATTGAAGAACATTGTCGAATCGCTGAATCAAGAGCTGCACTGAAAGAGAAACATCCCCTCCCTCCTCCAGTCTGATCACCTCCAGCCTGTGTAGTCCCACCAGATAATCTTCCCCCACCTCTTGTAGGTCCCTAACTATGGTCTTAAGTGATACCATAGCTTTGGATAGCCCTGCATCTTCTCTTATAACCACCTTTCTCCCATCCAACATTAATTCCATCATGAGTGCTCTCCAATTATCCTTGGTTTACCCCAAGATTTGCAACCACTTCATCCCCAGGATGACATCAGTACTTCCTAACTCTAGTGGAAGAAATGCCTCCCTTATCTGAATCCCCTGGATGGTCAACACCACTCCTCTACAGATCTCTTGACCTTTCTCCACCTTCCATGTATCCATCATCACCCCATAACAATTGGTGTCCACCAATTTCCAATTGGTCGACGACCTGAGTTGAAATGAAATTGTGGGTAGCCCCACTATCAATTAGCACCACCACCATCCTGCCCTCTATCTCCCCCATTCACCTTCATGGTATGATTCATAGTGAATCATACCATTGAGTTCAGGGAAACCTCGGCCAGATCCAAATGCAAATTCTCTTCCATCTTTTCCTCTAACTCCCCTTCACCTCCTTCATCAGTTTCTCCGTCATCACAGACGGTGAGAACCTGAAGAGTTCGGTCCTTGCACCGATGTCCTTGCGTATACTTCTCCTCGCACCTGAAACACAACCACTTTGCCCTCTTCTCTTGCATCTCCTTCTCTATCAGCCTCTTGAAATTTTCCCCACTCCCTCCTCCTACTGGCTTCTCC
This sequence comes from Dendrobium catenatum, assembly GCF_001605985.2. NCBI lineage: Eukaryota > Viridiplantae > Streptophyta > Magnoliopsida > Asparagales > Orchidaceae > Dendrobium > Dendrobium catenatum. Next base: position 1,269,563 of record NW_021319484.1, on the reverse strand, counting down.
CTGATGGTCTCATTAATATTGCCTGATGCAGGCCTCTTTGGTGCTAGAAGAGTGGTCGTCGTCCTATAAGAGCCTCATGAGCCGCTGTTCCTAGCCCCCTTCTCCTGATTCTTCTGATTTTCCACCAGCTATGCCAACTTCATGGCCTCCCCCAAGTCACTAGGCATCAGAACTTTCATTGCTGCTCGGATCTCTGCCTTAAACCCCTTCATGAAGTTCCCCTCCAATACTGTATCTAATAATCTCTCCACCCTACTGGCTAGGTGCTCAAACTGCTCCCGGTAGAATTGCTCATAGAAATCTCCTCCCTGGTCGGTTTGGAAATGTTCTATTATGCAGTTCTTGAATTCCCTCCAGTCCCTGATAGGTCTCCTCTGGTCTTTCCACTGGTACCATGACAGTGCCTTCCCCTCCAAACATAGGCCTGCTGTTGTTAGCTTCTCCTTCTATGTTAGCCTATTAACGACAAAGTACCTCTCCACCTTATAGATTCACCCATACGCATCCTCCCTCTCGAAGACAGGCATCTTCAACTTCCTCATCTTCTGATCTCCACCATTCCCCCTTATTCCTCCAGAACTGCCCCTCTCCCAAGTGTTCGACCCACCCCACGTCTCCCGGTTTTCTCTTGCCCTGTCATAGCCCAAACCCCATTCGAATTCCTCTTCTTCCTTTAAAATCAGCACCTCGGCGACCATAATGTCCCTCATAGCGTTCCCAATTCGCACCCCTTTGCTCTGTCCCTCCATACCCCTGCTTTTCCCCATACCTACCTCCTCTATCCTCCCTCTGAAAAGGCTCCAGATAGGGTTTCTTTGTTCTCCCTCCACGATTTCCACCTCATCTTCCTCCCTATGAATTTCAGAATTTGTATTTTTTCTTTCCTCCTCTTTTGCCACGGAAGCCGCCGTTTTGTTGTGGATTTCCAACATTTTCTTCATCATGTCCCAGAGATCGGCTACTTGTCCTTCCATGGATGAAATCCTTTCCTCCATCATTGTCTTGATTTGGTTCATCTCTCCTTCAAGCCTTTCTTCTAGCGCATCAACTTTTTTGGCTCCAATCTCAATCCGAAATTTTTTAAATCCAAAAATATTGAATTTGGATTGCAAAAACAGCACTTCGTCCCTTCCCGACCAAAAATTGGCAGGCCGATTTCGCCAAAATCAACCCACGAATGGTCCCAAGACTTGCTCTGATACCAATTTGATAGGAAACACTTGAAGATCTCAAGTACTTTCTATCAATCTTCGAAAAACAACGAGTTTTCTCCACAAAATTCACACAAAATCACAAAAACAGTAGTTAATTTGCTTTATTTGATGAAAGGACATGAAAAATAGCAAGATACACTTGATCCTCAATTCGAGTGGAGGTCGATCTCTCCCAAAGCTCTAGACGCCGCTAGAGCCCAAAGAAAACCTAAATCTAAGAGATGTCAAATTTCCGCCAAATTCAAGATGCCCTAACCCTAGGAAAACAAAGTATTTAATGCATACAAATCAAAAGAAAATCCCTAAATAGTCCCTACATTCAAATTTCCCTTTCAAAACCCTAAAAAATCCTTCCTAAAAGGCTCCAGCTGATTCGGCCGTACATTCGGCGTCTGAAATCGCGTACTGGAGGCGGATGGTTTTGCCTTCTTACGTGTGAACCTGTCCAATCAGACCAGTTGGACTGGTCCAATGGACCGGTCTAACACGAACTTATATGATTAGTTAATTCCTCTAAAAATGTCACAACATTATTTATTATAGTTGTTTAACTCTTAATATATCTTGTGAGTATCTCATGCTCATGCCCAAGAATGCTTCCAAATTATGAACTTAAGTGAGTATTACTTTGGTAATCTTTAAATTTGCAAGTGTAGGGTTTCTTACTTGAAGTTACCCCTTTAAATGATGAATAATTCATTTATTGGCTATTAATATGACAATATTAGTCTCAAAATTCTACTTCGAGGCAAAATAATAAACACTTTTTTTTGGCTATCCGACATGACAAACATTCGACACGTGTCGGACATGCCGAATGTGTTCGATTAAAAATGTATTTAATATAAATTGAATACCCGTGTCTTAAATATTTTATAAAAATTTTAAAATATAATTTCATGCATTTAAAAATTTTTATTTATTTAAAATATAAATTTTAAACTTCTTATTTCCTCTCCAAAACATCAAATCAATCATCCACACTCAATAGACCATTCATGTAATATTCTCATTTTCATTTCTCTTTGGCAAGTCACGACTTTGGTTTCGCAATAATATATGATGTCATCTTAACATCAATGTTTGACGCCGTTACACTGTCAACATTTCAAAATCTTTTCAGCATCAAAGGCTGATACTGTTTAACATTGATGCTCGACGTTAGCAATTTCTACACCTACAACTTGATAGTTCATCTTTGTTCGACCCTGTCTTAACATCAACGGCAGGTGCTCTCTCGAAATCATCCGATACTTACTGCATAACATCGATATCCGACCCTTGACAACATGGTTGTATCTTCTCTTGATGCCTGATACACGATATCAACGCCCGACTCTCGACATCTTAAATGTTAATCATTTAGCGCAAATTCTCTTTAAATGATTTGTTATTTCTAAATTATTTTTAATATTATACTTTTTCATTTCTATTCACTATTTTTAACCCGTGTTTGTGTCCTTTATTTTCAAAATTTGACATATCCCGTGTCTGTATCTATGCATCATAGATTAATAGTTTTTCTTCCAACAATTAGCCTAAGATAGAGTCATACTCTTTCAAAAGGTTTTACGTTAATTAGTAAGTTTTTCATCAACTAAAATATGAACAATAAAAATCCCCTTTTTCTTGAGTTAGGTTTTAGAGCCTTATTGTTTGGGGAAAAATAGGAAGACTTGGGTGGAGACAAGTCCTCATTTGCGATGAAAGCATATTGCTAATTCCCAATGGCCATCAACCATGGTCTAAGAGGGGAAGAATGGTGAGAAATAGAAAGAAAAGAGGGAAGGGTGAGGAATTTGTGCAAAACCTTTCTTACTCATGTCCTCAATGCATTGATGAGCTCTCTATGATTGTCTTCTTGTCTGTCTCCTATTTGCTTTCACTTTTTGACTTTACCATCAGTTCGCTCTCTGTCCTTCGACCTTCTCGAAAAAAGGCAAATAAATGTTTGAATAATTCACCTTCTTGATGACGGTTGCAACTATTAAAGATCTTAATAGGAGGAAATAATGTTCTCTTTGTCATCTCTCCAATATAAAATATTGTCCTTCACTTTTTGCAATGATGTCTACATTGAAAATATGAATTTATAATTGAAGGGAGCTTTGAAAGAAAAAGGCCTCGGGCCTCTCAATCTATAGCTCACTACCAATCAACCATATATTACTATTCCATGGATGCGTATTTCATAATATGAATCACAACTAAAGGGATCCCCATAATATCACAGGATAAGTATTGCCACACTCCAACATTCGCAAAAAAATAAGTAAACAAGAAAGGCCCCAAAATATTATGCATTTGCTTTGTGCTCTAAATTTCCACTGCTATACCCTTCCATTGTTTAAAATTGTGCAGTATGAGGCTCGCTTCAGCGCAATTTTAGTGAAAAATGCCTGAAGGCTTACGCCTTCAGTTTTTTTTAGGCTTGAGCCTCAACTTGATTGCGACCTGTTTTGAGGCACACATTACCTTGCTAGCGTGAGGCTTACGCCTCACCCTATTTTTATATATTTTTTGTTAAAACTAATATAAATCACGCCTTCGTGCACATTCGAGCCGCACCAACTTCCTCTCAACTCCCTCTACCTCCAGCCAGTAGCCTTCGCCATAGCCACTACACCGGGTCAATAATTGACACTTCTACTTGTATGCAATTTTTGCATTTAATATTATTTTGCTCTTAATAATATTTGGATTTCAATTCTATTTCATGTAATTTATTACTTGTCACTTTACATCTTGTGTAATTTTTATTTCATATGTATGTCAATTTGTTAATTCATAATTTAATAGGAAATTAATATGTCATCATTTAACATATTATTTAGATAATATATTAAAAACCACTTTTGATCTTTATTTTCACTTTACACAATTTTTTAATTTTGAGGCGTAAAAAAAGCCTTGAGGTTTATGTCTCACCTCAAGAACAAAAAACGCCTCAATGCCTAATTGCGCAATTTTAAACATTGGACCCTTCTACCTAAAAATTTTCAAGGGTGTCAAAGTCAAAGTCAACTAGAACTCACATACCCCAATGACATATCAGTGTGTTTGAATTTATCACTTTTAAAATCTTGTGCCAATTAGATTGTGGAAAATATATTTGAGGTAGGTGCTCGTCGCCTAGAACATGCTATTGAATCACTTTAATTTGTTCAAAATAAAATCCCGTTTGTGTCCCTAATGGTATGCCTATGTGTCAATGAGCCCTTTTTACACATCTAATAGTGCCTGAAGAACTCTATTAGCCAAGGTTTGCCGCAAAATTAGCCTCTTTGACATTACCTCTGGACTCTTAAGTCCTTTTGGAAGAGAGAACTTATGGTTTTTGAAAGGCTATTCTTAGCTCAATGACTAATGGCTTCCTTTGGAAGAGAGAACATATGGTTTTTGATAGGGTATTCTTATATATATTCTTACGTCAATGACTAATGGCTTGTTTACGAGTCAGTGAGCTGTGTGGGACATTTGGTAGAGCATGAAGCTCTCTATGGGCTAAGTTTTGTCTCAAAATTAGCCTCCTTGGCAATACCTTGAGACTACAATGCACCTTTGGATGACATAACATGTGTTTGTTGATAGATTCTCAGTTCAATTACTAAAAGTTAATGTACTTTGATCATTCTGACTAGGGTATACTTACAAACCTAACAAGATGATACCATAGGACATTGACATTGTTTGTTATCATCCTCTCCCATCTCCTCTAAGTACTTGAGCAACAATTTATGGACAACATATCGCAATAGGTTGAACTCAATGAGAAGCCATGCCAACATAACATTAAATGTAGTACAATTATCCTTAATTGAGAATTCTCTATGATCTTGAAGGGTAATTAATTATTAGGGTTTGCACACATACGAAGTCTTGAACAGAAAATATAAAATCTTTTATATGAGCAAAATCTCTAGGTAGTATTTTATCTATTAGTTTAATATGGCTCTTAATAAGTCATCCTGTAATTCTAATAGAGCCACGGGAGCCTTTTTGGATACCATATCTATAAACACTGTGGTTAATTTAAGTGGATGCTATGAAAATTTACATTTTTCAAAGTCTTGAATCAACAGACAAGCTTCAATATTATAGTTTTTGTTCAATCCTTGGTCCCATAAACGACTTCCTTACTCTTATACATGGATTTTCATTCTCTTGTAAAATGTATCTTTCACTTTCATTATGGCCATAATTCCAAACTTAAGAGTTTAATGATCAAAGATGACCCTTCGTTGTTTTGTAGGAGCCTTCTATACCCTGCATGTGAACAATGACTAGGCACAATCTTTCTTACTTCCATTGCATAACTAAAATTTAAAATTTCTAGTATAAACAGCTACATAAATGTGTTCCTTGCAGCTACTCTAGTTGGTGGTTCTATATCTATGCATCACTATTGGGGAAAATCAAGTTGTTAGAGATCTTGGCTTATCCATAAGGCATTTTTAAGTCGTGTTGGTTTTTGAAGACAAGAAATGAACAGTAGGTCATGTGATTAAACTCATAACTAAAGAGTCACTGATTTGTAAGAGTGAAATTGAATTTTTTTTAATAGAGGACATTCTATAGACTGTTATATAATATTAACCTAGTGCTGTATAATAATAATTAAACCGCAGGTTCACTTTTATGGACCAAGCCCGAAGCATGCACATAAACAAATGTAGACTCTTAATATGTCAAATGTAATCTTTTTATTATGTTATCAAAATTATTTAGACTGTGAAAACATTAGTATTTTATTTTGATTATTGTTTTATTTTTTCCAGGCAAGACCAAACGTGTAGATTTGGGTTGAAAATTCACCTAACTCTAGCAAGGGCATAGTCAAGCGATGCATGACAATATTCTAATATTTTTATTTGAACAAAATGTCACTTCCATGACAGAATAATAAAATTCATCATAAGGATATCTAATTGTAGTATAGTGTCCTTTATGACAAACTAACAAACTAATAACAATTGATTAAAATAACATTGGGAAATAAAAAATGATGACATAAATGATCCAAATAACCTAGACAATTAATGAACTGAATTTTGAGTCCTAATAACATAAAGTTAGATATAACCAACAAATAGATGAGCTCGAATTCTAAGGCTGCCATAATTAGACCAAGCCAACCCATATGCTAGTTCACTTACTCAATGATTATTAAGATTTTGTATTAATGGATGATATATGCTAGTTACAAATTGTTCCCTTTAGTTGTCATTGTTTTTTAATGTTTTTAGTTTCCATTAAAAAATATTATCATTTGCATAGTTTTATGTGTGTGTTGGTTGTTATAATTTTATATTGTCCGGGAATGGGTTATGTTAAATTCAAAGAATTGGAGAGGGAAAAAGCTTCTTTTTATTATGCAAAAATGATCCCTTTTTATAGATTATATAAGATATCTTTATAAAGAAACAAAGAACTAGATAATCTTGCATAATTGACCTAATATAATCCTTCTTTAACCAACCACCCAAATATAGAAGGAGATCGGCGTGATCCAGGTTAGCCTCCCATGGATCCCTATGCTGGCCGTGGGATCAAGGGCCAAGGGATGGCTGAGATATAATAGTGTGATCCAAGTGAGCCTCCCAAGGATCCCTATGTTGGCTGTGGGATCAAGGGCTAAGGGACAACTGTGATTTAACAGGTTATTATAATTTGGTTCTATCCAGGTTAATGCAGAAGTTAGGAATTTTTAAATACTTTGCCAGAATTTATTGTACTACGGAAATAAATTTCTTGAAATAAAAGCTGCATGCCATTGTAATCTATTTGAAATGTCATTGTCATCTGTGTTGTCTAAGTGCACAATTTTGTTATGAATTAGATTTTGTATCATCGAAGAATTGGTTAGTTCGATTTTCCTTTTCTTTTAGTGTCGAGGAATGCCATTCTACTAACATATAAGCATAATTTTCACTCTGAACATTTCATGCCAGTTATTAACTGATTGAAACTATAATTTAGCAGTAGCCTTTGTGTGCTCTAGTTATCCAAAATCTAGTGCAGGAGTTTGATTTTGCAATAGTTAATTGGATTAAGTTTCTTGTAATTTAATGATGATGAATTATTTTGTATTTTTTTGCATTCTTTCTTGTATGCTTATTTCAACATGAGAACTTCTTTTTAATATATTTCATCCAGACGTAATTCATTTTTTGTAAGGCTTTTTTTATTATGCATATTAATTCTCAGTTTTGTTCTTTTGAGTTTTACAGGTTTCTAGTACACGGTTGAAGAACATTGTGTCGACGGTGCAGAAAATTCATCCATCACTCCCTATCTTCTTCTCCAGGTTGTCCCCCATGTTTCTTTTTGAAGTCAAGAATCCTCATTCCAAACTACCACTAGCTCTGGCGATTAATATGGTCATATTATGTGTTTCTGCAATTGGTTTTCCAGAGGCCTTTATAAGGGGAATTGAGGAGGTATTCATCTATGCTTTTCTTGTGCTAATACTCGATCATTGAGTTTTGTGGAATTGGAATATTCCTTCGTTCTTGGATTGTTATATATGAGTTATATTATTACAGATGAGGTTGATTTGAGATTTGACTTAATATCATGGCTATTTATAGAGCAAGTTTGGACTACATCTATTCTCTATAAAGATAATGGATTCAAGTCTTAGAAATTATCTTACTACAATACAAACGTAAGCAAAGATTATTCGATATTAATGCAAAACTCATGAGATAAAACTCATTGGATATTAGCAATATAGTAGAAGCCTGTGCAATAGTATTATCAGAGTGATAATATTATAGCAAGAAAGAGGAGGTTGAAGATAAATAGAGAAGAAGAAAAATTGAATACTCCATTGTGTTTATGATGCGGACATCCAACCGTTCATGCCTATCCGAGGAGGGGAGCTGAGGATCGACGGCCGTGATCGTCCCACATTATCTTAAATTTTTATTTGTAATTTTATTTTAATTATGCATTATCCGTTTTTACTCTTACTTAAGAGTCTAGTTTTATGTAAGCCCTAGGGGCATATTCGTCTTATTTTAGTCTTTCAATTTCTGAGGCTTATATATAGAGATCCTTGCTTTTTTTTGTATTGGGATGATGGAGTTTAATAAAAAAAATTGTTCTGCACTTTTGTTCTTTAGGAGGACGTTAGTGAGAATCCCTATGGACGGAATCATAGTTTCCACCAGCCGCAGGATGGGTCCGGGCTCGTGGCTTGAAGTCCCTTGGTGAAGGGCAACGCATCACCTGTCAGTCTTCGGAAAAGTCCAAGGCTCGCGGTTCTATCTTTTTTTTTTCTTTGTTTTATTTTTCCTTATTTCCCTAAAACACCACCTCCTCAAGTCCTCCACAAAGGCGTCGATCTTCTTACCCCATCACCTCCACACCACTGGCCTACACCAGCTCCTCCCTCTTCCCTCCCCTTGGCCGAAATCCAACAAGGCTCCACCCACCCGCCAGCCACCTCTTTGCCTAATATCACTTCTCTCCAAAACTTATCTTTCCTTATTTAGGATGTCATTAATTTGGAAAGATTTCAAATTTGAATTTTAAATCCACTCTAATTAATTACATTAATTTTGGGAAGTTTCTTTAATTAATTAATTAATCAATTCTGAAATTGATTGATTAATTAATCCCATACTCAAATTTCAAATGTTTTCCTAATTAGTACATCTATTTTAGGAAGCATCATCAATTGATGCAAATCTGAAATTAATTCAGATTTGAAGTTATCAATCAACATTTAATGCAAATATCCACATACGTTGAATGTGACCGCTCCCCTCTTCCCTCCATTGGCTGGTCCACCTTCCCTCTCCTTCTCTAATTATTTATTCCCTAATTTATGGCCTAAGATTAGAGAATATTAATTACCTATTCCCTCGTTTATTCTTCTTGTTTGAAATTCGAAATTGTTAAATCTCTCCCACCAAAATCTGTAATTAATTTTAGATTTTGAAATCATCTCGCCCACCTCCTCCCGTTCTACATCAATTTGGTATCACAACATGATTGCTAACCCGGGATGTGAACTCGACGTAGTCGAGCTCTTTTCCACCTCGGGAGAACGATGCGGACTTCCAACCGTCCATACCTATCCGAGGAGTTGAAGATCGACGGCCATGATCGTCCCACATTATCTTAAATTTTTATTTGTAATTTTATTTTAATTATGTATTATCCGTTTTTACCCTTGCTTAAGGTTCTAGTCTTATGTAAGCCCTAGGGGCATATTTGTCTTATTTTAGTCTTTCAATTTCTGAGGCCTATATATAGAGGCCCTTGCTTTTGTATTGGGATGATGGAGTTTTTATAAAAAAATTGTTCTGCACTTTTGTTCTTTGGGAGGATGTTAGTGAGAATCTCTATGAAGGTAATCATAGTTTCCACCAGCTGCAGGATGGGTCCGGGCTCGTGGCTTGAAGTCCCTTGGTGAAGGGCAACGCATCACCAGTCAGTCTTCGGAAGAGTTCAAGGCTCGCGGTTCTATTTTTTATGTTCTCTATTCTATCTTTGTTATCACCCACCGGCTTCTTTTTCATTCTTTCACCATCATCCCACAACCAACATACCTCTCTTAGATCCAATCCAATTCCCCTCCAACCTGAGGCCAAGCCCACCCTCTCCCTCCTTGACCGCCGGCCCATCATTGTCCCAAGTCATCATGGTGTTTCCAATCATCATAATGACTCCCTAAATTGACTTAAGTAATAAAGGGAGGAGTTAGAATATTTTGAAATTGAAGTTTGAATTTCAAAAACTTTCCATATTTTCAAATTCTAAATAAAGAAAGTTTTCAAATTTGAATACAATCTAAATTTAATTTAGAGAGGATTTAATTATTCTCCCTCCTAATTTGCCATTGCTTGTTTGGAAATTATTCAACTCCTCCCCAATCCCTCCATCCTCTCTCTTGATGCCGCCGGCCCCTCGTTTAATGGGCTTTTAAATTATTTTTCTATTCAAGCCCTAACCCTACTTAAATTTGAATTTAATTTCAAATCCAATTTCCCTCCAATTCCATTTAAACCTGAAATTAATTTTCACTTAAACAAAATTCCCTAACCCTCATCCTAATCCCTCCCTTTCTCCCACAAGTCACCGGCCTCCCCATCACGCAAACCGTCGGCCCTCCTCCTCCCCTCAATCCCTACCTTCTCCTCCCCTCTTCCCTGTCACGACCCGACCCGATCCGGGACGGATCCCGC
>NW_021319484.1:1176646-1259052 GCF_001605985.2 Dendrobium catenatum | reverse complement strand
CGTCCTGGACGATCCTGGAGCAGATTTTGATATTACATTCCCTACTTGTCTACTCTCACTATTCAAGACAAGCATGTATGGCCGATCCTGAGGTCGACCACTGTTTTGCCTGCAACGCGCAAGGAGAAATCGACATTCTCCGTTCTCCTTTCTACGAGCCGGATTGGGAGTACGATGACTCGGTGGAAAGCTACGTCAACTGCATCATTTGCTGCCTTGCCGAGACGATTGAGATTCAACAACCCAGAGCGCCTTGGCTTCTCATTGGACGAGCCACTCTTCCTCCACCGCCGGTTATCTCACCATCAACGAAGGTCTTCGGCGCCATCTTCCTAGTGGTAATCTCCTTCCTCGTGTTGTTCGTCTTTCTCCGCTAAAGCCTAAGAGTGATTGAGTGAGAAGGTACTCAAGGTGAACCTCTCGTTATTAAGTGGTGGATTTTGTTATGTGCATGAAGCATTTACTTTCATATTTGGATTTTGATTGAATTGTCTAGTTAATCTCAAGAGCGCTTCTTTGCCTAAGCAAGTTGAATAGTTTGAATTCTGCAATCTTCCTTTATTGCAATCAATAATTTTATAATAGCAAGTTTTGATCAATTATTCATTTAATTTCTCAAGTAACTCCTAGTAGTTTCACATCAGTTAATTTGGTCATAACACGACACTATTAATAGAGTTTTACATGGATAAAAAACAAAAAGAAATTAATAACGCCTAAGTGAGAAAGGAGGGGAAATTACCACAGTAGAAATTATATTAAAAAAAATCAGCTCTTCCAAGAGCCTCGGAATCACAAATCTGTGAATTCCGGCGCCAAGTTATAAATTTGAATGTTAAGGATGGCTCAACCATTATAACGACCTTTGCTATTTGCCAGCTGCACTATCCCTACTTTTCGCCCAAAGGAAGTCAACCATCAATTAAATCTCATAAATTCCTTCCATAGGATATAGAAATTAGGAAATGTTTCTTTCTTATTCAGCATCCTTAACACTCCCCCTCAAGCTGATTTGTGCATATCCAATAAATCAAACTTGTTGATCAATTTTTCAAATAGGGGTCTAGGCAATTCTTCGGTCACAATGCTAGTAGTCTAATTGAAGGAGAAAATATATTATACAATATATCTCTGTTTTGGATTCTCTTTAATGAAGTTTCAATCTATCTCCACATATGGTTCATTCATGATGGATAAGATTATGAGTTATACGGATGGCAACTTTATTGTCATCATGTAATATCATAAGAGCGTTGATTGTTACTTGAATTTATTCTAGGAGTAGTTTAAGCCAAATTAATTCATTGATCACGTTGACCAATGATCTTAGTTCTGCTTTTGTAATACTTGTCACCACATTTTATTTTTTTGCTTCTCTAGGTTACAGGATTTTCCTACACGTGTGCAATATCCATAAGTGGATCTTTAGTCTACCATAAGCCCAACATAATCATCATTAATAAAAACTTCCATAATTTTGCATTCTCCTTTCTTTACCCTTTTGGGGCTTTATTTTAGATATTTGAGAATTTCAATGGTAGCAGATTAGCAGTCATCTATTCTTTGTAAGGAGCATGCACGAACTGACTTTTTAACAGAGGCTATGCCAGATCTAGTAGTGTGAGCCAAATAGATGTTTCCCTACCAACCTTTGATATCTTCCTTTATTGACTGAAGAATTGGTGCTAATACCCCTCAATTTAATATTAGGATGAGTTGGAGTGTTAAGCAATTTGCTTCTAGTTAAGCCCATTTCTTTTAAAAGATTAAGAACATACTTTGAGAGATGGTGAGGCCATATTTGTTCCTAGAGATCTCCGTTTCTAGAGATTTCCATTCTTAGATAATTACAAACTTATCATCCTTGTGTTTGTACTTATCTTAGATAGTCACTCCTAGAGATTTCACATTCTTAAGATACCCAAGGTCTTTGATTTTAAATTCTTCTGTTAGCTTTTTTTTTTCAAGCATCTATCTCCAAATTATAATATCCTATAATGATGATATAATCAACATACATAACTAATATGTTAGACTTATCATTCTTGTATAGTAAGGTGTGGTTAGAGTGATGCTGTCTGAACCCCCGATGACTCAAAACTTTTGTGAACCTTCCAAACCAAGTTTGAGATGATTGTTTGCGCCCATAAATATATTTCTTCTATTTGTTATATGAGTTTATCTTCCTAGAGTCATTGAGGAGGATCCGTATATACTTCCCCATTTAAATCACCATCCAAAAGTATGTCCTTTAACATCTAATCGGTGAAGTGATTAGTTAAATTGAATGCCATATTGCCATTGAAAGGACTTGAATGATATTAAGTTTCGACTCTGGAACCAAAATTTCAGCATAGTGGTCCCATAAGTTTGGGTGAATCCTTTTACAGATAATCGTGCTTTACATCTTTTGATGAGTCCATCGCTTTTTACATTCCATAGGGATGGCATCCTTGGGTCCTGAATTGTAATATCCAAAAGCTTAGGTAAAGATTTTTTTTATTTGAATTGTGATTTTATATTAACAGTAAAATTACTATTAAATAAACTGATAAGTACATCTTAGTATTTATATTAACTAATAGAGTAAATTAAATTAGATTATGCTTTAATTCCGAATTGTTGCTTTAAATAGTTGTGAAGTTGAGAGTGCAGTTATTCGGTGGGTCCTCTCTTATTTCCCCTTCTTTTGATTTGGATTCGCGCAAGAAAACAGATGGGAAGATTTGAGAAGTGTGGGTAGTTGGCGAGTGCAGCAGAGGCGGGTTAGCAACTGTAGCAAAGATCGGATGTGAAGAACTGGAGCCGTGTGATGAACTGTAGTAGGAATTGGGTGTGAGTGTGGTTTTAACGTGTGAATGAGAGGCTGTGGGTTTCGGTTCCAGCATATGAAACAGTGGGGAATTTAGAGTGGGATTTGCTGTAAAGGAATGGTATATTTTCAGTGGAGGAAGAAGAGAAGGGAGAAGAAGGAAATTAAGGGAAGAAGAAACTGAGGTTCCAGTAACAGCCGCTGAATTCCTTCAGCACTTCAACAGTCTTAGAATCCCTCTCAAGTTCCGTTTCTTCAATACCCGCAATATTGGCTCTATTCGAACTGCGTACCTTTAAGAGAATTTTGGGTATTATAACAACTAGCAAGGCCAAATGTAATGGATGTAGGGATTTAAATGTGTTTAGGATGGTGCCTAAAAAACATTCTCCAACACTATTGAATTTAATCTTTAACAAAAGGATGCTTAAGTGTGGGGACACACTTAACCTTAAAAGACTCAAGGATGATTCAATACTCATATGATCACATCAAAACAGTGAGCATGAGAGATGGAAACTTGAATGTGAGGTCGATTAACAAATAAGGAAATGAAAGATTGAATATGAGATTGATTCCCAAGCAAGGAATGGAAGCTTCAATGGGAGATCGATTCCTAAACAAGTAGATTTAATCTTGAATGAGAATTCAATTCCCAAACAAGGAGATTTAATCCTGAATGGGAGATCGATTCCAAAACAAGAAATGAAAAACATGAATGGAAGGTCGATTCCCAAACAAGCGGATTTTAGAAATTTATATGAGCAAGAAAACTTAAATGTGCAAATTTAGGTGAATACTCAATTGGGAGGTGGCTCTCAAATGAACAAATTTAGATTGGATACTCAAATAGGAGGCGACACCCACATGAGAAAATTTAAATGGTTAAACCATCAATTAACCATCATAATTGAATGAGAAAGGACAACACAAAGGGATTCACAGTTTTCTTAATCAAGTATTAAAGCATCAAGGAGGATATTTTTTTTGAGATTTAATGATTTGAAAGAAAGCGAAGCCACTAATTTATTCATTTTTAGCACATTTTGTGCATTTCTTTTTCTTTTGATTTGGCACGCTTTGTACATTTTTTTTGTTTTTTATGCACTTTGCGCATCTTTTAGTTTTCGTTGGCACACTTTGCATATCTTTTGATTTTTTGCACGTTTTGTGCATCTTTTATTTTTGGCGTACTTTGCACATCTTTATTTTTATAATTGGCTTCATTTCTAAAATATTTAAGAGAAAATATTCTCAGTTGTAAGATTATCTTTCAAGCATAAGAGAAGAAAATTCACTCTCTATACAAGAAAGAAAAATCTACAAGCAAACCCGATACTACGATAAAATTGAATAACTTGATTAAGAGAATTGTAATATAAATTCACAAACATGCTAATGATGCCAATGAGATATAAAATTGCAAGGTGGTATAAATGATTTTAATTTCTTAATCTAATTTTATTTTGAAATGGAGTTTAGTTTAAAACATGTAATCAACCCACACCAGTGGTGGGAGGGAGTGAATATAATATTTTCATTAGCAATGTTGATCATAATTTTTTTTTGATGTATTTAGAGTCAACTACTACTTTATAGTTTAAAGAGAGTAGAGGTATAATTTCCACTAAGAAAAATAAACCAACAATTCTCTAAAAAAATTTTTCTTTAAAATTTGCCTTGTATTTTAAATTTCAAACCTTTCTCAAATTAATTTTTTCTTTAATTTTAAAATTTTGCATATGTAAAATTTATGGGCTATGTTATTGAAAATAAATTTTGGATTTTTATTTGAAAAGATTTAAATAAAAAACCAGTCTAAAAGAATTAAGACTGGGGAGGTGATGGAAGTAATGAAATTTATATTTATTTGAAAAGAATATAATTTTGGATTTTGATTTAAAGGACTGATTTTGGACCCAATCTAAAAGAAATTAGACTTGGGGATTTATTGAAATTAGAACTTAGATCTGAATCTTAGAAAATGTAGTTTGATTTTGGATTGGAATTTAAACAATTTAGGATAAATGTCTTCCAAACTCAAATTTTTAATTAGATCTCTATATGTATTAAAAAAATGTCTAATTTTTGCTAAAGATGAAGAGAAGAGTCTATCTCTAGCAATGTCGCCAGAAAAATATGTGGAAAGTAATCTATATTGGCCACTTATTCATTTTAGTGTTTCTTTAAATAAATTAGCATAGCTAACATTAACTACCTTCAAGAATAGATTGATGCCACTCTATCGACTTGAGAAGATAAACAATTTATTTTCATAATCAAACTCAGTGCAGGGAATGTGGAATTCATCCCGAAGGATAAAATTCATATTATCCTATCATTTTAATTATGAAATTAATCGATGAATAAAATTTAGTCTGTGTCCAAAGATTCTTCAGCGGGTTCTAGACTCCCTATAGAGGACAAAATAAAACTTACTTTAATTTACTAAAGTAGGGCTAAAGTAGGGTAAGAATCTTTGGACGCAGACTAAATCTTATTCTTTGATTAATTTCATAATTAAAACAATAGGTGAATATGTATTTTATCCTTCGGGATGAATTCTACATTCCATATATTGAGTTTGATTATGAAAATAAATTGTTTCTCTTCTCAAGTCAAAAGTGTGGCATCAGTCTATCTTTCGAGGTAGTTAATGTTAGCTATGTAGATTTGTTTAAAGAAACACTAAAACGAATTAGTGATTAATATATATTATTTTTAATTTTGTCCACATGGATTTGCAGATGAGTTTGCTTTTCACATAACCCATAAGAAAGTCAACAACAACAACATCAAGCCTTTGTCCCACTATGTGGGGTCGGCTACATAAATCCTTTTTCGCTATTGTGTCCGATTAAATAACCCATAAGAAAGTGAAGTTGGTAAAATTATTGTAGATTGCATGAATGATAAGCATCATCAAATCTCTTTTAGAAGCTTCAACGAATGATTGAGTGCACACACACAAATGAACTCAATTTACATGCCCAATTTCGAAAAAGTGTCGAAGAACAATTGATTCGCAAATTAGCTTGTGGCGAGCCATTCAGGTAGTGGAAACCTACTGAGCATTAAAAATAGCTCATTAACTTGTTTCTCATAAAACCCACACTCTTGGGCACTTTACGTAAGTCCACAAATACATAAGGTGACTCATTAAATTTGTGGTGGCTTGTAAAGGCCAAAGATGAATTTTGATAATTTTTAAAAATTCAAGAGTAAAATTAAATTTGAAATATGTATATCATGGTGCTAATTATTATAGTAAATAGTGTTTCAAAAATATATGAAGTATTTTTATGCTTGTTAAGAGTGAATTTTACTTTTGCTTGAGCTTGAGAGGTTGCAAGCAAGATCAGAGTCTTTTCAAATAAGAAGAGAAAAGAATATAGCCTTGTTCTATAGCTTAATTGATTTGCATTCATCAGTCCTATGATATTTTACCTCATGAAACATATTTCTAGATACCTTCAGTAAGCTTAAATAATTCATTAGACCTTTCCAATGTGTGTTGGTGTTCATCAAAATTCGGTTCGGCAATTGTTTGGGCTCATAGGGTTAGCATTTTGAAACTTCTATATATTCATTCATATGAAATATTACGTGAGTTCTTTTGTACAAATTTAGCCATCTCATATTCAGTCTATCTATTTTTCTTGTTTAGGATTCCATATTAATTCCATTTATTTACCTTATTTGTTCAGCTTCTATTCTTTTTTGAATATGCGAAATGGCCCCAATTTCTTTCTTTTTTTTAATGATAGGTAGCACTTCCACCACATTTTCTATGTAATCACTTCTATTCCTATCCTTCTTTTACAATGAGTGAAATTATGCACCAATCTCCAATTTTGGCCTCACTGCAGTTTTCAAAAGCATCGTAGGAGCTGTTATATTTGGTGAGCCTTGTGATATTTTTCCGCATGGTTTTTTTTGATCTTTTTTGGTTTAATATATGCCAATATTTAGAAGTCCGCTTTATTCAACCTTGATTATGTATTGAGACTCATCCTTCTAGCTGCTATATGTAGTGAGCTTTTAGTGCATTTTATAATTATCATTTTGTTTGCCTGCTGGCAGAAGCTCAACAGTTTGCTTTAAAATTTCATTGACAGTTTTGATTTACTGCAGCTTGGGCCGTTGCATGTTGATAGATTAGACTTCAGTGATCACCATTCTATTGAACTAAATGTGAGTAACTTGTCTTGTTTGAGGTTACTTATTGTTTATAGATTCTTTGTTTAATTTGTTTTATTACAAATAAGGAAAAAGATCAAAATGGTCCCTTCTATTTATGAGAGATCAAAATGGTCACTAATTATGTTAAAGGACCATTTGGTCCATCAAATTCTTAAAAAGAAATCAAAATAGTCTGACTTTAATATAGCTGCGGATCATTTCGGTCATTCATAAAATGTCAATGGACTATTTTGACCTTTTTCTCATTACAAATAGTACACAGTCTGAAAGATTGGCGCAACACAAAAGAATGACATAATTTCTGGATATTTGCGTAGGATTTGTTTCATTAGATTTTAGCTAATCAGCGCTTGTTCTGGTAGATAGAGGAATTGATTCTGCGGAATGTTTTTCATTGGGATCGACATATGCCTTTTTTGCATTATAGACTTTCATGGGAGAATATTATCATGGGAGAATATTGATATGACATTGTAATAAATACAAAAAAATTGTGAAGTTTCAGGAGAGGATATTATCAATAAAACAATATTCGACATATGCCTTCATTAGATTTTCATGGGAGAATATTATCAACAAGGAGGATATATTAAGATAATAAATACAAAAAAATTGTATTATAAATTTGATTTATGTTATAATATTGATATGACAATGTAATAACTTTAATAACTCAAAATTTTCACAAGTTTTGGAAGCATAAAAAAGGATTTCACTGGTAATTTCATGGAGATCAAAATGTTTCTGTTTGCTACAACCCATTGAGGTATTTATTTGTTTATTTCTCATTTCTCTTTATGCAACAATTGATATGCATATATGTTAAATATTCGTAAAGCTTCACTTCCTAATAAAACATATATACAAAATTAATTTGGGTTTTTTTTTATGCTTAGTTGATCCAAACACACACGCTCCTACTTCTGATGGGCCACTTAAGGAAAGTGGACCCCATTTGTTTATTTTTTTGTATATTTAAATTTCAATGTTCATATCTCCTTTTTTTTGGGAAAATTTGAGGGTCACGTAGAGCCATTTCATAAGAGGTAGATATTACACTAAGAGGTCAGTGATGTTGTCTTTGAGGCGAATTGCATTACAAAAATTGAGGTAAAAACTTAAACAAAACAAGTATGGCATACCCAAAAGAAAAAAAACGGGGCTTATAAAGAAGAAATCACAATAAGGCATAAGATCCATCCGACAACAGTAATAAGAAGACGTGCTGAAATGGGTCAGCAATTAAGTAGTATCCTGTTGTCTTCGGCATCAAAGAAGCCAAATCATTGCTGGGTTGGTCATCAACAGAGTGCTTTTCATCCTTGCCCATC
The DNA here is from genome assembly GCF_001605985.2 of Dendrobium catenatum. Classification (NCBI taxonomy): domain Eukaryota; kingdom Viridiplantae; phylum Streptophyta; class Magnoliopsida; order Asparagales; family Orchidaceae; genus Dendrobium; species Dendrobium catenatum. The sequence continues at coordinate 1,250,706 of NW_021319484.1, read as the reverse complement.
CGAAAACCACCCTAATATTTAACAGTTTGGTTCACCTTTTCCAAAATTTCTCATATTATCCGACCACCTTAAAACAAACACAAAAATTGGCCCAAGCTTAGAAACATTGCTCCAATGTTCCACGAGAGTTTCGGTCATGGTCCATAAACTAATTAAACAACTGACAATATCCAGTTTAGTATGGTAAAATGTCAATATTTCGAACACAAATAGACACATCTGTTGGTTCCAGCAAATTCTATGGACTGGAAAAAAGGGCCAACAGGGAGAACCACGAACCAATATGCGGACCATATCATTCCAAGAGCAAGCGTGCATCTCTTAATCTTTAAGAAGAGGGGTCTTATATATGCCATATGAAATATTGTATGGCGAACAAATCATGTTCGGGATGTTAGCTTAAAAGATACATTTTCTACATTTAAGGAGAATGGTAAATTTTGTTTTTTCCACGAGCAAGTTAAAAAGTGTTGCAGCTCTTCCGAAAATGATATAGTTCCTCTCATTCCAAATATAGAAACAGTAATTTGTGTAGCTAGGAGTAAGAGTATTTTGGTGATGTTATTGTTAATGGTCTCAGCATGATCAAGAATTTGGGCTAGATTGCACATATGTAAAAAATCTTCTAATGATAGACGACCATGTATAATATAATGTATGAGCAATAAAAAAAGAGATGATTATTCATTAAAGATTTTGCAAAAGGCACATTCACTATTGATCTTCATCCCTCTCGCCATCAATAGATCTTTGGTTTTTCAAGCCTTTGATAATGACCTTCTTCCATGCAAAAGTAGCAAATCTGATAGAACATTCTTTGAACTAAATAGACTTGTGCCAGTGAGCATGTGTTATTTGATTAAAGAGTAAGTAGCAAGCTCTCTTATGACAAAAGATTTCTTACGTTGCCACCACATGCTCTCCCCTTGAGTATTGATTTTTGATTGAGTTGATTTGTTTCAAACAAGGAGAGAGTCTTCTCTCATCCGTAGTAGGGAGTTAACATTATTTTTGCAAATGATGTCTTTAACTTTAGCGAATAATCTCCTATTGAAGAAGTTACAGTTATTCAAGCCCAAAATTTTAGAACTGGCTGACCCAACTCTTATTATTCGTTGTGATCTTGAATGAAATCCATCGTCAATTGACGAGAAATCTCTAAATGGGGTAAACTCTACTAGCAAGGTTATATTAGAAAGATCTATAAAAGTTGAGGTATCAAGTAAGAGCTGTAATTGTAGATCCTCTATATCATTTTGAATATGGATGTCGTATTCAACACTTAAAGGGACAGGAGTTCAGGACCTTCCTTTTCTTTAAGGATGAAAGTGGGGTGCCCGGAGATAGTGTTGAGCTTGCTCTCGTTAACATTGTGATGTAAAAGTTTGGACCCATGAGAGGTGATTTTATTTAGAACTCCTTTGGGGATTACAGCTGCTCTGATCCTATATGAGATGTAATTCGGATAGTAGATTTTATGAACTATAAGCAGGTAACAAATGAAGAAAGTGATTCTTCCGTCCTCATAACCAAGAGCAGATTCTATTGATGATGTGGAAGCATTGATTCATTTTAAATTTGGAGCTGGAGATAGAGATATTGATGCCTAGATATTTTGAAGGCAAGGGATTGCTCTATATATTGAGCATCTCTGTCAGAATATGTGAAGTAGTGGGGTTGACTGATTTGGAGAAACATAAGAATATTTATTTAGATTGACGCTGAAGCTTGAGATAGTGGCAAAATAATTGAGTGTTATGAAGGCATTTAATATTCTGGGGGTTGGCCTCATCAAATATGATTAAATCGTATGCATATATATGATGAGAAATATGTATATTATTATGCGAGATACCTTTGTAGTTGTCAATGAGAATACACTCCAAAAGGTTAGATAGGATTCCCATTACAATGGAAAAATGAAGGAGAGGGGACAAGGGGCATCCTTATTTGAGACTAGAGGAAGTGGTGAAATAACCATTCATCCCACTGTTGATGATAACAGAAAAACAAAACACCTTCCATGCAAGCTGAAATCCACTTCTCAAACTTGAGAGTAAGGGCGTTTTTGTGCAACTCGTTGGATAATTGTATTGTGAGTCTGTGACTAATACTATCAAAAGCTTTTTGAAGGTCTACTTTGACATAAAAGTACTTGGGAGGATTGATATGGTTAAACTCTTTGAGGAGCTCATTTGTTAAGGCAGTATTGTTTGATATGTCTCTTCCTTGAATGAATGCTGATTGGAAATTGTGAATTATATGAGGAAGAGCCAATTTTAGCTGCGAGGTCATCAATTTAGCAATGATTTCATATAGCTGCGAGGTCATCAATTTAGCAATGATTTCATAGACGGTGTTTCAAAGAGATATGGGTCTATTATCATTTAGTATATATGTGCGTAAATATTTAGGGGTAAGAGTAATGCGAAGTATTTAAGCTTGTGAGGCATATGATTAGTATAAATGAAGTTTGTAACAACTTTAATGAGATCAAGCCTAATGATATCCCAAGTAACAGCAAAAAATTGGGAGCTAAAGGCACCCGAACCTGCACATTTATTTTCATTAATACTCCATACCTTATCTTTAATATCGGAGTAAGGGAAATCAGAAGCCAACTGGAAGTTTTAGGGTCAAGGATGTTACTAGCAATTGTATGCTGCAATGAATTGTTGACCCTATCCTTATTGTTCAGTAGATTATATATGTGAGAGATAGTGGCTTTAGCAATGGATTCTTGAGTGGCTAACAAACTGGTGGACCAACTGAGTTGGCTCAACTAATCAACCTGGCCCTAGCAAGGGAGGTGCCAGTCTAGCTGGCAGGCTGAAGAGCCTTGGGGGCCTCGCTAGTGTGAGAGGCGGGTAAGGAGAGAGGGGGGTTTAAATGGTATTAATTCTACCTTTAAGTACTTATCATATAAAACCGAAATTGGGAGCGGATTAGGAAAGTTTATGTAAGGAAAAAAAGGTTGATTTGAATTCAGATTTGGGAGGGAATTATGAAGGTTTATTTAGGGAAAGATGACTGATTTGAATTCAGATTTTGGAGGGAATTAGGAAGGTTTATTTTGGATTAATTAGGTTGTTTTATTTTCGTTAGGGGATTTTATGTTTTGCAGGAGTTTACTTTGGAGTTGTTCCTGTTGGCGAATAGGATTTGTGGAGAGTCGTTCTACCTCTCAAATAGTAGATTAACTTGTATCTTGATTTGTTGTGCCGATATCAATAAATTAGCCCATTATCTCATTCTTTCTAACGGATTTTGGTTGGTACATTTTGTTTTTTGAATGATCCATTTATTCTCAAATATCAGATGCTGTTGAGTTTGATGGGAACCTTGAAGGATGGTGTTGTTTTCTAGGGATTTGCAAATTTTCATTCTGCTTTTGTTCTTAAGAGCCTATTTAAGATTCTAAAGCTTGTTGCACATTTGAAAAAGTGGATTCCTATGGACTGAAATATTCCAAGCTTTCTTAATCACATATGAAAAATTTGCACAGTAGCTCCTATAATTTTTGTAGAGAAAGCGATGAGAGATGTTGGCAAAGTTTCCAATTCTAAAAATAATAGGGAAGTGGTTTGAAGAGAGAGGAACAACAATTTTGTGATGTGAGCCGGGAAGATGCCTAGTCCATTGCTTGTTGTTGAAACATCTATTCAAAAGACATCTGATATGATTTTTTTGGTGGTTAAAACCAATTGAAAGTAAGGCCAATGTTTGGGAGTTCAAACCAGCTAGCCTTATCTATGCTGTAGTTTAAATTAATCATTTTTGAGGGATGTGGTGGCGTTCCACTAATTTTTAATTAAAGCCTCCCATGATGATCCAAGGCTTAGTAATGGAAGAAGCATGGTTGATGATAGTGTTCCAAAGTGCTTTCCTTTTACTAGCACCATTATGTGCATAGATGAAAGGAATGATGAAGCTGATTAAAGAAGAGTAATTATTCCAGCTATGTATGAGTTGCGAGTGTGTGACTAGAGGGGTGACTTTTAATGTGCTTATATTTCACTTGACCACCTTCTAGCGTAAAAGTTGCGTTGGTTGTTTTCTTGGTGGAACATCTGATAGTTCTCGAGTAGAAAGAGGTTTGAGATGGTTGAAAGAGACAATTTGGTTTCTAGGAGGCAGACGGTTGCGACCTGTTAAGGGGAATATAGGGTATTTTAGGGTTTGTAGGACTTATAGCTTTGGGGCGGTTTGTACGGTCGTGAGCAAATCTGTCATAGGAGGAACAAACAGTGGGCTGTCATTCATAGAGAATAGGTTGAATAATGTCTTTTTTATTGATGTTAATTGGTGTATGGTTTGGAAGGGGAGAGGATGTGGATATTTGAACGCCTACACAGGCATAAATTAGCTTGAACTTTTTAGCTGTCTGAGAGTCAACAGTAACTGGGTTGCCATTTTTGCTTACGATCTTGCTATCTTAGAGATCTCTTTTTCATTCCGCTGTAAAGGGGAAGGTTTTGGAGCTTTATCTATATCGGGATTTTTAAAAAATTTTGACGGGGAAAACTGTAATAATATGTATTTTGACTTTGTCAATTTTTTTCTAAAGTCATTATAACTCCAAATCGCAATCCGTGTTCGCCATAGTATTTTTATTATAGTATTTTACTTGCACGAATTTTTTCGTAATTTTTGGACACCGGCGAAAATCCTTAAGGAATTGGTACTTATCGGTACAAGTGAGGATTTCGGGACCGTCAGGTGTCCGTTTTGCAAACCGATTTTATCGATATTTTTTAAATATCATGATTTGTTTTATGGATATTTTTTCCTGTAATTTATAAATGAATAATTCTTCCAATTAAGATTCTGGGTCATCACAAAAACTCTGCTGACCTTTTTTTGGGAAATGTAAGATCTACTATTAATGAACCAGAGTCCCTCTTGTAGAACCATCTCCATGTATTTTGTGCATGAAAACTTGAATAAAAAATAAACTTCAGCTAAAGATAAGAGATACCTGTGAGTTGACTTAACTTGCTTAGAACTTAGCGAACATAGGAAGTGCATAGTTGTTGATTTAGTACTATTTTTAGTGGCTTGCATACACTGATCGCAGCGAACTATCTAAATTGTCCATTTTATCTTAAAATCCTGTATTAAAGACCTCTATTCCTATCTTTGTTGATAGGATATCAATCTCATCAGAAAAATCCTCAGGCGTCTACAGATTAGATTTGGCGTCGAAGTTATTGTACTCATCACAGAGAAGGTATCAGTCATTACGCTAATTGGCTTTTATTGATACAATCTCTCATTACTGAAATTCTGATAGATGTGCTTTTTTGTTTTTTATTTTATAGGATTATGATCGTGACCCTAATATTCTGAGAGAGGTTGATGATTTCCAAATCATGGTCCTTTGTTCTTCACTACAAATCATGCCTTTTGAGGATCGAACAGAAGAGGATTTCAGAATGAATCTGAAGAAGCTTCTGCTTTCAACCTGAGTATGGTATGAGATGCTCGTTTCGTGTTTTGCCGAATTTAAGATTCAGCTTTTTTATTGATTTTTAAAGCAGTTTTTTAGTATAAAATTTTTTGTACTAATAAGCTATTTAAAACAAACAGTAAGAAAGTAATCCCAAACGAAAACCTAAGAGAGCAAACGAGAAACACACGTGGCCCTACTTTTTTTTTTTTTTTGATTGGAAAATCAACTAAAATTATAACATGTTTATAATTTGTTCTTGGATTTTTATTATAATTTTGTGAGCAATGAACGTTTGTATTATGTAAATAATAAGCGAAGTCCTAAAACAATTAATTTCCACAGATGACTCGGCTCAACTTATGAGCTTAGAGAAACACTCAGTTATTGATGCTCTCTTATTGATGAGAAATTATTCTGTGGACACCAGATGGAGAGAACCCACTGAATTTGCATGAATGCATTTTTATTATATTTTTGTTGCTTTTTGTAAAAGCATAATAAATATTTAATTATTTAGTAAATATTAAATATTTTGTTGCTCTTTTATTGTCTTTTTGCAAAAGCAAAGCAAAATGATAGTAAATACTCAACAAATTCGTATGATTCTCTCCGTTCGGTGCTCGCACAGAATAACCTTATTGACATTGCAAGTGTTTATACTTGTTTGATTTTGGTTCATGACCCAAAATTTTATATTTCTATGATAATTATATTTTTAGCAATTTTGAACTAGCTTGGGCTTAGGTTCTTATGATTTTGGAGAAGTTGATTTGCTTCAACATTCTCCTTCATATTCTTAGAAAGTTATACTTGAATTGCATATTATGTAATCTTGCCTTCTTCTATTGGATTAATTATTCTGTGCGGACACCGAACGCTCTCTGGAGACCAACTAAAATGTGTCACAACATCTTGTGCTCGGTATCGCTGACGTGACACATTCTGATTGGTCTCTGGACGGTGTTCTGCACCCGGTCTCCGCACAGAATAATTTCTCCTTCAATTGAGTGAAAGAAAGGACTTGTTACGTATTTATAAAGTGTATCAATTCATACGAACCAAGACTCAGAGCTTTTTTTTTTTTTTTAAAATTTTTCATATGAATTAAAGTGTCCACTATATTCTTTTTGTGCATATTCTTTTATGTAAAAAATTAGGACGTAAAAATCTCTATTATTATGAGCTTTCTATGTTGAACAATTTTTACTCAGATATATATAGTGCCTTTGCCATCTTTAAAACTTCAAAATATTATAAAGATTTTAAATTAGAGATTATTGGAGCATGAATAATGTTTAAAATAAATAAATGAAGCATTATATGACAAATGTTTAATATTTCAAATATTTAATCAAAATAATTTTTTATTGCAAAATTTTTATAACCAATCAGTATTCTTTTTTATTACACTAAAAGTTATATATGTTCATTTTATATCACATAAGTCCTAAACAATTTGTCACGGGTTTGCAGTTTATGATTTTCCAAACCTTTCGGAATATATTAACGATAAAAACTTATAAAAGCTGTTTAATTTCATGCACACTTTTAGGTGCCATTGTCGCAGGAATTGAGAGCTGATTTGTAGTCGGTCCGATATTTCGGAGGCAAAGCGTGTTTCATGGCGGAAAAATGGGCCTCCTCTTGCGAAAATAAGTCAATTTCTCCCAATCGGGCGAAAACCAGAAGTATGGAAGATTTCCAATATGGATCAAACGAGAGATTATTAGGTGCGGAGTGCGGACGGGGAGAATCGTCCGCACAAGCATTGGGTACCTAGCGGTGCCCGCACTCGGTACTACTGGGTACCGCTGGGTACCGCTAGGTACCCAGTACTTGTGCGGACGGTGCGCACTCCGCACCTAATAATTTTTCGCATCATCAAAGACCCCCAATGGCCGCTGCGTATTTGGATCACATGAAGGCTGGAAAATAAATAGAACTTTTTTTTTTTAGAGAATTAAGGGACAGTGTTTAGACTCACACATAACATATATTATGTTCAAATTCAAAACTTTTTGGTTGGTAGTCAAAACACTCAACCAACAGACTAAGGAGAGCTGCATAAATAACAATATTTTACTTGCCCGCACCATCATTTTAACAAAAAAAAATAAATAAGGTAATTTTTTATAGCATTAATTACGACTAAGAATTAAACGGGTTAGATGAACTTGAAAATCATACTCATGTTGCTTATCTTGATCTGTTGATTATGAGTTTTGACTATCAACCAAGAAGTCTTGGGTTTGAAACTTATGTATGTGATGTGTGTGTGAGTTTATCTTAATTTGCTCAAATGTCCAAAAAAATGGACCTAATGGTTAGAGAGAAGGTTCTCAACCAATCAGTCACAACAATTCAGCTGAAGCAAAGTGCTTTTTTTTGGAGACTTCTGAATGAACTGAATGCAAACTCACACACGCAAAATATGTACAAGCTTCAAACTCAAGACCTCTTGATTGATAGTCTAAATCAAGGTGGACTACAACAAAAGTATAATTATTATGGGTATAGGTTGGGCGCATGACTGTGAGTTTTTCTCTTGGCTTGTATTTGGTTGAAATTAAGATTAAATCTACTCAACATTTTAATTTTTTTACTATATTATATAAAATGAAAAAATGGCACCAAAGAGTGTTGGAAAAGCAACATAACTCAGGAGGAAGAAAAAAAGTTGCCTAAAACTAACATAGAAAAACTACAAAAACAATAAAATTGGGTGGAGGATAAATTGAATCAAAAGCTATCTCCTACTTAAAGAGTTATATTTGTCATAAAAAATGATGTAGAGCATTCTGATATTCTGCAGGACTATCATACCACTTAAGCATAGGCCACCACTATGACAGCACCGTTATACCTTTTCCATTTCAGTTATTATAGTACATAGGGATACTAATGACAATTACTAGCTTTTATAGTAAAGATGTTAACAACACCTTTTATAAACTATTTATTTACAAAGAGATAGGTATTGAATACAAGCAAAGTTTATATCAGAGTACATGTTCTATGCTCTTTGTATTTGCTTGCTTTCTCTGTAGGCCCTTTGTCGGCTATCACATCAGGTTGGTATCAGAGCATGGTGCTCGCGAGGCATGACAGTGATGTGGCCATCCTCATCATCCATTCCCTGTAGCCAGATACGTCACACTACCTCTAACAACCCACTATCCTTACTGCTACTTTTACCTTTTTAGCATTAGCTTACTGTCCTTCTTTTATAGTTTGCTTACCTCTAATATAGTAATTAGCACTAGCCTTAGTAGCAGAGTTATATATTGTAATTAACGGAGAAGAAAGGTAGAATACGATAGTCTTCTTCTTCCAGGTTAGTTATTCCTGAGTATTTGTTGCTCTGATTTTTACCTTGCCGCTAGTGACTACATTAGACAGAGGGTCGAAGACGTGCTAGCAATGATGAAAACTATAGCCTGGAGGCCTTGTTGGCAGTACTTGGGTATGGCTCGTCAGTTTGCTGATCTAGCTTTGGAGTTCTGCTAGTTCGTTGGGATTTACAGCTCCTCAAAAATGGTTCAGGATTATAGCCGTCGCCTTGAGCAATGTATCCATCAACTATATCGGCTGTGCGACAGGAACAATTTGTAAATAGGGAGATGAAATAAAATCATGTCCGAGGTCATGAGTTATCATATTCAAAAGATGAGTTGGGAAACCCAACATATGGAGAGGCGACCCATTTATAAAACGAAGAACATTTTGGAGATGCGTGCATGCGTAGGCATCTAGCATGGAATGTATATCCTAACGTATATCCTTTGGTACTGTCATCCAGTACAAAGTGTATCCTGGAGTATGTTCACACATATAGTTGCGATTGTTTGTTGTGTGATTTTTATTCTGCTGTGATTGTTTGCACAACATTTATCTCTCTATCTGTTTCTCTCTCAAGCAAAATCAAGCGTAAGCCAAGTGAATTAAAGTTGAAGGTGTTGGTGATCAAAATCTTAATTATCAATGAGAACTGTTAATTAAATTATACTCTCGATAATGATCGAGAAATTTAGTAATCGTTGTTTATGTGGGAATTTTGATGTTCATTACTTATGAAAAAAATATACATTCATTACTCGACAATATATGTGAATTCAGTATTTGTTCATTCATATATGAAGTTGTGAATAATCAAAGCAAAGAACTGTGCCAAAATTTTAAAACATAAAGGTCAAGAACTATAATTCAGTATTTGAAATATCATTAGTTTTTATATTTTAAAATTTCAAGAAACAAAATGGGAGTTTAGAGCGATCCCATTAATTACTTTTATTTTTCATAAATTCGATTTATTTATTTATTTTGAATTATCTGGCTTCACATGTCTTATGATAGAAAAATTATTCTGTGCAGTTATCGTACGATCCGAAGGTGAATCAGGATACGCCACATCACTCAGTACATAACAATACACAAATGATGTGACACATCATGATTCGTCTCTGGACACTGTTCGGTGACCGCATAGAATAATTTCTCCTTATGATAGCGAGTCAAACCTACTCTTCTAAGAAATAAATGGCTTGTTAGAGTCACACCACCACCCCTTTAAGAAGAAAACTGAGTAACAAAGCCAAGTTGGCAAAGGCAGAACAAGCAAGTTTCGCGTTTTGAGAAAAAAAAGTGAACTTTTAACCTTACACGGCAGACATGAGACATCCATGCTCTAATGAATGCCTTCGAGTACAAGTAAATACAAGAAAAAATCAATAAGTATCCACATAGAAATTAAGTTAAGAAATTAAGAAAGTGTATTATATACTAAAAAAATATTTAAGTTAATCAAATCATAATTTATAATTATTCTATCTATATTGATTGCTTGAAATCACCTATAGATGTTTAGGGTCTATTTTGAATAGTTTTTTCACTGTTTTATTTTTCAGACTGTAATTAATAATTCTGTTTTGATTAATGCTATCTTATAATTTTTCGCTCTTTATAGAATTTTATGTGGTGGGAAGCTGCTTTTTACAATCAGATTTTACAATATGTGGTAGCTTTAAGCAAGAAGATGTATGATTTTTAAAAAAGAACATATTAATAGTATCTACAATGACTTTCAAACAAATTATTTTTTCTGCAACAGATTCATAATTATCTTTATAAAACACTGCAGTCGTCCCAAAGAGATCCTTAGTGTTCATCAGCCATGTAATTTCCTTAGATTGATAATGGACAAATTCCTAACAACACTGGAAAATACTTGTGAAGAGGCTCACATTTTGTATTAGGGTTCTCTTAACTTGTTTACAAATAGTACACTATGACTTCTAACACAAGTGATGCTCTATATTTATATTATTAAATTTTCGTTGATTTTATTTCTTGAAAGGGTGGGTGTGATTTTTAAAAGACATTTATTTCTTATTAAAAGATATTTGACTCTATATCATGTACGTTCTCACTTGTTAGAAATATCAATATTTAAAATATTATTATAAAATTTAATATTTAAATATTAAAGAGATATTTGATCAAGATTTATGATAATGAAGTATCTTAATACATTTTTTAGGGTCATTTAAGTCAATTAAGACAAAGTAACACACACACATCACATACTCAAGCTTCGAACTCAAGAATTTTTTGATTGATACCTAAAGCTCTCAGCCAATAAATCAAGTAGAGCTGCGTACCTTAATACTCTCACATTCGTTAAATTTCTACTCGATCATAACTTGTCAAGATTTTATTTTGTTTTAAATGATATATGATGTATTTTAATAAAGAACTAATTTTCACCCATACATAGAATTTACATATCTATATGACCTAAGGAAATCCATCCTTAGCCTCCTATTTTTGCTTTTGCCTAATTTAATTGCAATTTGAGGCACAATTGATCATCATTTGGACTAAACAAAATATTGGACTAATTAAGAAATAGTAGTTTGACCATAGTGTTAGCTTATTTCTTGTTCTATATGACTTTTTTTTTTGGACAATTTTTTTTTTTTTTTGTATTGCCATTTTAGTTAACACTTGGTTGCTTGTAGATAAAAAATTGATAAAAATAATAATAACATGAAATATATTTCATCACTTGATTTTAACCATTAAAATTGGCCCCATGAAGTAGAGCCAAAATTTGTGATAATAGGATAATATTGTTCTACTTTTATATAAGATGAATTTATATAAATTATATTATTTTTAATGAAATATATTATATCAAATAGAATATTATAAAAGATATGACCAGCCTTGTACAAATGATAATTTATTTTAGTATTTTTTTATCTTCATAGAACCAGTGGTGAAATTTTTTTCTTTATGTTACTTTTTATTAATTCAAATAAATGATTTAACATCTATGTATAGTTTTACCTCCTTAATTTCAAATAATTCAAATATGCTATATTATTATTATTATTATTATTATTAACATATGAGTTGAATTTTTATAGGACTGTCAAAAATGATCAACGTTTTCGAACAACTCGTGTTTTAATTAAAAAAATTATGTTTCGATGTGAATAATTATGTTACATAATTAACATAATAACATCTCTAATGATATATCATAAATATTAATGTTATGGAAGATTATGATCATAAGAGTTATTTAATTTTCCCCAACATAGATTCTTATTTGAGTTGAGCTCATTGTGACTGATTATGAATTTAATGTAGAATGGTGGTTAGGATCAATGTTTTTCTCACTTGTCATATCTTCACTTGATGCAATCTATAATGACATGAATTATAAACAATATTAAGGCTTCATTTGGGACGTTTTTTTTATTGCTTCTTTAAACGATATTTTAGTACAAAAATTAAAAAAGCCGTCCCAAATGAAGCCTAAGGCTTTGTTTGCTTTCTAGTACGCAAACTTTTAATTCTATAATTTTTTTACATGAAAGCATTTTCAGAAAGCAGTAAGAAAGGTAAGGCTTTGTTTGTGACGATTTTTTTATTGTTTTCTAAAGTAAACTTTTCGTATAAAACTTTCTAAATCAAACATTTTTTTACTAAGAAACATCTTTAAAAACGGTAAAAAAAACCGTCTCACACGAAGCCTAATTCTTGAGTTTTTTTTGTTCTACTTATGTAGTGCAATGAAGACCATTTTCTCCTTCACTTCTAATATGAATTCTTTTAAATTTCTTTTATTTGAATATGCTTTCTTATGGCCCCTTTTATCTCTTGTCTCTGCCCTATCATTTTAGGGTCTTTATTTTATCAATTTTATAGGTTTCTTCAAGTGCAAATAGTCTTTCATTCATCATTAATTATAACTCTTCTTATTCATAAATTTCTTTAATATAATTTATCATCTAATTTTGTTAAAAAAATGAGATCTAATGAGTAGTCTACCACAAGCTTAATTTAAAAGACTAGAACTAGCTCAATTTCATCATGGCTTTTGTTTGCCTTTAGATAAAGAAATTTTAAGCATGCAGACCAAAGAAAGACTATCTTGTTTAACTATCAAATCAATCATCACGAGCTTTGCCTTAAAAACAGCCTATTTTTGTTGGCTTTCTCAAGGATTTTTAAATAAATTATAAAATAAAATATATGAACTAAATTCATAATAAAAAAATAATATTCTCCCCTAATCAATGAATCATCTATCTTTTTTACATAGGACAACAATCTCAAGCCTTAAAAATATGGATCGATTACATGAATCATTTTTCTCTATTATGTCTTATATGAGTCAAATTTTTATTAAAATCTAATAAAAAAAATCATTTCTTATACTTTCTAATCAAATCTTTTAACACTGTTGTTGTCAAATTCCAAGTCTTAGATGAGAATATTGGATAGTCGCCTTAGGTAGTTGAGAGTTAGCAGAAAATTTATCGAATAATCATGACATTAATCATTTAATATATTATGATAACGCTTCATTACATAACAAATATAACAAAAATTAATAATTATTATGAATATTTTGGTATCAAATTTTGTTTATATTAACTTTATATTATATATATAATGAGAGAATAGATCGATAGATAGAGTTGTATGCAGCTCTTCTTGGTTTGTCGGTTAGGAGCTTTGACTATCAATCAAGATGAGTTTGAATCTTTCATATGTGATGTGTTTATATTTGGAGAAATTATTCTGTGCTGACAATGGACCGTCCAGAAGTGAATCAGAACGAGCCACATCACCCGGTACACAGCGGTACATAATCACGATACATAACAAACGGGTTATGTGGAGCGTTTTGATTCATCTCCGGATGAGATCCGTACTCACATAGAATAATTTTTATCTAAATTTATCTTAATTAACCTAAATGTCGGAAAAATAAATAAATAAGGGGTTGTTGAATGATATGACTGGTTGTGAAGTTAGATAACCATCCAAGAATATGCTGAGGTATTAAGGGGCGTGTCATGGATTGCTTGCACGAGCCACTGAGCCAGGTAGACGCTGGCGATTGCCCACTCCATTTGGTGACCGCCGAAAACGACCCGCAGATGCGTAGCAAAGCAAATAAAGCCGCGTCCCCTCCCTTCAGCCACATAGCGTGCAAGCAATGCCTCCTGCTTTCATTTTTCTTCCTATTTTTTCTGTTTTTCGTGCTTCATTAAGCAACTCATGTGATGTGTTAAATGCTATCATAAATTCATAATAGTGAATCAAAGGGAAGCTGAGAAATATTATGATAGAAGATATTTGGGGGCCCAAAGGAGTTTGTTGTAATTAATTATATGCATAAATATAAGGAAAAAAATGCACATCATAGCTCATTGATTTTGACACTTGAAAGTCTTTATTTTCTTGCATTCACATTCTATATAGCTCAACCCACCGATGTTTAATTTGATTGGTGGGTGAGTGTAGTTGAGAACCCCCAAACCTGTGCTCGATTCCCCTCTTAAGTGGGGCCCAATCAAATGCGGGCCAGGTGGGTTTTGTGGTGGGTACCTCTTCTAAGTTAGCCAAAGATTAACCACACCGTAAAGCACCCTTTCGGGAGTGACAGCTGGGGGATACCCGTTCAAAAAAAAAAAAAAAAAAAAAAAAAAAAAAAATCTATAGCTCATTTAAAAGGAATAATTATTTAGCTTATTTTATAATATACTTATGCAAAAATGGTATAAATTAGCTGAAGAGTTGTACTATCATTGCATTTCTCACATTTTTTTTACATGGTTACTATTTTATTAGATTAGGAGAATTATTGATACATGTATTTAAAGAGCATCATATGATTATAATATTTGCCCTATCTCTTATGATTTCTGATAGAAGGTTGGGTCTTAAAAATATATTCAAATGAAAGGGTGTCAAAATGAGTTAATAGCCTATGTTCGATTCGAGTCAAAATTGAATTGATCCAACCCAACGACTCATTTTGATTAATTTTTTTATTTAACTTATCAACTATAGAGTTTATATTGATTTATTAAAAATAAGAATATCATACAGAAAAAAAAAAATAACGGATAAAAATTTGAGTTCTCAGGTCAATTCGAATCTGACTCGTTTACTAAAGAGAACAAAAATTCAGGCCTGAACCCGACCTGTAGTTTATTAAACGGGTCAACCCAAATCCAATTTTTCAGGCCTGTGTCATTTTTTGACACCGGCCTCTAAGTCAGTCATTATTAATAATTATTAAATCATAAGAAATTCATCGCAACTGTACAAATCCAAAGTTTTGAAGTAATTAATTGATTAATTACTTCATATGATTATAATATTTGCCCTATCTCTTATGATTTCTGATAGAAGGTTGGGTCTTAAAAATATATTCAATCAAATCAAAGAGTGTCAAAATGAGTTAATAGCCTGGGTTCGATTCTGAGTCAAAATTGATTTGTTCCAACCCAACGACTCATTTTGATTAATTTTTTTATTTAACTTATCAACTATAGAGTTTATATTGATTTATTAAAAATAAGAATATCATACAAAAAAAAAAAAATAACGGGTAAAAATTTGAGTTCTCAGGTCAATTCGAATCTGACCCGTTTACTAAAGAGAACAAAAATTCAGGCCTGAATCCGACCTATAGTTTATTAAACGGGTCAACCCAAATCCAAATTTTCAGGCCTGTGTCATTTTTTGACACCGGCCTCTAAGTCAGTCATTATTAATAATTATTAAATCATAAGAAATTCATCACAACTGTACAAATCCAAAGTTTTGAAGTAATTAATTGATTGCATTAATTAGCTATGCCAATTATTGGAAGAAAAATCAACCTCCATCACAAGAGCAAATTTAAAGGAACATATTGATTATTAAATATGAGAACTCAACTTGAGATTTAAATATTTATAATCATTTAATCAATAATTTACTTTAAAAAATAACAAAATTTCTCACCAAGCATCCTTTCTCCTATAATTTCCAAGAAATTTTAGGGTTTGTGGTGACAGCTAAGATCATTGACAGTTTCAATAGCACTCTTTATGTCTTGATTATAGATAAATACTATCAATTCCAATTGAGCATAACTCACTGGGAAAAAAAGAAAGAAAGAAAAGACTAAGTCTTCATTTTTAGCGCCCGACTTCAACTTGAAGAATTGTTGAAATATATCATATTTTAACCAATTCACTAAAATCTTATTCCCACTCTCTATTTATTTAGTAGATAATGATGTTATCTATTATAGGGCAATTCAAGCTTCCTTGTTTTCTTAAGAATAGGAGGATTCAACAGATAAAAAAAAGAAAAAAAGAAGCTTCCTTGTTTTCTTATTATTTTTTGAAGTAGTTTTTTAGTATAAAAATTTTTAGTTCAAAAAAATTTGTATTAAAAAATTAGTTTAGAAAACAGAAAGAAAACTATCCCAAACAAAGTTTTAATATCTTCATAGCTTAATTGAGGTGCTATTTTTGTTGTAAATAATTTGTACATTAATAATTTTTAAATCGACCAAATAAAAATGATATTTCCTCTTTGTGCTCCGTTTGCTTTAAGAAAAACAATTGTGTGAAGATATTTAGATGTGCTTTGTATTTTGATGGACTTTAAAATCTTAGGCTTTGTTCGAGATGGCTTTTCTATTGCTTCTTAAAACAGTTTTTTAGCTAGTACAAAAATTTAAATTTTTATACTAAAAAGCTATTTTAAGAAGCAATAAGAAAGGTGTCCCACATGAAGCCTTAAATTTATATTAATTATTAAAATTAGTGCGGTTTATGATATCATGTGATAGTAATCTCGATACAAATCTAATGGTTTTGAAGTCTATTTTGACACAAAATACATCCACATATTCTTGTGTTAATTTTTTTTTTGGTTTAAATTAATTTAAGAGTAAATTAATCAACACCTAAGAATAAGCTCTAGTCCACAAGAAGTGTTCAAAGTTCCAACCAACATGCTAACGCCCTCACCTAAGCTTCCATGAAGCAAGTAAAAAAAAAAAAAAGAGAACTTTTGCGAACCATGGACCATCTCTTATGGAAGAAAATTTTTTTATGAGGTAATTTTAATATAGTTTGTATCAAAATAAATACATATATGATTAAAATTTTTTAGAAGGCAACAATATGCTTTAAATTCTCTTTTTATTTGAATATTTTTTAAATCTTAGAATTTTTTTTTTTTTTAACTTGATATAAAATTTTACCTTATCAAATTGATTTCGGAGTCCTTCCAATGTATTTATCCAAGTGTGGACCTTCTCTCCTCCCCCACTCCACTCCTTTTCTGCCTCCCCTTTCGCAGCAATTTGAACTACTAAAGAGAAAGGAAATCAAGAGAAGAAAGCATGCCTTGCAGTCTCAAAGCTCCTACAAATAGATCGAACGCCCTATCAAAAGTGAAGACCCAAAAGTTTCAGGGAGCTCTCTCTCTCTCTCTCTCTCTCTTACACCACAAGCACACACCACAACAACAAGTCTTCTCTTCCATGTAATGAAGCTCATATATAGTTTTCTCTAGATCATATATTTTGATATCAATTATAAGTTGTTAGTGATGAAGAGAAGAAGAAAACTTTAATGAGGAGGTATTGGCGTGCCTCAATCTAAAGACATGGCCGAGTTCTTCCTCATCCATGTTCTTGGCTTGAGCCGCGTCAATATCTCCTTTGATACAAGCTCATGCTTCTCTCTATCTATTCTTTTTATCTCCTAATACAAAATTTTCTCTTCTAAAGTAGTCCTTAATTTCTATTTTAATCTCTATTTCTTCTCTTTTTATGGATGATATTCAAATTCAGAGGTATAATTCTCCTCCACCTACCTGTTCTTCTTTCTCTTTTCAATTGGTGTTAGTTGAGTAAATTGTTGGGATATTCATTCTGATCATAGATCATTCCTTTTAGTAAAATTCTAAGCATTCAAAGAAATCATATTTCAGAGCCAAATCATCTATAATAATTCTATGGATACACTAAAAGAGAGCATAGAGAGCATAATTAAGCATGATATGATCAAAGTTAATTATGCGACCCATTTCCTGTAATTTTCCTCTATTTTATATGTAATCATGGTTGTCATGGGCTGGCTTCTTCTTCTTTTCTTCTTCTCTTGGTGTGGAATGATGGCATATACTTCCAGCATGCACTATTATATTCTTTTTAATGAGATGATCAGATGATGGCTTTACTGCTTTTTTGTTGAAATCTGTTTTTATTTTGTTGCTAGTTTTCATGTAATAAATGGTCAATTCTCATTATGGTTTAAAGGTTTGCACTACCCCAAATCAGGAGGAAATTTTTTTCGTCGGTGTTTATTTTGCGACGTGTGATTTGCCGTCGGAAAATTTTCCGCCGACGAATTTCATTCATTTTCCGGCCAAAATAGCCGCCGTAAAATGATGTTTTCTTGTTGTGTTGTATGTAAACTTTTTTTTTTCTTCCAAATTTATTGAAAAATATTCATTTTCTATGTTCAACAATATTTGGAAAAAGATTTTGTATATAAACTACATAGAAATATGCCACATTCTATGGAGTCCTTGTAGCTTTCTTTTCTTGATAAATTTGTATTTAAATTTTGGGTAAAGCACTGAGCATTTTATGAATAACATTTAGAATATCTGAAAAGGAGAAAAAAGTTCATCAATTGTAGGAGTTAGCTCATTAATTTCTCTTTGTTTGCTTTTGATTAGTGACATAATTCAATGTCCTTTTGATCTAACTTTCATATGCAAGAAGAGCATTATCATCAATGTTTTTATCAGTAATTAATTAGGGTTAGGTATATTTTTGTATATTATCCCTATCTCTTTAGAGAGAATAAAATGAAAGTAGTTGGTTTCTTTCTTTTAGATAAGCAAGAAACTTTTTCTTCTTAATTAGATTTTTTATTTTATGTATTTTTAATGGGAGTTATTGTGTAAGAAAGAAGCTTTTTAACTCACAAAGAAGAAAAAGATAAAATAAAATTAATAATATTTGATAGAATAACAATGCTTTTCCATTAGTTTCTTCAACTAATATCTCTAATATTTTTTTTCTAGAAGCCTTTTACATAGAGAACCCCACAATAGAGTTTTTATGTGGAAAATATATAAAAACCTTAGCCTAGCTATGTGGACTAGCAAATTCATCATTTTTTAATTATTTGAAAATTCTTCTTCTTCTCACAATCTATTAGGGGTGTCATTCGGGTCAACGGGTTGGATTCAGATTGAACCTAACTTGTACTGGCCATAAACGGGTCGACACTCACCTGACCCGATTTTGCAAATGGGCCAGGTTTGTCGACCCAGACCATACCCAATCGGGTTACCGGGTTGACCCGACCCAACCCGACTCGCGAGCTAGAAATCAAGCGCACATCTGGGGCTCAACTAACGGAGTGCCAGAGCTGGTCTTGACCACACTATTGGGGCCATCTACAACTCTTTAGATGGGATGGCGGCAGCGGCAGCGGCAGTGCCTGCAGGTGGGACAGACGGCGGCAGAGACCGCACGGGAAGGCTTTGCGGAGTGCAGACGTGACGCGAGTCACGCGACCAGTCACTATTAGCAGACGCGGTGACCCTTATGGCCTTAAGCCTTCCCGCCTTCTGGATTCCAGTAGAAGCGATGACGCCTGAGTCCCAGACGCGACTAGACGTGGATACAAGAAGCGGTGATGCGGACGGCTAATAGCTGAGGCGAAGACGCACCTGAGTCTTGACACGATGACACATATTTCATGCGGATGTTATCAGGTCAAGCCGAGTTAGTTTCGGGTTTTCAAATCAACCCGAACCAAACCCGATTTTACAAACGGGTTGGAATTACAAACCCGAACCCGACATATTTGACAATTAGGTTAACCCAAACCCAAAATTTTATGGGTTGGACTTCAAGTTGTGTCAGTTTTGACACCTATACAATCTATTAATCTAACTCTTTTCAACTGTTTATTTTTTTGGATAAAATTCACATAGGGGCTTATGTGTTAAATAAACAGGAAAATTATAGGTCCTTTAATAACCAAAATATCTCTAAAAATTCAACATTTGAAATAAACCCTATGAGCCAATGGATATACTTATTATAATAAACTTGAAAAAGACTAAGAAAAAAGCAAACCAGAACAAGCCCAAAAAACTCATACCAATCAAAGCAGAAGCAACCAGGCCACTAGTAAATTAAAAACCACAACAACCAACAAACAGTCACCTGCAGAAAACAAAAGATAGAAACAGGCAAAAGTAAAAGGAAACACCAACTTACCAACCAATAGAACCACCAAAAACTAGAACCCCATACAGGACCACTCACAAAACCCAACAACCCATAGAAGGGGGCATCCAAAATAAACGTGGAGACAACAACACCTAACTCACTCAGCCCAGTCAAAACCCAAAAAGCCTAGCTTCCAAACAAGACCCCCTTGTAGAAAATAATAACTAAAACATCAAATGAGACACAACTTCCAAACAAGACAGATCTGAAAGGCCGAAAACTACACCAACCACATGAAGAAAAATAACCAAGATGAGGCCCAACAGTAGAAAATAATAACTAATTAAAACATCAAATTACTTCTTTTCTTATTTTCTCCGACGACGTTTGTCACCACCATGAGAAAAGACTTTTTCAACAATACAACTCACAATCACACTATACATATCTTGAAATGCATCCATCGACTCATCCATGTTAACATCATACTGGGCGACAAAGCCGATTCCCAAAAAAGCCAAGGGCGACTCATTAGAAGCAATAACTAACCCACTAGAAGAATCATTCAACATCACCATGTTAACATCACACATGCCCACGTTCAGCACATCCAAATAACTATGACAGGAACTATGAACAATTTCCTTTTAGCTATTGAAAAGTGAATAAAGAGGAAAAATATTCATGAAATTCTCAAAGTAAAGTAGCATATCCTCATTAAGGTTTTGTTTGTGATAACTCTCTTACTGCTTTCTAAAATAATTTTCTAATATAAAAATTTTTAATTCAAAAATTTTTTTCTTAGAAAATTGCTTTAGAATTAAATAGTAAAAAAATTGTCTCAAACGAAGCCTAAGTTGCACTTAATCTCAAGAATTTTTTTGCATTATGTTCCATTTTCTTACCCCCCCCCCCATTTCAGAACTGTCTTATAATTGCTTGGTCATGAGATAGACTAGTAAATAAGCTTTAGCTTGTATATACACCAAGAGGGCATGAGGCTAGCATGGGAGGATTTTTATGCATTATCTCTTCCTTAGTAGATAATGGATATTTGTTTTCCTAATTTTAGCAATTCATTTAATTTTTTTAAACTTTATATGATTTTTTATGTACTATTTAGGACACAAATAAAAGTATCCAATCCATTTAATTTCACTATCCACTCATTATTGATTTAGTAGTGATCTAAGATGTCGAGTGGGAGCTAAGTGTTTAGATTATGAGCACTAAATATTTATCAAAGGTCTAAAAATATGTCGAAAATATTTGGCTGGTTGTAGAAGATGAGAGTTAATCATTGGCCCAAACCTCTCAATGATATGCTAAATATCAATTCAAAATGATTCGAGCTATTTTAAACCAAATTAGGTCAATTAAGTTTCAATTGCTCTTAAGCAATTTAGACTGGGTCTACCCATTAGGTGCTATGATAGGTTATAAAGTTTGCCAGGTTTTAGCCAATTAGGACTATGTTAGGCTTGTCTAAATTCATTTTGGTTAGGCAATCAATTGAGTGAACTACACATTAATATTGGGTTAACCAAAGTTGACTAAAAAAAGGTCATCATCATATATCTTAAACTAAAGAAATTCATTTCAATCATTCTACTTAAAATGATTTACATACATTGTCACACCCTAACCCGATCAGGACAGGTCCTATCATGTTGAGCTGTGACACGCAAACCCCAGGATCTAGTTTAAGAATTGTTTTAGATTTTCTGCCAATATTCATTGAAATAACTAAGAACCACAGAGCTGCTAAAACATCCAAATATTGAAAACCCATCCATAAAGTTTCTTTCATTCATCAAAAGAATCATATACACTACAATACATGGCTACAGACAGAGTTACAGAATTGAAAAGTAAACTACTCATGACTGTACAAAAATTAAAATAAAAAAATACTAATGACTTCTGATCATATCCTGAACGCTAGTCTACAACATCTTTCCTTTTACCAGATCTTAAAAACCATGAGTAGAATCACAGTGAGCTATAACAGCTCAGCAAGTCACACAAGCCAATCTAAATTTCCAAAACGTTCCTTTATTTCAACTATTTTACTGAAGCATTAAAAATAGTTAATAACAGTACAGAACATAATCAGATAATTGTACATAACAGTGCAAAACATAATCAGATAATAGTACATAAAAGAATCATATCATAGAGTTATTCAAATCATATTTTCCCGGACTCAGACAAAATCTCAAAGGATTTTGGCCCCTTATGACTCCCTCTTCATTTGTGCTTACAGCACCAGATCATATCAGAAATTCAAAATTTTTCAGATCATATTTCTCGGATATAGACATAATCTTAAAGGATTCTAGCTCCTTATATCTCCCCCTTGACACAGATAGCTGAATCTCAAAGGATTCTGACCCCTTATCACTCCCTCTTTATTTGTGCTTACAGCACCAAATCATATCAGAAATACAGAATTGTTCATATCACATTTAATTTCTCGGGCACAGACATAATCTCAAAGGATTCTGACCCCTTATATCTCTCAACAGATATCATTTAATCACATGTGCACATATAACATCACATTAAAGCAATTGCAGAATAATTGAGCATGTATCAAAATATCACCACATTGTATAATAGTAGACAATAGAAAATTCAACAAGACAAAAATATACAGTTTCAGAAAATTACCAAATTATCAGAAAAAATATAAAATAATATTTTAAGACTTTTGTTGTACTACAACACTACTTTTCAATATCCCAAAAATTTTCTATTCATTAAAAACTCCTCAGATTTCAGAATATCTGATGAAAATTTTTCAGAAAATATTCAGAATGTGCATAATCATAATATCTATGACATATAAAAAGTTATGGGGTAAAAGTTTTACCCGTACAAAGTTATCCCCATTTTTAGCTAACATATACGAAATTTTAATCGGAATATTCGACAAAACTTTCACATTTGAAAATTGAGATAGGAATAATGTGCCTTACCTCGAGTCGAACAATTTTCGCAACTGTGTCGACGAACAAAAATGGCCTGAAGTCGCCCAAAATCTAGATTTCCTCTTCTCTCTCTTTCTCCTTCTCTCTCTTTGTTTCTCTAAAGCGAGTAAATGACGAATTTAATAACGGATTAGATATTTTCGATCGTGCAGGACGATATTTATGTTCATACCGGGACGAACAGCTCTATTGTATCTTCGTATATAGATCATACATATGATATTTAACTTCGTACTAGGATGAACGCCTCTGTTCTATGCTCGAATGGCTATCGTACATACGATAATTGATTTCGTACCGAGACGAACGCCTCAGTTATGATCTCATTCAATTCATCCAGACGATTCGTACAGATGAAATTAACATTCTAACTATTCGTCTCAGACAAACTCAGTTTGTACTGTACGAACTTCAGTTAACCAAAAATCTGGGTTTCACATACATAATATTAAATTAGTACAAGCAAATTTGCAAATATATATCTTCGATAAAGTTTAAGGCAATTTCCAACCAAACGACATTCTCTAGATTGTAGTAGCCGCGACCATCTAACCGAACGGTAAATCAAACATCATTTTCGTGTTTTGACAGTATGACTCCAATATTGACATTGCAGTTCTCACAGTGGAGAGAAAACAAAAAAAAAGCATTTCTGTTTGGCATTCAGGTGTAGGTTTGCGACAACTACAAACAGACGATCGACGAATGACGTTCGGTTCGATTTGAGATGCCGTAACACAATCTTTTTTTAAGCTAACAAAGGGATATTTTAGAGTGGAAAAATAGAAATTTAAGGATATTTGTATAAATATAAAATTAAGAATATAATATAACAAGATTTTAATTAAACTTAATTAACAAAATAAAGCCCAACACATTGTATCATTTTTTTTGTTTAGTGTTTGAGGACTTTCTTCTCCCTATGTTCCTTTACCAAAGCAAGTCAAGGAGCAATATCAACCCATCATGTTTAGCAATGTCGGTAAGGATTAAAAGCAAATAAACTCATATTAAATGGTCAATATTTGATTGAATTATACACCAAATGCAACATGCTAATAGTATCATTCATTGAGAAAGAAGTTAATATCTGACCAAAATTTTTTGATAATGCATCAGGCATATGAAAATGATGGCTATGCTAAGCTTGGACCACCTAAATTAATGCAAAGGCTCTACGAATCTCCTCACTATCAATGGAAAAAATTTGCTCAGAAGAAAAAAAAGGCTAGTATTTTAGCAACAAGACAAAAGGTTTCCTTGTGGCAAAGGAAGAGGCATGAAAGGCTTATCCTTTGAAAGTGTTAATAGGCTAGTATTATAAATATGAGCTTAAGATTGACCCATAAATCTAATATGAGCTCATTATGCATTTTACTAAATGATATTTAGAAGTTATTATTTGAGAGGGAGGGATTCCTATCATAACACTATGTAGATTAAGAGAGTATGGATTATTATTAATATTATTCTTTTTATTAATAGAAGATTATAAGACTTAGGACATGTAAATCTTTCATAATAATGAATTGGCTGATAAGGAAAGGAATCATGTGGCTTCATTACATATATATATGAAATATTTAAAATACGTTAAAATTAAATGGACACATGTCTTTAGCCAATTTAAAAGAGAATCCTTTGACCATTTGTATCAATCACTTGAATTGAAAGAGACATTTGTTTGAAGGTTAGAAGGTGGTCATGGTGGTAGTTGCAGTGGCACTACCCATGTGTATATTTATGATTAGCATAAGAAAATACAAATAACACGAGAGGAATATCTAGATATTTTGGTGGAAACTAAGGCAAAGCATGAATTTAGAAAGTGAACTTAGTCATCTTAAATAATATCATATTCAATGGTTTTAGATGCAGCACAAACTCAGTTTCATGTTGTTTATGGAGAAGAATAAGAGAATCAATACAAACTTTGGTCTGAAGTCAAGTATTTGTGAATCATTATTTGATTACATTTGAGGTGGCTTTGAAGCAATAACAATTCAATAACACTGCATGAAAAATGGCGATTTCTGAAGGCCATTTAGACTACGTACATTATTTAATATTTTTTGTGTAGATATTTGTCTAATCATCATTAAGTAAACTTAATTTACATTCAAAATATTGTTCCTTGCATAGATGTTTATGACCTTCATAATAACATAATAATGGTGTGTAATCAATGATTAAAATTTAATTTTCCTTAATTTCAAAGGAGAACTTATAATAATTATGACCTTCATAATAACATAATAATGGTGTGTACTCAATGATTAAAATTTAATTTTTCTTAATTTTCCTTAACCGTGAACCTTTTCGGTTAAGCCGGCAGTCAGACCGCTGGTTAAGCCACCGTTAAAACCGGTGGCTGGACAACCGCCGGTCCAGACCGTCGGTAATCAATGAATTTCCTGTAGTGATCATCATTGAGGAAAAAAAGTATTGGTTCTTAAAAAAGAGGCTTTGCAACATCTCCCTCTTTGATTAGGTCATGAAGAATAACGTTCACCTCTGACTCAGGCTCCAAACCTAAGATAGAATTTGTAGGAATCTCTTATGAAAACATGAATTATAGAAGATAAGCAAGCCATGAGGAGTACATCAAACATAGCAATAAAGTATAAGACTTAGAACTCAAATCTAAACTATGAATTAAACTTATCTGATGTCTCATAGATGACTCTGATTATCTATTTGATCATTTTATTTGTCATATAATACTAAGGGCATTTCCAACGGAGAACTTTATTTTTCACGCCAAAATACTGCAAAACGTAAAAAATGGCGTGGTGTTGCTCCAATCTAACGCCATTTTTTTGCTTCTGCGCGAAGGTAACGATCCTTCTCCTTTGGCGCGTTTTTCCGGTTGAGAGAGCAAAATAATGTGGGTGAACAGTCAGGGGCGGAACCAGCCTTAATTTTCAGGGGGGGCAAACTTATAAGTAAAAATATAGAGATTTTTTTTTTCATATATATATAGTGACAAATGATTATTTGTACTTGAATACATAATACATTTTAAAAATATAATCAACATCTTATTTAATGATAATTATTCTTAAACAAAAATTAGGTAGCATCTCTGCACAATGTGTCAGGGTTCTCAGGGGGCAGCACCCCTTGCGGGGGTTTTCGGGGGCAGCGCCCCCGGAACAAATTTTGATTGTAAGGATATTTTTTTATTTTCTTTACTATTTCTCTTTGTATTTCGTTCATTTTTCCTTAACACAATAACATCTATATACAATGTGTTTAATTATGATATGGGCAATTGCCTAAATATTATAGTATTTTAAAACTTTTAAGGGGGCAATTTCCTAAAATTACTAGTAATAATCCCTCTACACAATGTATAAAATTCTATTAGGGGGCAATCGCCTAAAGATCATACTATTTTAATTTTTTTAGGGGGGGCAATTGCCTAAAAATTCCTATAATAAAGAGTTAAAAAAAGCCTGAAGGGGAAAAATGACCTAAAAACCCATGCAATTAAGAAATTTTTAATTTTTTTAGGGGGGACAATTGCCCCCCCTGGGAACTTAATAGTTCCGCCACTGTGAACAGTGCAACGCATATTGGCGTTGCACTGTTCACCCGCAAGCAAATGGCGGACGTTTTGACGTTCAGCTGGAGCGACCGAAGTTTGGCGTTCGGTTGGAGATGGTCTAACAATAAGTGGAACAATGCTTCAAGAATGCCCAACCTTAGCTCAGAACTTGCTTGAAGTTCTTGTCTAATGGATACCTGACAATCAGACTCACCTACTATGCAACAAATTAGGCATAGCTCAATAAATATACTTAGTTATTTTTTGTTTAGGTAGTTAATCATATACCATTATTTTTTACTATCAACTACAAATAAAAGGTCATTGATTTAGTCCATAATCAAATAATCTTATACTTTTGAGCCCAAAATGGCACCCAAATAAAATCTAACAAAGATTTCCTTTGATTTAGGCTTAGCTTGGGACGACTTTCTTTCTGCTTTTTGAAGCACCTTTCTACTACAAAACTTTTTAGTTTAAGAGATTTTTGTACTAAAAAGTTGTTTTAGAAAACACTAAGAATGCTTTCCCTTAGGCTTCATTTGGGACGACTTTTTTATTGATTCTTAAAGTAATTTTTTTAACAAAAATTTTAATTTTGATACTAAAAAACAATTTTAAGAAGCAATAAAAAAGCCGTCCCAAATAAAGCCTTAGTCTCTTCTCACTCTTTCACTTTGTGCTCAATTTATTCCTTAAATAAGATTTGATATTTTGTGGGTGTGTATGTTGGTGTATAAGAGAAAGAAATGAATTACAACTTATTTGAAAGCATAAATCTTCTTATCCACACAAATCATTCACAATCTATCATAAATTTTAAATGACCTATATTTTTTAAATAATCAAAAGAATTTTTTTTTGCTGTTTTTAATTAAAAAATACTTTTAATTACTTTATTAGCCATTCAAAATTAGATACAACTTCTAAAATAAACTTATTTTGAAATCTTAAATTTCAAAAATAAAAAAACATATAATACACCAATAAACTTGAACAGAAAATTTTTTCTTTGATTTTTTTTTTGCCAGATTATTAAAAAAATACATATTTTATAGAAAGTAATAGCACACAGCCAACAGAGAAAAATAAGCTGTAGGCGTCAAACTCGCACAAGCTCAAGTGCTTGAACGAACTTAGAACAAATTAAATAAGAAAAAAAAGATCGTCAATCAACAAAAAGGTCCTTCACAAAATCATCAAAAAGGTTCTTCACAAAAAGTTGCGACATTTTTTAGCCAACTTTTTTCCCAAAGGGAGGGTTCTCATTATGTCCCATTGCCATGAACCATCCTAAGAACAATAATCATTGCCCCCACAAGCATTTTTTTTTTATATATATCAGCATTAAAAAATAATAAATTTAAATTCAGGATCTCGTGATTAAAAGCTTAGACTTCCAACCAATAAATTAAAATCGACTGCATTATACAAGCAATCTTAGAAGCATCAGGACTTCGGACCTCCAATCCTTTGGTAGGCAGATGCACTAAACACACATGCATTTGATAGACGTGTTAGAAGGATTTATGTCAAATCCTACCAAGCGAGATTTGAGCATGCCATATGTAGAAATCATTTGGTCATCCAATTAATGATTTGAACCTTCCAAATACTCTTTGTTTTGTTGTTTTTGACCCATTTGGACTCAGATTGGACCGATTTCGATGTCTTCGGATTTTTATCTTAAAGACGTTCAGTTTGAATGTAATTTCGTTGAAATCAGAGCTTGGATGATCCCAAATTTAATTTATAAAGTTTCCATCTTGAATATGCCTCAAGATTCGTTCTAGATCAATGCGATTTTTGATGACGTATTAAACAAAAATTTACCAAAATAGTCAGTCATTTACGCCCTTCTGTTTCTTCTTGGTTTGATTGTCTATGGCAAGAAGAGGAAGCTCATGGAGCTTCAGATGACCAGCTTGTAGGATAAAGTCGGTTTCACGAAGATGATGTTGACGACGAAGAAGACCAAAAATTTAGTATGATGCGTTATAGTAGGTAATGATTTTTTTTTTTTTAGAATTTATGAGTCAATTAAGTCAAATTCATACATATAAGTTTCAAACTTAAGACATTTTAATTGATATGTAAAATTCTGAACCAACATATCAAGACGAGGTGTGTTGTTAGAAATGACTTAACTAGGCAACTCATTCTTTAGTTGTCACTTCTCATGGAAATTTGATATGGTCTTTAACATTTAAAAGCATCTTTGATGTTGGTTGCTGGTAGACTCGCCGAGGGATTAGTGGACATCGCCAAGTGGGTCTCAAGCTGACGTGGCAGCGGGCCGATACCCCTGTTCTAAAAAAAAAAAAAAACTCATTTTTTTTTTTAATTTCTATTCGAGGTTCACCTTATTTACTTTGGTTTTATTGGTAATTGGCACGGGAAGGGCTTGTTGGCAGGTTAAAAGACTCGACAGCTCATGCTGTAAATGAATTGACCTGAGCTGAGCCAAGCCAGAGGTGGTTCAAACTTGAGCTCACTTGCAAAAACACTTGTTCAAATTTGACTAGAGCCCAATTCAAAATTTTATAATAATTTTTGAAATTGGCTTATTTAATTTCATATTTGTTCAAGCTTGATTTGAGCCCGGCTCATTTCATTCTTATTAAACTTTAAACAAGGAGCTCATCTAAAATAATACAAGAGCTTTATTAGTGCCAAACTTAAAAGAGCTTAATATATATATAATTTGTTTGGAATAGCTTTTTTAGTGCATTTTAAAATAGATTTAGTACAATTTTTTTTTAAAAAAAATTTGTATACTAAAAAACTGATTTATAAAATAATACGAAAAATATCCCAAACGAAATCTTAATTTTAAAATTTTTTAAATGTGCCATAAAAAACTTGTAGCGTATATAAATTTGAACAAACAAAACCCACCAACTCTTAGCAATCCACTGTCAAGATCACCACCACATTTTTACAATATAATTTAAGCAATGCAATGTAAAATTTCAAACTAATGTTATACTAAAGTAAAAGGAGGATGTGGAAAAAAAAATTATATATATAAGAATTTGTTCATGAGCTTTAAATAATATTATTTATGTACATAAACAAATTGGGTAACAACTTTTTGAATTAACAATTGATTATTTATAAAAGAATTCAAGCTTATTCAATTAGTTAATCAAACGATCATAAGCAAATTTGAATTGAGTCGAGCCACAAATAGCTTGAGAATGTTTGGTTCATTTGTGCGTAGCTTTGTGTTGCCGATGGAGTCTATAAATAGGTGCTATAGTCTGTAATAAGAAGGTAAGCCAATAAGCAATAAAATTTCTGTTCTATATTGCTTTCTCCTATTATTCCCTCTCTCTTTCTCTTCCAAGAAGCTCAAGGAGCTTCAACTTCCTCCAAAAAAATTCTACAAATGGTATGAGTTAGATGGAGTTGGAGGAAGATTCTTGTGCAAAGAAAGAAAAAGAGGAAATGGTGCAACGATTGGGTCGGAATGGCAATAGTAGGCACACAGGCGTGAGGGCGGAGGTCCCATGGAAGTGAGCGTGGTCGTGGGAGCCTGAGCCGCGCTGGAGAACGTGAAGGGCGGGGGGCATGGACTCAATCCCTCGCCTGAGGTGGAGCGGACGGCTGGTGGGCTGGGTCGCACAGACAATGGCTTGCGCGAGGAAGGCGAAACCTGGGCTGGTGAAGTCGCTAGTGGAGTTGGGGCGAATGCACGAAGGCAGACATGCAGGGCGGAGGCGCGCAAACTAGCGCAGGCAGGCGAACTACGCGTCAAGCGTGCACAGGCCGGAGGAAGGTCATGCAGGGACTGGGGCGGGCAGACTGCTAGATTCCCAACGACTGGTGTGGCAGACGAATTCAGACGGTGTGAGTGTCGTTTGCGAGCAGGAGCACGAGAGCGCTGCTGGATATCGAGTTTGTTCGTGTGAACGAAGGTGGGGCTGCGGTTTTGTGGCATGGGTGAAGTTCTTGCGGTCAAATTTGGACTGTAGACGGATGAGGCACGGCTCGGGTGTTGACGGATTACAGGAACAATGCGAAAATTCTTGATTAAAGATTTTTTTTAGATCTTTTGAGGTGAAGCATTAGCGGCTACACTTCAGGATCATGTCAACGCAACGATTCAAAATTGACAAATTCACTTGTGAAAATGACTTCAGCTTATGGAGGATTAATACAAAGGCTTTATTGGTTCATCAAGGCCTTGCTGATGCCATTTCTTAGGAGAATCTTGTTGTAGTCACGGACAGAGTAAAAACGAGGGAGATGCACTTGAAAGCACATAGTGCAATCCTTCTTTCATTAGGAGATGAGGTACTGAGAGAAGTAGCAAAAGAAGAATCAATGCTTGAGGTATGGCAAAAGCTAGCATCTCTTTACATGAAAACATCTCCTGCAAATAGATTGTTCCTAAAAAAGCAGCTGTATACCCTCTAAATGGAAGAATCAAAGGATCTTTGAAAGCACATGGATGACTTCAACACAAGAATGTTGAGGTGTGGATTGATGAAGAAGATCAAGACATCATCTTGCTTAGCTCACTGCCAACCTATGAACACATCATTGATACTATGTTGTATGGGAAGCAGACTTTGACAATGACAGAAGTTAAGGCCATTCTAATGTCAAAATATATTTAGAGAAAATCTAAACAGGAAGAAGAAAATATTGACAATATTCTGATTGCAAGAGAAAGACCAGAGTTTAGAGGAATCAAGTTCAACAAGAAGTGCTTCTGCTAACATAAAGAGGGGCATTTCAAATGAAATTGACCAGATTAGTAGAAACTGCAAGGAGTTGGGCTCAAAGTAGACGCTAGCTTAGCAGCGGCGGTATATTTGGGAGATGGTTGGATTGATTCAGATGTTTTGTAAAATCTGGACCAATGTGGAGATTGTTTGGATATTGGTCCAGATTTATCTTTAGTATTTTCTATTGTACTTTCTTTGGGATCTTGTGTAGCTTTGTGTTGCCAATGGAGTCTATAAATATGAGTTATAGTCTGTAACAAGAAGATAAGCCAATAAGCAATATAATTTCTATTCTATATTGCTTTCTTCTATTCTTCCCCCTCTCTCTCTCTTCCAAGAAGCTCAATGAGCTTCATCTTCCTCCAAAGAATCCTACAAAAACTAAACAGAGAAGGTACCACATATTTTTATGTACCTTAAACTATTAACTAATTTAATTCCTAACCAACATATCTAGTTAGCACTTGGCGCCTAGATAGAACTTCATGCTGTAGAAAATTTCAATTCTTGGATATATATCTAGTTGGCCCTAAAGAAAATACTCAAGCTCTATGTCTTATAATGGTTGCATCCTTTCTTTTTTTTTTCCCTTTCCTTTATCTCATTCAAATTTCTATATCATAGAGACACAAAACAATTTGCAATAATTTGCCAACACTGTAATACCTTACATTCTATCAGGGAAGGCTGGATGATGAGGTGGTCAAAATGAGACATACAGGAAAAAGCAAATCAATTTTAGATTTTATTTGGGATGACTTTCTTACTGCTTTGCAAAGCAGCTTTCTGATTTCGTATAAAAAATTTATTTTAAGAAGCAGTAAAAAAGCCGTCACAAATGAAGCCTTAAGCAATAAGAAAAATCTGTTCATAACTAATATTGTATAAATTACCGTTTGCCTAAGAAATTAAAAAGAACTATCTAATTCAAAAAACAGTCTTGCTTAGACTTCAAGTTGTAGGAGATAAGATAACAGAAACTTGAACAATTGAATAACCTGAAAAAAGTGTATAGAACTATTCAATCAATTAAAACTTTGGCTCGAGCAAGTACACATAATTGACTATTCTCGGTTATCAATTAACATGTTACCAATTGAAATACTCCTCATCAACAGTTCTCCCACTTTACAACATATTTGCATCCATGCTTAGAATTGTAAACCAGAAGAAAAATAAGATCAAGAAAAAAAAAAGAGAGAGTTTTAGTGCTTTACCCACCGATATAACTCTGCCTCCATCCCAATCAATCCCAGCCACAATGAGCTCCCTCTTGCATAATTAGCTCCAAAACCAATCCAGATTCAGATTCCCATCTTCTCATCACAACATCTCCTTTACGAAATCAAGATTAAGCGTGTCCCTCACAATGAGTATCAAACCAAGCATCAAAACAACCAAAACCCCGGAAGACATGATCCTCTGCTCCAACTCCCGTGGCAGTTTTTGGCCACCCCGTGCCGCTTCCACCAGCAGCAAAGCCAGAGTTCCACCATCCAGCGCAGGCAGTGGTAGCAGATTGATCACGGCTAAATTCAAATTAATCACAGCAGCAAACTGAAACAACCCATCTGAACTCGACCTTGCCACCTCTGCCCCAGTAGCAATAATTGCCACCGGCCCTGCAACCTTTCCAGCAGTCTGCGAAAAATTCAGAAACGTCTCCTTCAACCCTTCCAAAATTGTGGCCGACAGCGCAACAAATTCCACTCCGGAGAATCGAATGGCTTCAAAGATATTCGCGGGTCGGACTCTAGTAACCCTGAAGTTAGGGGAGAGTTGCACGCCGATCCTGCCCGTTCCGTCAGAATCCGTATCAGGTACAACATTAACGATGAAAGGGTTCGGTAGGGTTTTGCGGCTGATTTGGAGTGGGATGCTCTTGCCGGGGCTGGACTTGATCAGATCGACGAGACCGTAGACGGAAGGCGCGTCGAGGATGACGTCGCCGGGGAGAATTCCGGCGGCGGAGGCGGCGGATAGGGGGCGGACATCGGGGATGAGGACACCAGGAAGGGGTTGCCGCGCGGCGGCGCCGAAGGATATGCATTGGGAAAAGAGGACGAGGTAGGCAAACAAAAGATTAGCTACCACACCGGCAGAGACGACGAGGAATCGATGCGGAAGAGGGCGGTTGCGGAGGAGGTCGGGATCGTCGGGGGCGATGCCAGAGTCGGGGAACTCGGGGTCGTCGGCGTCGGGAAAGGCGACGTAGCCGCCGAGGGGGAAGGAGCGGAGGGAGAACTCGATGCCCGACGAGGAGGAGAATCTGGCAAGAGGGGGGCCGAAGCCGATAGCAAATTTGGAGATGCGGATGCGGAGAAGGGAGGCGGCAAGGAAGTGACCGGATTCGTGGACCACTATGATGCCGGCGAGGACAGCGGAGGCTTCGGCGACGGATTGCAAGACAGAGGGGTCTGCAGCAGGGAGGGGAGGGAGACGCCGGCGGCAGGGGGAGCAGAGGAGGAGTGGGTGGGGAGGGGGAAGGGAGATGGGTTTGAAGAGGGGGAACGGGGAAGCGGAGGCGGTGAGGGGGGATTTGGAGGGGAGGAATGAGAAGCGGGAAGAGATGGGATGGAAGGAGAGATGGAGCATAGCTTGGGGTTTAAGGGGTGGAGAAGAAATGAGGGGGAAGACGAGGAGGGCAGCGACGGGGTTGGTGGTTTGGATTGTATTGGAATGGATAGAGAGGCATTACGAGTTGTAGTTGTGTGGACGGCGAATAAAAGGAGCTTTATGAGGATTTAGGAGATGCTGATAAGTGATAATTAAGGGGGTGGGGTGACTGGAACTGATGGAAAAATAAATAAAAGAAATATTAAAAAAGCAGGAAATTTCAAATTTGTTTTGTTCCAAGGGGAAATGGACACATGTTTAGTTAGCAATATCGAGCAAATCCTGAGCAAATACCGAGTTGTAGAAAAACTCGGTACAACTCGGTATTGTATAGTTTTGGTCTTCACAGAGCGGTATTTCTCGTTTTTGCAAAGCAATACCGAGCAATACCGATAAAATCACGAACATAGCATTCCCGGGTTCCGCTCCGGATCAAGTCGTCGGGCCGCGCGGTAAAGAGTAAGAGCACGTGGCGACATGTTACTGGCGGCCGAACGTACCTCTACGTCAGGTCAGAGGACGTAATAATTGTTCTACTCATAGAGGATAAATTTTAAAAGTTCTAAATCTCTGAAGATTGAAGCCAAATAATCTCATATTACAAACACTTTTTCCTTTCTAGGTGCCGGACCATAAATAGGGGAAATTATTCGGTGCGGATGTTGAACGTCATTCGGAGACCAATCAGAATGAGTCCCGTCGGTATAGCGGCTCGGTACCGCTCAGTATCGTGTTCGGTATTACTAACGTGGCTCATTCATGTTGGTCTTCGGATGTTAAGCTGCGTTTGACGCCCACACATAATAATTTCTCCACAAATAGAGGTAGGTGGTTTTGTTTGATCCGGTGACCTGACGCAGCTCTACGTTCAGATGCTAGTAAAATGGTGACACGTGCTCTTATTATTTACCGCGAGGCCCGACGACCCGACCCGAACCGGACTCGTGATTGCTATGTATTGGCTGATTTGCGCAGACCGGGGTATTGCTACGTATTGCTCGACATTGCTCGGCAATAACGAGAAATATCATTATGTGAAGACCAATACATAGCAATACCGAGCAATACCCCAGTTTGCTAGGTATTGCTAGGTATTGGTCTTGGTAGAGCGGTATTTCTCGTTCTTGTCAAACAATACCAAGCAATACCTAGCAATACCGAGCAATACCTAGCGATACCCGAACATAGCAATACCGGGTTCAGGTCCGAGTTGGGTCGTCGGGCCGCGTGGTAAAGAGTAAGAGTACATGGCGACATGTTATTGGTGTCTGAGCCTAGAGTTACGTCAGGACACCTGACCTAATAATTGTTCGTGGTGATGGGTGGCGATAGGTGACAGGATAGATGTAGCTTAGAGAAATTATTCTGGGCTGTCACAAGACGGTCTAGAGGAGAATCAGGATGCGCCACATCACACTGTATACAACGGTACACTATATCGGTACACAATAAAAAATGGATGTGGCTAGTCCTGATTCACTTGCGGACGGCATCCGGTGACCACACAGATAATTTCACTTAGCATAGATGTTCACACGAGTAATAAAAAATAATTTACAGTGCATTTAAAACTCATTTAAATTTAACAATTTTTAAATATATCAAAATTGAATTAAAAAGTAAATTCTAAATTCTCTCTATATTTCTTTTACTTTAAACCAAATACTATGTCTTCTAAAATCTCTATATGTGAAATGTTTTACATCTATTTTATGTCAAATTATATAGCCTTTTAACAATATTTATTTTTACGTTTTGGCATTCCTTATTGCACTTTAGATGTAATTTGTCATAATTGTTAACTGATTTTCTTATGGAGAAAAGAATATTTACTTATAAAGGCTCATTTATTTGTTATATATATATATATATATATAAAAAATTAACTTTAAAATTGATGATTCTAATATTCATATTTTAAATGTCAAAATAACTTATTATTTTTCTATTTTTGTTGAATTCTTAGAGTTTTAAATTAGTATTAATGTTTACTTACATTTAATTAAATTTTATGATAAATTTAGTTTAACGCTGTTAATTAAAAATATTAATTTTTAACTTCAAGCGTCCAAAGGAACCTTAAATAGAATTTTACAATTTTTCTTATATTAATTTTCATAGAAAAACATGCATTAAATAATATATGAATCATGATATTCTTTCTTAACTAAAATTTATGCATTGCAAGAAAATATTTTAATGATTTTTTAAGTTTATGAATAAATCTTCAAACTTTGGTATATCATAAAAAATTTTCATTTGCTCAAATATGAATCTTGATGCAATACTTAAGTTGTAGATTTTTGGAATTAAATTTAAGATTATATTAACTTTGATTAAATAAATTAATAGTTGAAATGAATATTTGGATAATAAAAGCTTAACTAGATCAAAAGTGTTCTGATTTGAGTCTAAATGGATCCAAATTATGCAATTAAAGTATAATTAAAACCTTCATGATACTATTTGAAAGATTAAATGATCTAAATTATATGTACTTTTAGTCAAGATAGGTCCTTTGAGGAGAGGAATCCAACGAGCTCATGATCAATCAAATCTCTATCATTAAAGCACTTAAATTTCTAATAAATTGTATATGATTGAAAGAATTAAGCCGAGTTTTTTTTCCAACTTACATTAGTACATTTTATACATTGGATATTTACTAAATTGTATCAACATTTTTCTCAAAGAAGTGCATTATTTATCGTCGATGACAAAAACTAGTGAAATAATTTCAACTAGAAAAGACTGATATTCTCTTTTCTATATATTTTCATATAAAAAATTTAGTGCTTCTTGGAACTCATTTATTTGTATGTATATTAGATCTTTATATCCTGCAAAGACAATAAACTCTCTAGCTCTACTGTTGTGAATGTTTTGACACACAACAAATTGTAAGATATATATTATTCATTAAATTCAATTCAATCCATGAGACATCTTATATTGTGAAGCACTTTTTGAAGTTTTGTAGAAGTTAATGGATATATATATCTTATATACTATTTTAAATTTTAAAAATATTATCTTATAAAATACCAAAAGCTATTTTAAGAAAAAATATTTGCTTAAATTAATTAAAAAAAAAATTGCTTTGAGAGCAACTCTCATATGTTAACTTAAGGAAGGAGTAAAAATTGCTTTAAGAAACAATAAAAAATCCATCCCAAACGAAGCCTGAAGAGTATATTGGTGTGTAAGTAATGATGGTTGATCATATTGATGAGCTTTAACATTTTTTTAATGAAAAGAAATTTGATCTTTTGATGTATCTATCATGCCCAACTTTAAGCTTCTTTTTAGTTTATATTCACAAGCATCATTTTGTAATCAGACAACTACATTTTTAGAAATGCTTCACTTGCATCTCTACACTTACATTTGAACCAATCTCAAAGGGCACTCAACTGCATTACATTGACTGGATAGACATGTGGAGCTGAGCCCTCAAGCATTTTAGCTGTGAGGATCTCGGCTGTAGCCTGTGTAGGGTGGTAGAAGTCCCAGAAAACATGATTTGTTCTGTTAGAACAGTAGGAAGAGAAAGGAGTGCAGGCCACCTTGGCATTCAGGTCTCCTAGTCCACAGCATGCAGCCTTCACCTCAGTAAATCCTACAACAATAACACATCTTTTTTTGGTTAATTATCCATTTGGATTTGATGAAATCTGTCAAAGTAACAGCAAATTATTCTATGCGGAAATTGCATGCAAGCTTATGTTCATATTTGTTGTGCTTTTAATGTGTTTTTGCTGTATTTTTTGCAAAAGGCAGCAAATAGTCATTTTTAATTGCGAATTAGTTGCTATTTTGCTGATCGAGTATTTGCAAAAGCGAAGCAAAAGAGCAACAAATACTCATTTAGTAAGATATTTGTTGCGCTTTTACTATGTTTTTGCTGTATTTTTACAAAAAGGCGGCTAATACGCAATTAAAATTGTCTATTAGCCGCCGTTTGCAAAAATACAACAAAATCATAATAAAAGCGTATCAAATCCGAACGTAAGCTTGCGGGCGGTCTCTACACAAAATAATTTGCCCAAAGTAATACTAAGAGAATGCTTATTGATTGATAATACCATAATCAGCTGGATTGTCCATGATTTCGTGCATTGCAAGGGTTGTATTGAAGAAAGAGTACTTCATATTACTGAGCTGTGACTTCAACTCCTGGAGAAGAGTAAGTACAGACTGGTCGTAGAGATCAGAGACAGAATTGGCTGCTGCATTGCAGTCATTGGCCTCGGTCTGCCTCCTCAGGGAGGGACAGCAGCCCACAGGGCCAGTGCCAACAAAAGCGAACTTGCGAGCTCCTATATTGTACAGCCTCTGCCAGAGGGAGTTTTGGAAGTCTTAGTGAGCATAGTTAGCACATGTTAGTTCAAATTATGGTAAATAAGTTTTGCACAAGGAAGTGAATGACAGTTAAACAATAAGTGGGTGGGAGTAGGGGTGCAATCGAGTCAAGGCGACTCGCGAGCTGGCTCGGACTTGACTCGGTAATAGGCTAGACGAGTCGAGCTTATTGAGCTTTCGAGTCGAGCTTGAAAACAATTTCGAGCTCGAACAAGCCTCCGGCTCGACTCGCTGGCTTGGCGAGCAGCTCGACGACAGAGCTCCCAAGCGGGAAATCCTAATTCACGGAGCTCGCGAACGGGAAATCCAAATCGACGGAGCTCGCACGCGAATCTCAACGGCGAACAAGCTTTGATGACAGCGGCAGACGCGAGTTCTGGAAGACGATGGAGAAAATATGGACGACGCCGTCCATCATCTTCGACTACGAGCTTGGATCCTCAGGACGACGTCTCCGGAGTTCGGGAAGACGACGGAGAAGAACTGGATGACGATGCCCGTCATTTTCGACAACGAACAGGGCCTCAGGCCGACGTCGCCGGAGTTCGGGAAGACGACAGAGAAGATGATGTGCTCGGGACGAAGGATATCGATGGCGGAGCTTGGAACTGAGCTCGACAAGCCGCTCGACATAAAGACGAGTTGAGCTCTAGCTCGGATTTTGAGCTAGGCTCGAGTTCGTGCTCGGAATTAGATATTCGAGCTCGACTCGAACAATTCCTGACTTGAGCTCGACTCGACTCGTTTACACCCCTAGGTGCTTGAGAGTACAAGTACATTTGAGATGGTCTTGCACATGCTTTACAAAGAGCAGTAGCATTACCAGCGTGATGATATGATCACTAATATATAAGAGTTGTTACTTAATTATAAAAGTACCTGCAGCTGTCCTTGCAGTGCATAGATCAAAGAGCCAACAAACTGCTGGGGAGTCGTGTTACCGTTGGATTTAACATAGCCAAATATGTCATTGCTTCCAATTATAATGGCAAAGATGGAGTTGGCCAGATGAGCTTGGGCTTGCTCATTTCCATTTTTCTCCACCATTGCTGCATATGTGGTGGATAAGTAGTCTATCTGCTTGTTCAGTGACAGGCATTCGCCCTGAAAATTTATTGAACTTTGTTAGATGGAAATTTAGTTTCAGCCGTTGTTCTGTTAATTTTATGTTTAATAAATAAATCTATTTAAGGAAAACAGTAAAAGCTATTTTTTATAGAAAGTTTAGGCTTAGTTTGGGATGACTTTCTTACTGCTTCTTAAAATAGCTTTTTAGTACAAAAGTTAAAATTTTTTTACTCAAAAACTACTTTAAGAAGCAGTAAAAAGCCACCCCAAATGAAGCCTTTAAGCAGCTCTTACGTTGTGGGTAGCGTCTAATATTCCAGCGCCAGCGGAGGCAAAGTTAATGCCAGTGGAGAATGTTTGAGAGCTGCCAATGCTTGACTTGATGGAAAGATAAGCTGGTGGAGATGGCAATCCTAGCTTTTCAGCTGCCAAAATGCAGAAGGCAGAGCAAGATACATAATTAGAAGTTAATTATTGAGTGACTAACAGGTTGAGCTGTTGTAATCTATGATTATGCACGTTAAGTTACTTTATTATATGCAGCTAATTTTTATTTGTTGGTTGAGAGTTTAAATTAACGATTAGGAGGTCTCGGGCTCAAAGTTATATATGTTAAGTGTGTGAATTTGAAATTTAGAATTTGTTTGGGGAGAGATTATTACGTGCGGAGTTCGAATACTAAGAATCATTTGGTTTTATGACTCTTAACTGTAAAAATGCAGTTAATGTTCATCATTACGCATTGACGGTTTAACGTTGCACTTTTACAGCGATATTATTGGTTACAATCATAAAACCGAACGATTCTCTATGTTCGGACTCTGCACGTAATAATCTCTCATATTTGGGACTAGGGGTGTCAATATTTGACACGTCCCGAAAACCCGGCTCGAACCTGACCCGAAAATTTCTGGTTAGGGTCAACCCGAACCCCAAACGGGTCGGGTTCGGGTTCAACATTTCAACCCGTTACAAAAGTCGGGTCGGGTTCGGGTTAACCCTTTGACCCGATTTTGACTCGAAAACCCGATTTTGACTCGTTTTGACCCGAAAAGAGGAGATAGACCCATTTTTTACCCGAAAACTAGCAATTTTTTGTTGTAAACTGGTCATTCGGGTTTTGTCGGGTTGACCCGGACCCGATGCGCGTCGGCTTCGGGTCAGGAAAACTGACCCGTTTTTCAAAGCGGGTCGGGTTCGGGTTGACCCGAATAGTGCCAGGTCAATTTCGGGTTCGACCCAAACCCGACTCGTGACCCGAAAGTGACACCCTTA
Organism: Dendrobium catenatum; assembly: GCF_001605985.2. NCBI lineage: Eukaryota > Viridiplantae > Streptophyta > Magnoliopsida > Asparagales > Orchidaceae > Dendrobium > Dendrobium catenatum. Next base: position 1,210,085 of record NW_021319484.1, on the reverse strand, counting down.
TTTGGGACAACTTTTAGCACGTTGTTTTACTTTTTAGAAAACAATTATAATTTCATTTGATTATTATTTTATTGTTATTTTTTCATTGCTTAAAAAAAAATTGTGATAAAAAGTTGTTTTTTATAATCATAGTAACAAATTTTCTTTCTCCATATCAACTTCATAATTAATTTTATAAACGGCTGTAGCTGTCCCAAACTGATTTTAATTTTCTTAAAATTTAAAACGTACACAGCTCATCTTGGCCTGTTGGTTGAGAGCTTAGGCTTCCAACCAAGAGGTCTAGGGTTCGTGTCTTTGTGTATGCGTTGTGTGTATGAGTTTGCCTTAAATGGCCTAAATTCTTTCTCCATATCAACTTCATAATTAATTTTATAAACGGCTGTAGCTGTCCCAAACTGGTTTTTTTTATCTTAAAATCTAAAACGAAAATCACTTTTAACAGAAATCTACGGGTCAGTCAACCATGACTTGTGGCGGTGTATAAGTCAAAATTAGTTAACGGACTTCCACAATAAGGAAGAAGCAAGCAGCGACGTGACAAAAATTTATTTATTTTTGGGGAAACTTGACAAAATTTTAAATAAAATATGGTAAATAATTAAACTAAGTTAATAAATATGAAAAAAATAAAAAAATGAAACATGATTAATCTTCTCATGGGGTGCTGCCAACATCCTAGACCAATTGTGTTTAAATTTCTTAGAAAAATACCGATCAAAAACCGAGTAACTCAGTGATGACCAAATGTAGAGCTACGTCCGATCAGAGGACCTAATAAAAGCCCAAAGGTGATTGCTTGCTATGGAATTAGTTTTAAAAAATATTAAAAAAAATTAAAAGTCATTTTATGTTATTTTTAAAAATACTTAATTTATTTTTTTTTTAAGTAAAAATAAAGAAAAAAAAAAGCAAAATACAAAAATGATTTCAAATTTCGCGGCAGCGGTTTACCGATGAAGTCGGCGGCGTTTTTGCCGTTGCTGAAGCGACCAGTGGCCTTGCCGCCGGCGAAGTCGATACCGTTGTGTGGGAAATCTGCCTTCATATACGTCAAGAGATGGTTGTTATTTCCGACGTCCGCCAGGGAGTCGCCAACTACGTACACCGCCGGAACACCACCGGAGTTCCCATTATTAATGGCAGCTCCCATCGACGACAAGTACCAAAACATCAATAATCCCAGCACAAGCTCCTCAAAATGGCTGCCAGTGATGGAAGAAGCCATTAAGAGAGAGAGTGCAAAAGCCGGTATGCGTGGTACTCTCTGAGAAAGTGAGAGAGAGGGAGAGAGAGGTGCGGGGTTATATGCTTTTTTTCTTCTTCTTCTTCGTCGTGGTAAATACGGCAAAATTTGCGCCATTTTCTCTATCTAGATCGGTCACTTTCGCTCCAGTCTCACTTTCGAACGTAAAGCTTTAGGCTTTGCTCTTGCGACGTTGCGGAGAGAATTAAAATGGTAGTATATATATAATTAATGGAATTTTTATATTCATTTTATATTCAAGCCATTAGGAGCTATTATTTATGTTCAAACACAATGTGGTTTAATCAAATATTTTTCTATTTTAATTAGGTCACATCAAGGAACAGCTTTAATCCCATATCTTTTTGCTTAGTCATGGATGTTCTTAGGGCACTTGTAAGAGGATGTAACTTGGTGTATGATTTTTGCTGATGATATTCTTATTGTTGATAAAATTAGAGATGGATTTGAAGGAAAGTTTAAATTATGAAGTTTAAAATAGAACAAAGAGAGTATAATTTTACTAGTAATAGATCTAGTGGTGAAAGTGTGATATTGGACTATTAAGTCATTAAAAGGAGTGCATGTTATAGATATCTGAAGTATATTATTCAAAGTGATGCTGAAATATATAGAAATATTATTAGTAGAATTTATGTTAGATTAGGGGTGCCAATTAATGATCGAGATGACACAAAAACCTGACCCTAATCTGATCTGGAAAATTCGGATTCAGGTTAACCCGTTTTACAAATGGGTCGGATTTGAGCCTTAATTATCGACCCATTTAAGAAAGTGGGTAGTGATCTAATCAACCTGCTAACCTGGGATCAATTAGAGTTCAACCTGTGTCCCCACTCCTGCACCACGCCACGAAATTAATGCAACTCTGTCACACTCGCTTACCTCGCCTTCGCGGCTTACGCTCGCAACCTCACACCCCCGCTCGAGTAGTCGTGTTCTCCCGCTCACCTGATCGTAGCCTCGCCCTTGCCACCCTCGGTTGAGCCCTTGTCCGCTCTCGATTGCGCCCTCGCTATCACCCGCACACACATATATAGTTGCACGTACTCCTAGCCTACTTGCACCCGCAGGTAGGGGTCAAGTCATGTCAACTCGGACAAGGGACGAGTTGGCTTGTCCGGGTTGGGTCCGAGTCTAAATTTCTGACCCATTTATTTAACCGGGTTGGATTTGTATTGGATTCATTAAAGGTGGGACTATTTCAGGTTGAACCCGAACTCGACCCGAAAACCTATTTTGATATCTCTAAATTAGATGGTTGAAGTGAACAAATACATCAAGCCTATTGTGTGATAGAAAAGCACCCCTCAAACTTATGAGGAAAAATTTATAAGATGGTGGTGAGACCTGCAATGCTCATGGCGTAGAATATTGGCCATTAATAGAGCAACATAAAATTAATCAAGTGTTTGAGAGATAATGATGCTTAGATGGATGAGCTGCTTTAAACTTAGAGATAGAACACGAAATGAGTATATATTCAATATGGTTGGAGTACTTGCAATAGCAAATAAGATTAAAGGGCGGCATCTTAGATGGTTTGGTCACATAAAGCATCAACTTTTCAATGACTCGATTAGGAGAGTAGATGCATTAGTTGCAACCTATGTTAAGATATGTAAAGGTAAACCTAAAAAGACATGATAAGAAAGTATTAGATATGACATTCTTTTTATTAGATTTAAATTATAATTTGACTCTTAATAGGACACAATTAATAAAATGATTCATGTAGCCAACTTCATATATTGGAATAAAAACTTGATATCGTTGTTGTCGCTACTGTGTTGTTGATCAAAATTTTAAAAAATTTTGAATTCATGTTGAGAACTTCACTATAAGAAAGAAAATTTGGTTTAGATATACTAATTAAGGCTTCATTTTACACAGATTTTTTCATGCTTTTTAAAGCAGCTTTTTAGTACAAAATTTAAAAATTTTGTACTAGAAAACCATCTTAATAGGCTGCATTTGGTACGACTTTTTTGGCTACTTCTTAAAGCAGCTTTCGAGTATAAAAGTTTTAACTTTTGTACTAGAAATCTGTTTTAAGAAACAATAAAAAGCCGTCCCAAATGAAGCCTAAATTGTTGGTTACTATAAGTTTCAAATTTATTTTGCAATCAATATCATACAAATTTTTATTAATTATCTTTATATTACACTCACTTGAAAATAAATCTAATAATATTTAAGCTTTAATTTTTTTGTCATGATATATATGTTTTTGTTCTTATATACAAGCTTTCTATATGAGGAACAAAATAAAATTTATATTATATTTATCTAAAAATTATTTTTAATTGATTACTCATACATGCTGAGGCCAATCTAAATTAATTTGTGGTCGTAATATCCAACACAATTTTTTTACATAAAAATTCACTTAAAACTTCATTACAATCATCATAAAATAAATTTAATAATTTTAAGATCAATCTTATTAAAAATTTTATATTTAAACCATTTTTTTCTGTAATTAATATATAATACAGGAATATTGGGTTTAGCCCGATTGGAAGCGTAACGTGGAGCTGACGCTTATTTTAACGTGGAGCTGACGCTTATATTATATGATTTATATTATACCTCATTAAATTTATATGACATTAATTATTAGGTTTGGAAGACAAGTATTTTATTTTCTTTTAATGATGGCCTAAATAAAATAAATATGTTCACATATAAATATATGATGTTGTGGATGAAAGTAAATTACATTAAACAAATAAGAAAAAAAGAAATGTAGCGGAAAGTAAATGGCATCAGGATTTAATGTGAGAAGATTCAAAATAGGGAAAATCATGGAGTCACATTACATCAAGAAATCCACTATAAAAATGGAGAGAAATAAGTATAGGTATATCTTCTCTCTAGTTATCTCCTTACTTTTCTTCACTTTTACGTCTCTCACACAAACAAAACACAAGAAAAAGTCATGTAAATAACATCAAGGGATGCCACCCTCACGAAAAATGAGAAAAAAAACTGTCGAACTCACCTTTAATGCTAGTTTGGAGCATTGGGGCGCTCAAACCTTTGATCTCGATCCGTCTGTCAATTCTGCAATGTTTAAACCCATGGCGTTGCGACACTGCGCAGCATTGCGATGCTAAAACTAGGACACTGCAGTGCTCAGTCCGAGCAAATTGTGCAGTGTCAAGGGTGCTCGTGTACATAACCCTCTAGTCGAACTTCTGAACAAGTTTCTTTCACACATGCTCCCTAAGTAGTTGAAAAATCCAAATGTTCACAGTAATATGCGTAATGCTTTAAGAGTTTATAAGAACAAATGCTCACATTTGTTTTTTAGTTTTGTTCTACACATAAGGGTAGGGCAACAACAGAATTTTGGGTTTAAATATTTTGATTAAGTTTAAGTTAATATAAATATAATGCATAAAAAAATTAATTAAATTTATATTATTCTAATAATTTAGAAATTATTCAAAATCAGAATATTCTGAAAAATTTTTTATATGAAAATGGGCTTCATAAAATGAAATTACTTCGATTTTCTTATGATCGTTCAAGATTTGATCTGCACGGCTTCAATTAATTTGTTTTATGGCTGCTAAATGTTCCAGTTTCTTGTTATTATTATTATTATTATTATTATTATTAGTTTAAAAATATATATTTTAATATATTTATATCTTTTGTTCTTAGATTTAAATCAAATTATTTTAAAAAAATACTCAAAAATAAATTCTAAATGTTTTAAGTACTTTATAAACAATTATAACACCCAGTCCAAAAATAAATTCTAAATATTTTAAGTACTTCATAAACAATTATAACACCCAGCCTCCGTCACAACTATTATCTAAAGGTGTCTAAAAATGATCCCACTCGGACCTAACCCTAAAAATTCAAATTTGGATCGGCTCATTTAATAAACAGTATGAGTTTGAGTCATGCATAGATTATGTGTGTGAGAGTGTATGTTTAATTCGCTCACTAGTCTCAATTTTTTTTAATGATAGGAGAGAGAGAGAGAGAGAGAGAGAGAGAGACCATATTTTTAGTTGTTTTTTTTTGCTTTTATCAACACAAAAAAGAGGAAAATTATTACGTGTGAAGTCTGGATGTAATTTTATATTCAGATTATGAGTATGCATAGTATGCAGATACTATGTACGCTCACAATTTAGATATAACTCTACATCTAGACTACACATAAAATAATGTTTCAAAAAAAGATTTTCATTTTACTATAAGTTGGACAATGTAGTATTGCATATAGTATTGATTATAACATTTAAGCATCTTTATAATTCTTCTTGAAATCACTGGAGCAAAAAATTTGTTGTCATATAAGTTATTTTCTATTAATGCATGAGTCTAAACATTTTATTGATTTGAAATGCTCAAATCTATATATGCTCCATTTTTATTTACATAATAATTATTAAATGATAGAATAAAATTGTTGTTTTAATTATCTATTCATTTTTAGGTGCATTTCTACCTGAAATGAATGACTACTTGAGTGTTTAGTTAAATTTTTTTTACAGAAAGAGAGATTATTGCAACGAATGATTAGTCTTAAAGGTTGACTTCAATATCCTCAACAAAATTTATTATGTTAAACTTGATGCAAAATGTGATCATTATCTAAAACTGTCATTATTTTTTACATTATTAAGTATAAGATTATTGATTGATTCTCATAAATAAAACTAGTCTTCATATACTTACATATCACATTTACAATGCATCTATGATCATATTTTCTTATTCATCACTACTTATTTATAAAGATGTAACTTTTAAGTATGTTATGCTTTGAAGAAGTAGGAGCAGCATACTTATTATGCCAATCACAATAAAAAAAAAAAAAGAAAAAAGAAAAGAAAAAAAGATGCACGTATAGTTATAGATTGATCTGATTTTGATGTGCATGATGCCCATTTGGTGCATGATATAAATGAGTGTAAAATGCAAGAAACTAACAAAAAAATAAGCATTTCTTTTTGATTGATCTTCAAATCTTAGAACAGTTCTTATATACAAGTAATTTTGCTGACTAACCAAGCAAGAAACCTTAACAATGTCCAGAGAGATCTTACTGACCAAAACACTTAATGGTGATTTAATTTCTGTGGCAATTTCCTGCGAAGCCAATCCTCAAACAACACTGCCTTACAAAAAGGGAAAAGTTCACACAAAATCATTAACTCCCATCAGAAGAATGCATGGCAAGCACCGATTCAATCGAAATTATAAGTATATGCAATACTCAAATCATGCTTAGTACATTCTGCACCCAGGACAAAAAAAGGTTCAGCTCGGAAAAGCAAAGCACTCCGCCCTGTTAAATTTAACATTAGATTAGGCAAAAACCCACTGTGCAATAATACTTCCAAGTAATAGCAATATATCTTCCATATATGGGGAAGAACGTGTGACTACACAAATAGGGAAAATTATTAGGTGTCGAGTCCGTACTCCAATAAAATATTATCATGTGGAGTGGACACATGGATATTCAATTGGATTTATTTTTAATTTATATATTTAATGTGTCTGCAGAACTTTAAGCCAAACGCATCAAAAGCACAAGTAAAGTGTAGGAAAAACGCAGTAAAATAGCACAACAAAAGAACAGTCAAAGCGCAAGTAAAGCACATGTAAAATGCATTTAAAACGAATAAAAAAGCACTCAATGTGTCACATTTTAAGTGGATTTTTGAACGTATCTCTATGTTAGACTTGTCCAATTAGACCGGTCCAGGCGGGACCGGTTCACTGGCGAAATAGCAAAACAGGCGGAGAATCCACCAGAATGAGCGGCCCGACAAGCCCACGTAGAGCCGTTTAGGAAGTTTTTTTTTTTAGTTTTGAGAGGGAAATTTGAATGTAGGGACTATTTAGGGATTTCCTTTTGATTTGTATGCATTAAATAGTTGATTTTCCTAGGGTTTGGGTATCTTGAATTTGGCTGAAATATGAGATCTATTAGATTTAGGTTTCCTTTGGGCTCTAGCGGCGTCTAGAGATTTGGGAGAGATCGATCCTCCTCTCGAATTGAGGATCAATTGTATCTTTGCTATTTTTATTCATCTACTTGTGAAATAAAAGTGTTTGTGTGGTTTTCTCTCAGTTTTCTAGCCGTTTTCCTCTGATTTGGTGCTGATTTCTGCTGTAAACAGAAGAACTCCTGCTGGTTGCTCCTCCGTTTGGCTTAGGAGTGCTTGCGAACTCAAATATTACCTTAGGATTACTTGCAGACTCAAGTATTTCCTATCACTCTACGTCCAGACTCCGCACCTAATAATTTCTCAAGAAATAGGCAAAGGTACGAGTAATATGAATTGTTAGGCTTGCCAACTCTGAAGGAGGAAATTCCTTGTAGGTAAGTAGGAGAAAGGTTGATTGACATTATAGTAAGGATAATATAATAGCAAAATCATTTTACCTTTACCGATTTCTCATGAACAGCACGAAACTTGATTTAAAGTTGGTTGACAAAGCCCTCAAATGATAAAGGACCAGGAGAAACGATGGAGATCAGCCCAGTTCTTATATTTTGCAGATTATTAATTGTACTGGTGACAAAATATAGTAGTCCAAAAAGAAGTATCCATTACCTTTAAAACATCCATCGTGCAACCGGAAAGTTAGAAGTTGAACAGAAACCTCAAGTCCGCTTCTGTTAATTTTGCCAAGGCTTCAGCAGAATTGCCCACGGTCCTGGATAACACAAAAGAATAAAATTAAGAACTCCAAAAATCGAATAAAGTCCAGCAAATAACACTTCATCAAACTATTGCAGGAGGAATCATCATCACCCTTCAAACACAAGTTCCTTTTTCTCTTGCAACCTCAGTATCCTTTCCTCTATAGTGTTCGCAATGATGAATCTCACGGTCCTATGATATTGGATTATCATTAGATGGCCGTGGAGAAGATTTGCCAATGAAAATAGATGCTACGAGTTTGTTTATACCTTATCGGTTTAAATTGTCCAATACGATGGATCCGATCCTGAGCTTGTCGCTCCACAGCAGGATTCCACCATGGGTCCATCAGGAAGACCTAATTCAATTACACTATCAGAAGATTTGTCCAACCTTGAACTTCAACAAGTTCAATATAAAGTATGAGTTATGCTCACATGGGAATAAGAATTAAATATAACAAAATAAAAAAAGAGCATTACAGTTTTATCTAGGGGTGTCAATTTCGGGTCACGGGCCGGGTTCGGGTCGAACCGAACCCGACCTGCTTCGGGGCCAGGTCAATCCGACACAACCCGAATGGTCCGGTGCCAACAAAAAATGCTAGTTTTCGGGTCCACGAACGGGTCAATCTCCTCTTTTCAGGTCAAAATGGGTCAAAGACGGGTCAATCTCGGGTTGCCAGGTCAATTTCGGGTCAAAGGGTCAACCCGAACCCGACCCAATTTTTAAAACGGGACAAATTGTTGAATCCAAACCCAACCTGTTTCGGGTTTGGGTTGACCCTAACATGAAATTTTCAGGTCGGGTTCGAGTCGGATTTTTGGGTCGTGTCAAATATTGACACCCCTAGTTTTATCAAGATATTTAGTAAAAAAAGATTGTCTTGTGCATTCACATTGGCAGTTCACTCACATTTGATGCAATAGTAAGATTGAGAGCCACACCACCAGCCTTGAGGCTCATAAGGAATATTTTGCAATTGGCATCATCAGTGAACGTTTTTATTGCCTTTTCTCTTTCAGGTAGACTCATGCTTCCAACCAGTTGAACACATGTAATTCCAGACTGCCATATCAAGACTATTAGTTAAATCCAGAGCCTGTTCGATAAGCCAAAAAACTAATAAAGAATGGTTACCTCCTGAAGGGAGAAATTGATCAAATCCAAAAAGGAAGTGAATTGGCTGAATACAATTCCTTTAGCAGAACCATCACCTTCAATCATATTTCTTATTTCTTCTTTCTGAAAGAAGTATGCATGAATGCTAGAAAAGGGTCATTATTAAATACCTTGAAAAGAAAAGCATAACAACCCCGCAATTAGGACATCCTTGAAAATTTTTAGTAGAAATGAAATTGCCACTATTTTTGATAATATGGATCGCTCTAGAACGTGAGGCTCGCCAAGCTCAAAACATTACTTCGCAAAGTTTACTGAAATTATAGTGGGCATATTCCTTCAAGTTGTTTTTCCAACAAGTCATGGAAGAAAAAAACAGCATTCTAGAAATAGTAAATCAACTGGTGCATATAATTTGGAAAGATCAACAAAAACATATAAGGTTTACATCAGGCATGCTTGTCAATGTTTAATGTTTGAATGCTTAATTTTCAAATAGCTACAATGAAGAGATCTATAAGCAGGACTAAAAGATGAATATATATTTACTGCATGCTCCATGATAGTTTGATCATGGTTAGACAACTCGGTTTGACTCCATTAAGATTATAGTAAAAGTTTACAGAAGGCAAAAGCCAGAAAGCGAAGTGTTGCCTTTCAAGCAAAAAAGAAGTGTACGCGCTTCACAAATATTACATAGGTACATTATATAGCATTCATCAAGTGTAAGAAATTTTAAACATTAGTTAATTAAAAGATATTTGAAAGCTTAAAATGTATTAGCAAAATAAACAGAATAAGGTAGATATTAAATATATAAAGAGAAATAATGATATTTGATTGATTGTCACATGACATAACCAAAGTTTAACAGCAAACTATAATTTTACAAACAGCATGATATAAAAACGAGTATAAAACAAATTAAAAAAGATACCACCATAAATTAATATTGAGTAAAGGAATTGGAAATACAAGACTTTTCTGACTACTAACCAATAGGAAACCTTGAAAAGTTAAGGGCTCATTTGGTTGCTCGAAGTTACAACATATATTTTGAAAAAATGGTGAATTTATAAGACACCATGCTTTGGTTGTATATAATTAGAAATTAGAATTAATTTTAACTTCTATAAATATCTTCTCATATGTGATGATTTCATTTTTCAGACTTAAAATATGAATACAAAATCATGCCTTTCAAAAACATGTTTTTAATCCAGTAGCAAGCAAATGAACGTTAAAGTATTTTGTGAAGTATAAATCCTAAAGTATTATCAGTACATAATATTTTGTTTAAGGAAAAAATATTGAACTTTCATTTCTTGATAATAAGAATAAAATACATGCAAGACCAATGCTGTCTTTCCAACTAGATTTTTGCCTTTGTGGTACACCTTGAACTATTCTCCCTAGCTTCTTAGAATACACTGACAGGCCGCCAAGGTAGCAGGAATGGAAGAGAGAGAAATAGAGGATAGGGAATGGAAAATAGGGAGGGTAGTCTTTGCGGTTAGCTAAAAAAGTTTCCTAAATTATCTGTAGGGCTTTGTTTCATCATCAGAACAAAAATAATAAAAGATTTAAAAAAAAACGCAAGGAGAGTTTCCTACCAATGCATCAATTTTGGTACTGGTCTTAAAATAATCTTTATCAATTCTTCGCAATATTCGTGAACGCTTACAACCCTTCATGGATGACGCAGAAGTTTTTCCTCCAGAGTAGCAGTTTGCTGTTAAATCAACTGTAAGAGGTCTGTCGCATGTTGGGCACAACACATCTCCAGAAGCCGCAGAGTACTCTATCAAACAACCCTTACAAAAGGAATGATCACAAGATGTAACCTGTAAAAATAATTATTAAAAAAAAGAGAAATACACACAGGAGTGTTTTAGGCAATCAACATAACAAAAGCAAAAACATGGATATTAACATGTTGAAAGAGAAGAGTACAAAAGGAAAGGGGAGTCTGTATAGCTGAACATGCCATTGGTGTATGGGTGTGCATATATTTTGTGGGTGCTGCAAGGTTATTGGTGCTATTTTAACTGTAATGTTCTTTGGTCGCAAGTTAGATAAAAGATAGCTCACCACCAGATCCTCTGCTGGATCATGACAGATACCACAGTCAGATTTGTTGGTATCACCAATATCTCCACCAGAAACATCTGCAGAACTAGAGTAGACCACAAGATAAGGATGGTCAACAGCCTGCATCACCAACTAACAACTTATTAGTCTGAAACAATGCAAAGTAGGATGTGCAGGTATGCAATGGTGGCACCATCTAGGGCATGAAGCCCTCAAAATCCAGAATTCGTCCTGGCTTTGTTTCACTAAGAAAACTAATATAAGAAAGCTTGCAGAAACCTCAGGCTTGTGCTCCTGCTTGGAATTAAAAAAAAAAGAGAGTACTACTGGTCGTTTTGAATAACATAAAATCTTACCTCTACTCCACCTGAAATTAATTAAAGAAGAGGCTATATAATATCCTTAAGATCTAATAGTTGCCTTACATAAAAAAGAAGGAAATTGATGCTAAAAAAGGAATTTGAAAATGTTGGAGTAAAATTGTCATTATTAATCACCCAAGAAGCACAAGTAATAAGGATTCTCGAGCTAAAAATCATAAAACGGCATGCAGATTCCTCTCACAATGCTGTTTAACAGATCATTATTATTTCACAAAGACCCAAAAAAAAAACTGTTAAATAGCTAATTTTTAATCCGTTTGAAAGCACTTTGTCATTCTTTTTTATCAGAACTATAAGAACTAAAAGATACCATATCTACAAGATTAACATTCAAAAAGTAAGCAACATGCCTGTCGCAGTCGTATCAATAGATCAAATATATGGGCATAATTGTTCATCAAAGTTCCAGCTTCAGCATACCTAGAGCAGAATAAGAAAAGCAAACTTCAGAAAACTACTCAAACCAGTGAAGAACAAAATAAGGCCACAAAACTGTGCAAATATTCTTTAACTACAAATATAAAATCATAAACGCTGAAAGCAGTTGCTGCTATCGAAAGGAGCAAAATTAGGGTCGTTTAGAACCAGAGAAGCAACACAAAACAGCGAGATCTGTGCATTCAAATTGGTTTTATAGATCATTAACTGATCTGACAAAAAATAATGGTTCAAGATCCAGCTCAACCACACAAACCAAACAAATGTCACGACATAATTTTATTTTTATGACTTCAGAAATTCTAACACGAGCATCGTCTCCCCTGAATAGTTTTTTTTAGTAGAACTACCTTAATGAATTTCTGGCACCCTAATCACTAACTAAATTTTGGTAGCTTTGTTCCACACTTCCACCCAAAGTTTCTAATCTTAGTTCTTCAAAGAATTCGAAAGCAAAATGCTAAGCAAAGTTGAACTTCGAGTTAATCTAAACATGAAATGAATTTTACACTGACTTCAGAATATGTATTTTAACAGATCAGTAAGTTAACGATGATTCCTTCAAAAAGATGCAAAAGAAAAACAACTCGTATTCTTTAAGTATAAAGCAAACATATATACCAAGATAAGCATGGCATCAAGGACATTGAAAACTCGATTGTCTATGTGAACTACCCATGCCTACTTTGTCAGAGATGCAGAAAAAATATATATTCAACTGCAGCCGTGTGGTATCAAAGAAAGAAATTAAAATGCTTTGCATATGTACAATGCATAGAAATTTAACCACAACATCATCATCATCATCACGCCTTTGTCCCACTATATGGGGTCGGCTACATGAATCTTTTTTCTCCATTGTCCTGTTAAAAGTCAAATTCTCTTCTAAATCTAATAAAGAAAGATCATTTCTAATATTTTATAACCAAGTCTTTTTAGAAGTCAAATTCTCGTCTAAATCTAATAAAGAAAGATCATTTCTAATATTTTCTAAATAAGTCTTTTTAGGTCTACCTCTACCTTTCTTAACATAAGTCAAATTTAATATTTCAACTTTCCTAACCGGATCATCGGAAGGAACTTTTATTGGGTGTGGAGTTTAGACGTAGCTCTATGTCCGCAAGCCTGTAACATCATGTCATGTGGAGCCCACCATTACCCCACCTATGATGCACGGACACGGGCACGGCGACACGGACACGACACGACACGGACACGAGACACGGCTTTTTTTGAAAATATAGGACAGGGTACGGCGCGGACACGGCAATACATTTTTTTATATAGTGTATATATTTTAATGTAATATCATATTAAAAATGACAAACAATAATAAATGAATGACATGATAACTTGTCTAGCTTATAATATAAAATATTTAGTACAAAATATCTAGTACAACCACAAAAATATAAACAAATAATCACTTACTACAACATCAAGCATTCAAGCTTCAACTATTAGGATTAACTTTAGAGGTTTGTTTTTGGCCTTCAATATCATCATCATTGAATATCACTACTTTCAACTCTGGTTCAATAAGAGAAAGATTTGTAACTGTGCAAAAAGAGAGGAGATGAAAATACCTTCACTGCCAAAGAGAAATGAAAATGAAAATATTCGATGAATGGGTATTAAATGCAAACGTTGATTTGGTGTTGTGGATATGAAATAAGAAATTTAGTTTAAATCTCGCAAAATATAAAAAATCATATTTTAAAAAAATTATAAAATATTTAAGAAACGCGTGTCAGACACGCGTGTCCAATTTACTTTTAATATTTTTTAATCGGACACGTTTTTGGCGTGTCTGACACGTGTCGGAGTGTCGGACGAGTGTCGTGTCGGACACAGTGTCGGACACATCACGCCTCTTTGAGAAGAAGTGTCAGTGCATCATAGACCGGGAGATTCGAGTACCTTGCTAGTCGATTGGACCATCTTCCTGAGACAGTGTTAGAGCGAAATTTTATAAAGGGACTGATGCCAAAGATCTGGGAAGCAGTTAGAAGAGAATTTAACTTTTACGCAACAAACCCATCAAAGTAAGAAAAAAATTCTGCATCAAACAACTGAAGGTAAGTCGGAGATATTATCGGTAAATATGATATTTCACACTTTAATTTTATTAAATTTCCTTGAAATATTTTTTTATTGGCTAATCTCGCTCATATGCCGTTGCTTTCCAATGCTAGGTACCGCTCGATACCGCTAGGTACCGATGCTGTGTACCGGTGGGTACAATTGGTGTGTTTATTTCCAATATTAAAATCAAAGTGTTCAATTAATTTTTGTTGTTCGCAGGTTGTGTTTAACAGTGAGAAAGAAGCATATGACACGTACTGCCATTACGCTCATAATCTTGAATTCTTGATTTTAGTGTTCGCAAAGAACATCACTGTTACTGGCCTAATTCGAGAAGCATAAGATGCAAGGATTTTGTTTGTTCGAAAACTGGATTTAAGAAGGGTATTGACTTGAACTCCAAATCAAAATACAGAAAATCCAATATTATGAATGGGTGTCCCGCGATGATTAGATTTTAGTCAACCTAGATGGAATATGGACGGTGCAAAAATGCATAAAGAGCCATAATCACGACTTAACAAGGTTTGAATATAAACATTTGCTTAGATCATGTAGGAATATTAGTGATGAGAAAGCATCTGCTCTTAAATCAATGACAGAAGCTGGGATAAAAACCATTGATGCATTTATATACCTAGCTGATGAAGTTGGAGGAAGAGATAATGTAGGATTCTCTAAAAGAGATGCATATAACTATATTCAAAAAGAGAAAAGAGCTAATTAAGAATGGAGATACTTATTCCCTAATTGAACTTTTCAAAGATCGACTAATTAATGATAACATGTTTATATGAGACAACCAAACTGACGAAGATGATAGATTGTTGAATTTTTTTTGAGTTGATGAGGTGGGGAGAATAAATTACGACTGCTTTGGAGATGTGATAATGTTTTATGCTAGCTATAGACTTAACAAATATAATCTAGCATGTGTACTTTTTGTTGGAGTTAATAATCATTGACAGAATGTTCTTTTAGGGGTGAAATTTTTATCAGAGGAAACAATTGAATCATTTATATGGTTGTTTAGAACATTCTTGCGAATTATGTGTGATAAATATCCCATTATAATATTTACTGATCAAGACCAGTCAATGGCTCGGACAATAGAAATTGTATTACCTAAAACACGCCATAGGCTGTGCCAATGGCACATCACCAAGAAGGTGTCGTCCAAGGTGTCTTGCTTCAATAACAACAACAAAGTTAGAGGACACTTTTATAGATGTTTAAGCAAGTGTGATTTCGAGGAATTTGAGAGTACTTGTGCTGAAATGATCAATGAAGGGGGCCTCCATAACCATGATTGGTTGAACAAACTTTTCAAAATAAGGAAGAAATAGTTCACAACATTCAACAATAGTTGTTTTAACTTTGATATTCTTTCAACACAGCGCAGTGAATCCATTAACATGGTGTGCCACAATATTTCTAAGCCTACAAGTAGCATAACTGATTGTTTTCTAGGGTTAGAGAAAGTGATGAAGATATGGCATCATAATGAACATGATGAAGATTTCAAATGCAGCCACTCTAATATTGTACCTTTAGTTAAAAGTAGTCTAATACTCAAGCAAACCGCTAGATTTTATTCACGAAAATTGTATTCATTCTTTGATGAGTTTTTATAGGGTGTGGGTGGAATGTGCATAACTCATTCCTCAAGCGACTTATCAACATTTTTTGTCAAAACAGACAAGATTGATCAATCTCACCATTGGACTGTTCATTTTGATGAAAAAGAGGGTACCATTGAATGCAGTTGTGAAAAATTCAACATGATGAGGTTACTATGTTCTCACTCATTGAGAGTAATAAGACAATTTGATATAATTAATATTCCTCTGAAATACCTACTTATGAGATGGTCAGCTAGAGCTAGAAAAGACATTTATGCTGGTCGGACGATGACGTGTATGGGAAACAAAGTTACCTCATCTTATGACTTAGGAGGTATAATATTTCAAAATTATTTCAGTAGATTTACATATCAAATTAGCACATGAGGGAAAGGGAATGAGGAAGCATAACATTATATGTTAGCTGCAATGACTGACATGGCTAAAAATGTTGGCTTGATACTAGATGACAAGAAGAACCATAAGTTCATTGCGAATACAAGTCGGACAAAAAAATTAAAAGACCCACTACAATACAGGCTCAAAGGCATATCTAATGTAAGGTTGAAGAGTCATTAGGAGAAGAGAAAATCTAAGAAAAAGAAAACTGAGGAACAAGCTACTCTATCAACTAAACAATGTAAACCAGTGGAACCAATTAGTCAGGTTATCTTTCCAAACATACTAGAATGCTTCATAGACGAGTTTACCCTCCGTCGACCATCCACCCAGCCGAAATATCTAAGGACGATGAATTGAATAATTGATGCAGAGAGGCTTGATTGATTTTTGAATATTTGTTAATTTAAAATTGCTAATCTGAATTTGTATTTGTTTGTTCAGATGTTACTCTATATTATCTCGGGA
Source organism: Dendrobium catenatum (assembly GCF_001605985.2). Taxonomy (NCBI): domain Eukaryota; kingdom Viridiplantae; phylum Streptophyta; class Magnoliopsida; order Asparagales; family Orchidaceae; genus Dendrobium; species Dendrobium catenatum. Next base: position 1,193,524 of record NW_021319484.1, on the reverse strand, counting down.
CTGAATTTCGTAATATTTGATGTACCATATTTTAAAATCTTGGCCGCAATTTGTAGAATAGTATATGTTAGCTGCAATGACTGACATGGCTGAATATGTTGGTTTGATATTAGAGGACAAGAACCATAAGTTCGTTGCGAATACAAATGGGACAAAAAAATTAAAATACCCACTAAAGTGTAGGCCCAAAGGTATATCTAATGCAAGGTTGAAGAATTATTGGGAGAAGAGAAAATCTAAGAAAAAGAAAATTGAGGAACAAGCTACTCCAACTAAACAATGTACACCAGTGAAACCAATTAGTCAGGTTATCTTTCCAAACATACTAGAATGCTTCACAGACGAGTTCACCCTTCGTCGACCATCCACCCAGCTGAAATATCTAAGACAGATGAATGGAATAATTGATGCAGCGAGGCATGATTGATTTTTGAATATTTGTTAATTTGAAATTGTATTTGTATTTGTTTGTTTGTTCATATGTTACTCTATATTATCTCGGGACTGAATTTTGTAATATTTAATGTACCATATTTTAGAATCCTGGCCGCAATTTGTTCTTCTCAGATAACAAAATAGCAAAGGCATCAATGTGGTTGTTGTTCAGATATTGGTTGGTTAAAAGTTCGTCTATCTGACTTCTAAAAATATGAACGTTCCCTGCATAATAAATAATGTCACACCTGCAAAATAAATAAGGTTAACAGTAGATATTTTGATATCCAGGTGTCGGTACCGAGAGGTACCCAGCGGTACAGAGCGATACACTGGAATACCTGGCGTTTCCAAATTCTAGAAATAATCAAAGTAGAATTATATTCAGTGGTACCTAACGGTACTCATCAGTAGACCGAATATTACCAATAAATACCAAGCGGTACCAAGAGGTACCAAGAGAACCCAGATGACTTGTATTCAGTCTTTAAACTTAATTATTTATTCAAACTTATCAGTATACTTTCGAAGGTAGCTGTCGATGAAGATCCACATTTCTTCATTTATCATTGCCCTCCTAGGATAATCTAACTCTACTTCAACTGGTCTTGGTTCGGGTGATTTTATAGTTTCAACATCAATTACAATAGTCGTGGTAATTGCTTTCTTCGCAAGAGAAGGCCTTGTAACTGCTTTTTTCGTTATTGTCTTTCTCTTATTTTGCCAGGCTGTGAATGGGGTCTTAACTTTTTTAAGTTTTCGGTCTAGCCTTCATCTCACCCTTCTTGCTATGCCCGTGCTGCATGATGAAGGTAGGTCAGCATCATCCACATAACCTGGTAGATTAGTAGTGTTGGCGTTCTTCGGCACATCTTCTTTAAATGGGCTTTCAATGATAATAATATTTATGGCATGGCCATCATCCTCCACTTTCTTTTCATATGTTACAGTCCTGGATGAAGATTCAACTTGTTTTCCCGAGGTGGACAAATGTTTAAATGTTGGAAATTCTCTGATACAAATTTCTCTATAGCCTCAAATCTCTCATCCATCTCCCATTGCTCGAATAAATGGTGTTTTACTACAGCCATTCGTCGCTCAATAAGAGTAATTGTTGATTCGAGAAGAACTAACCTTTTCTGAAGAATTTTATTTTGATACAATATCTTGCGGATGGATTCCTCAATGCTATCATGTTGTAGTTTAGTAGGGGAAGTAGGTTGTTGTTGTCCAGGTGACCTAGGGGGGCAGTGGGTGCTTGGTGGGCTGGGAGGTTTGAATGGGCTTAGGGGTTTGGAGGGTGTAGGTGATCTGGAAGGTAAAGAAACAATTAAGCGAGGTTTGCGCAAGGTGAGTTGCAAGCGGGGAAATGTTTCAGCTGATGTGGATGTTTGATCTATAGATGCATGTGGGGGCTGAGGAAGAGGTGTTCCTAATAATGTCCTCTCCTTACTGGATATTCCATCAAAAGAAAGTAAGATTTCTACATCTTCGAGACCTTCAAATAAGCTAGTAGCCTCTGCTTCAATATAAATTATATCACAACCCCATCGAAAAAATCGTGGTCTTGACTTTGAATCCAATGGTGTGTGGACTTTTGTGTGCTCTAGAAACCATAACTACAAGCAAAACAAAAGGAAGTCAGCAGAAAAAGGATAATCAAGGATTCTAAATCATTCATATTTAAATAAAGCATTCACTCACAATTATAATCAGGACAAAACCATTCATGTATCCAAGTGGTTGTCATTTTCTAAACTTCTACGCAATTACATCAAACTAAGCCACAAGGAAATCTCTAATTGATTCTGGCCAGTTCTAAGATAAAAAATTATCTACATTACAAGCTACACTGAGGATAGTAGCTGGTGTTCAATAGTTATGCAGAGGGAAGAAAATGTTTGATAACAAGTAAATGATGAATTTCTTCACTACATCGGGAAGTGGAGTTGAGTCATCTAAACTAAGAACCTCCTTCTTAATGTCATTTGCTGATTTCCCTGTGATTCGAGCGCTTCCCAAGTCAAAATGGTTTCCTCTGTTCGGTAGGCCTAAGATCAAAGAAACTTCATCGGCAATAAATGATAACTTCCGATCCTTAATGATAAAGCATTTCTTCTTAATATCCCAAAATGTCTGCAACTTATAAACCAACGTAACATTTTGAACGTAGTAAGGCATCAAAAGAAAATGATGTAGATTATTTTGCGTCAATCTATCCACAAATTCTTGGCCAAATGTTTTGACCAAATGATCACAAACTTCTCTAAATGTCGATGTTATGCAACGGAAACTAATCTTTGGAACATATCCCTGTAATATATGATGTAGTTAATAAAAAATAATGCATTCCAGCCCGTACCCAGCGGTACCAAGCAGTACCTAGGGGTACCAAGAGATACCGAGCATTACCCAATGTTTCACAACGGTTCCCAGACGGTAACCAGTGCTTTCCCAGATGGTACCCAACGGTACACATACAAAATGATATCCTCTATAGAAAATAAAAAATAATACCCTAACCCCTAACCCTAAACGTGGTATTTACAGAATGAATGGAACTTACAATACATTACTTTTTTCAAAACGAACAGAGGTACCCAGACGGGTTACGACTGGGTACCCAGAAGGGGTACTCTGAGGTACCCAGCGGTACCTAAACGACATACATAGCAAGACGTGAGAAATACAAATGATTATAGGTTATCCTAACATGAAAAAACATACCTTCACATTGTCGAAGATGAAAACTGAAGATGAAATGACTTATTGTAGAAGATGAAGATCGCCTGCACGTCTTCCTTTTGGAGTAAACTGAAAACCTAAACACTCAAATGTGTAAAAACTAGACGTTTCGGGTCATTTTGAAAAGCTGAAACAACAAATAGAATTTCATTTCAGGACAGGTCATCGAGACTGCAAGCATTTTTTTTTTCTTTTTTTTTACGAATAGGGCAGGTCGGGTCGTCGGGCCGTGCTGTAAAAAAATGTGGTAATTAGAATGGTGGGGTAATGATGGGCTCCACGTGGCACGATGTTACAAGCTTACAGACATAGAGCTACGTCCAGACTCCAAACCCAATAAATGATCCATCGGAAGGCCTCTATTTTATATGACCAAACCATCTTAGGCAACTCTCTCTAATCTTATCTTCCACTGTAGCTACTCCAACCTTTTCATATATATGCTCATTTTGTATCCTATCTCTAAGGGTAAAGCCACTCATCCACCTGAGAATCCTTATCTCTGCAATACTTAACTTAGTATTATGCTTCTCTTTTAATGGCCAACATTCGACACCATAAAACATTACAGATCTCACCACTATCTTATAGAATTTTCCCTTAAGTTTGAGGGGGACTTTTCTATCACACAACAAGCCCGATGCATTCCTCCACTTTAACCATCCAACTTGAATTCTGCTGATAATATCCCGATCTATTTCACCATCACTCTGAACAATAGATTCAATATTTCTAAAACATGTACTCTTATTAATGACTTGCTTGCCCAAAGTCACAATCCCCTCACTAGGTCTATTGTTATTATAATTACACTCCATATATTCAATTTTAGATCTACTCAAGCGAAAACCTTTAGACTCTAAGGTTGACCTCCATAATTCAAGTTTACCTTCAACTCCTTCTCTAGTATTATAAACCATAACATTCAAGAAAAACCGTGAAAGCACTGCATATGCACATTACATGTAATTTGACATTCTAAATATATTTAGATAAATCACAAATTAAAAATCATAAAACTAACAAAAAAGAAAAACTCTTTTGCAAGGTTAATGTCCATAATTACAAAAGTGTTTAAATAATCAAAGGCATCATAGTTAGGAATTTCAACATCATTAACCATATACACATATTTAGGTTTGGCAAATTTATTTGAAATCACTAGAATATTGAATTGAATTGATACATTCCGGATGAAGTCATAAACCAAAAATAAGCACAAACAATTTTTTGAGTCGAGTTCGAGCCTGTTATATCCCCCTAAAAATTTGATTCAAGCAAATTCAAATATTATTTATACCAATAGTTTTATGTGTCATTTAGTAGTAGATGTTGATCATAGTGGTTAAGGGCAAGTGATTGAATGACCTCATGAGTTGAAGTAATTGCTTCTACATCCTATTTGATTTTTTAACTATTGAGGTAGTAGCAATCCTAGGGCGAGAAAGTTGAAAATGTCAATATTTTAAGGAGAAGATACTCACGGGTGGATTTATAGGATGGAGCGATATTTTGCTATAAACAGGTTGACAGAAGATGAAAAACTTACTATAGCTGCTCTATGCCTAGAAGGGAAGGCTCTGTCATGGTACCAATGTACAGACTTGCGAGATTAGATCTGATATGATCATGGAGGGAGATAAAAAACTATTTACTAGAATGTTTTGGAATCAATCGGGAATGAGACTTCTATGAATAATTCTTTGCTCTGATGCAGAAGGGGATGATGATAGAGTACCAGGAGAAGTTTGAGTACTTCTCAAGCTGATTAGGAAGATTGTCAGAAAATGTGCTAGAGGGGAACTTTATGAAGGGGATCAAGCTTGATATTCGAGGCAATGGAGTTAGCCCAGTTGGTGGATGATAAGAAATCCTTGGAGAGTAGTAGTCGTAGAAGAGTTCATAAGTTTCCTACCGCACGACCATCATATTTCTAGCACCAAAGATACAGACAGTTCCTATTCAGAAGGAAGCCCCGAGGGATAGAGTTCAGCGAGTATGACTAGGGGGTAACTTCAAGAGGTTGACTGAGTCAAAAATTTAGGAGAAGAGTGCCAAGGGTTTATGCTTTAGGTGTGATGAGAAGTTCTCTCCAGGCTACCGTTGTAAGGACCATTAATTACATGTCCGGACAATTTGTGATGAGGAGGAAGATGCTGTAGAAGAGGAAGTAGAGGAAAATGATCACCTACACTTAGATGTTGCAGAGGTATCCCTTAACTTAGTGGTCGGGTTCACACCGAACCACACCAGGAAGGTTAAGAGGAAGATCAGGCATAAGGATGTGGTAGTACTGGTGGATAATGGAGCTACCAACAACTTCATTTCATACAGGATGGTGGATCAGTTGGGATTAAAATTAGTGGACATGGGGGGATTTAGGGTTATGCTGGGAATAGGAAAAATAGGGAGTAGAGAAATTTGTAAAGGGGTGATCCTAATCCTTCAAGAGGTCCAAGCATTGGAAGACTTTCTGCCATTAGCTTTGGGGAGCACATATGTGATATTAGGGATGAAGTGGTTGCATAAGTTGGGAGGGCCAAGATTGATTGGAAGGCTCTAATGATGGAGTTCAAGGTTGAGGGTAGAAAAATGGTTATTAGAGAGGATCCTAGCCTGTCAAAAACTATGATTTCACTCAAAACTATGGTGAGGGCAATCCACGGTGATGGATTGGGTATTTGAAGGAGCTATGGAGTTTGAAAGGAAAAGAGGATGGGGAGAAGATAGAAGCACCAGACAAAGTTCAGCCACTCCTACATCAGTATCCAGAGGTGTTCCAGCCAATTTAGGGCTTGCCTCCTCCGTGAGAACAAGAGAATGCTACAGCTTGAAGGAAGAAGTTTCACCTATCAATGGTCGTCTGTACCATCATCCCCAATCCAGAATGATGAGATCAAGAGATTGATCAGGGAGATGTTAGAGGCGGGTATTATTCGACCCAGTGTCAATCAATTTTCTAGTCCAATGCTTTTAGTGAAAAAGAAAGATGTCAGTTGAAGGTTTTGCATGGACTACCATGCGTTAAACAAGGAGACTGTGCTAAACAAATTTCCTATTCCAGTGATTGATAAGTTGCTAGATGAGCTTTTTGGAGTGGTGTTTTTCTTAAGGATTGATATGAAATCAGGGTACCATTAGATCCAGATGAGGCTCAATGATGTTCCCAAGATGGCATTTAGGACTCACGAGGGACACTGAGTTTTTTAGTGACATCTTTTGGCCTCACTAATAGTCCAACTACTTTTCAGTCCCTGATGAATATAGGAGGTTTGTGTTAACCTTCTTTGATGATATTTTGATTTACAGCAGGACTGAGGAGGAGCACTTGGAACACTTGAGATTGGCGTTATCCACTATGCGGGACCACCACTTGTTCAGCCTAGAGTGGAGTATTTAGGGCATGTGGTATCACGGGAAGGAGTGGCAGTTGACCAAAGGAAAAATCGAGGCCATGATGAGATGACCAATACCCCAAGAGCTTGAGGGAGTTAAGAGGGTTTTTAGAGATTATGGCTACTACAAAAAGTTCGTGAAGGGATATAGTTCAACTTGGCCATTGACCGAACAACAAAAGAATGATAATTTTAATTGGGGCTAAAGGCTTTTGAGAAGTTTAAGAAGGAGATGACTAGCTTGCCAGTGTTAGTCCTACGTGACTTCAGCCAGCCTTTTGTGATGGAGACGCATGCTTCGGGGTATGGGCTAGGAGCTGTACTTATGCAGGACCAGAGGCCAGTGGCTTATTTCAATTAGGTGTTGATTGCTAAGGCGAGGCTCAAATCAGTCTATAAGAGAGAGCTGATGGCGATTATGTTGGTCATCCAGAAGTGGCGAGCCTACCTATTGGGGCGACACTTATTGACAGGACTAATAAAAAAAGCTTAAAATTTCTTCTAGAGCAAATGATGGTTACAGAGGAGCGTCAGAGGTGGCTTTCAAAACTATTAGGTTATAATTTCGAGATTTAGTATTGACTGGGGATAGAGAACAAGGTCGTAGATGGGTTATACATGTGTATGGGAGAGTCACACATGATGACACTGTATGTTCCCTTAGTTATAGTCTGGGAGGATTTGAGAAGGGAAAGTTTGCAAGATGAAGGATTGGAGAAAATCAAGAGAGATTTATCGAGGAACAAGGATAGCCATCCAGGCTATACCCTAGTCGATTAGAGACAGTTATGCATCAGAATTATACTGGGTTGGAATGCAGAAATATGTGGAAGACATAGTGGTCAACAGCAATATCTGTCAGAGGCTTAAATACATGATGATGACTCCAGGTGAAGTTTTACAACCTCTAGCTTTGCCTAAGAAAGCGTGTGAAGAGAGAACCATGGATTTCATTGAAGGTCTGCCAAAATCGGAGGGATTTTCGATGATTTTGGTAATAGTGGATAGGTTGAGTAAATATGCCCACTTCATTCTCGTGTGACACCGACAGTTTCAATGGAAGCAACATTTATTCGAGAGGTGGTCCACTTACATGAAATTTAAGAGTCCATAGTATTAGATAGAGACAAGAAGTTTATAAGCCATGTCTAGAGAGAGCTATTCAAGATGTATGGTATCATTTTAAACAGAAGAACAACATATCATCCATAGACTAATGGACAGACCAAGGTGATGAAAAAAAGTGTGAAGACTTATTTGAGATGTTTTAAATCAGAAACACCAAAACTCGAGTTAAGTGGTTACATTGGGCCGAGTATTAACACAATACATCCTAGCATAGTAATGTAGACTACACCCTTCAAAATTCTTTCTGGCGGAGACTCTCCTCACTTGGTATACTACAATACCAAGAGCACTCTAGTTGCATCAGTGGAATAACAGTTGGAGGAACGACATAGGATGTTGGGAGAGATAAAGGGGCACCTACTAAGGGCACAACAAATTATGCAGAAGCAGGCTGATAGGCATAGAAGGGATGTGCAGTTTGAGGTGGGTGATAAAGTGTATTTGAAGATTCGACCCTACAGACAGAAGACCTTAGCTCGAAGAAGAAATGAAAAGTTATCTCCATGATACTATGAGCCTTATGAGGATGTGAAGAGGATTGGTGCCATGGTGTATTTTTTGCAGCTACCCCCTACTTCCACCATACACCAAATGTTCCAATTGTCCTAGTTGATGAAAGTTATTGTCGACCATAGTCATTCAGTGATACTGCCGATAATCTTGACAAAAAAATTGGAGGTGATCTTGGAGCCAAGGGAAGTGAAAGGAGTTTGCTCAACAGCAGGAGCAATTAGAGAAGTGTTGATCGAGTGGAAGGATCTGCTCAACTATGAAGCAACATAGAAACCATATTGGTTTTTTGGAAGGGGAGTATTGATGGATCGGTTGAGCCTGTGGGCCCCACTAGTGTGGGTGGCAGGCAAGGAGAAAGGGGCCCCAAAGGGGATTAACTCTACCTTTAATTGTTTACCATAAAATCAAAATTGGGAGGAAATTAGGAAAGACTATTTAGGGAAAGAAGCTGAGTTGAATTCATATTTGAGAAGAAATTAAGAAGGTAGGGTTAATTAGGTTGCCTATTTCCATTATGTGAATTGTGTTTTGCTGTAGTTTTCTTTGGAGTTGTTCTTTGCGGCGCCTAGGGTTTGTGGAGAATCAATCTACCTCTCTAATAGTAGATCAATTTGTATCTTGGCTTGTTGTGCGATATCTCATTCTTTTTCTTTGATTTCTACTGTGTTTTCTCTTTGTTATTGTTGTTTTGTTGTGCGTATTTCGGAGTCCTACCAGTTTCATTATAATTTGAGGCCCTCTCTTCCCTAACAAGAATGGGATCAAATGACAATATGAAAAAATATATCTACCAATAGGTTTGTACAAAATTGTCTTCATAAATATCTATAAAGCATTATTGATAACTAATAAATCAGCTCAGCACAAGCCGTTGCACTCCCTATAATGAAATACCGTTGTACTCCCTATAATGAAATATTAAAAAATAATAATATGCAGATACAATCAGCCAAGAAAAACTAGAACATGCTCAAGATACTTGAAAGGTACAATATATATGGAGCAACAAATCCTCAAAAGCAATCCAATTTGTCCTACTTTTCAGCTGAAAACACTTGCAGCTCTTCTAAACCACTTTCCATATATTAACCTCCATTCTTGTTAATATGCATGTTTTATAATAGATACCCATTATTTAGAAATTAATGACACTTTGTTTTAAGTTCATAGAATTGCACATTTATTAAAAATATTAAGCTAAATGCATCATAAGTTTATTAAGAAAAACACTCATTTAGAATCACGCTTGAAACATCAATTCTGATTTCCAGTAAAAAGAAATTTTTATATTTTCATAAAACATAATATAGATCCCTTTTATGTTCATTGAATACAACGTTTTTAAGACAAGCTAGGCATAGTGGTCTGTAGTAACAGTAGTGCAATCCTAAATTTAAGTGATTGTTTTCCACATTAAAATATCCATTTATCTTTATAAAGCTTTTTAGGCCAATAACTTGACCAAAATCGGGCACATCAAAATTTACATTTTTATCCTAAATTGTCCTAAGCTTCAGAAAATACATTATAAAATATGTGCGTAATAGGCAGAATTGAATACTTGAACTGCTGCTTAAATCTAGCACCGAGTGCCACATAAGCATTGTAACATTGATATTCTGGAGCAAGCTCCAATTGGTACACCATCTTTAATTAAGCTGATAGATTATCTTGATTATAAAAAAAGAACTAAGAATACTTCAGTTCTGAAATGTAGAAATTAACCAATACAAAAGAAACCAAAAAAATAGACAACATTGTCATAACTCACGTGCCAAATTGTAGACGGCTTTGGGTGTACAGAGCTTCATAGAACTCCTCTTCATTCTTATCAAGTGAATCACGTCTTAAAGAAACCTGAAATAGATAAACAAAGATAACAAATTCATGCTCTTGATTCTACTCCTTTTTCTAGTATGTAAAAAAACAAAAAAAAACACTTACTATCCTTGGTGGAAGAGCAAGATCTGAAGCTCTTCCCAGCTTAGTTCGCCTCAATAATATGCTGCTTAATACCTTTTTCTTAAGAAGAGTCATTGCACGTTTGCCTTTATCTCGATTATACACAGATTCTTTAATTGGTTTTGAAATGTACTAAGAAAAGAAATATTCATTAGCTAACTAAAACGACAACAGGATCCAAAATGTTATTACTAAGATGACACAAAAAAGAGAGAATTGAAATTTTCCTCACTCTGTTCCACCAGCAAAAGTGCCTCACTGTAGAATGTGGACAGTTCGGACAGTCTTTTGTAGAACTGAAAAAACAAGAAGATGAAAATTGTTTTGATAGCACAAAACAGCCTGGGAGTACATAATCGCCACAGCAACATAAGAGTAAAATTGAAAGTGAATTAAAAAATAAAATATGTTCAAATGTAAAATTAAGTATTAAGAGAGTTGTTTTTATTAGCACCTACCTATAGTCAAGAACCTTACAATTACAATCTCTGCACAGATAAAATGAATATGGATCAATTTGGATGAAACGAACCTACATTGAGCAAGAAACATCCTCAGTCAATACAGAGAAACACTAAATGTGAAAAAGATAAGGCTAGGAATATAGATAGACAGACCAAGGAGTAGAGTTCGCCAACACGATTTTGTAGAGGAGTGCCGCTTAAAGCCCACTTGTAGAAAGAGCGCAAAGCAAAAACAGCCCTTGCAGTGTTGCAACGTCTATCTTTTATGAAATGAGCCTGCACAAACATGCTATCGCTTTTGTGACAAGCAGTTCCTTTCACCCAAGAAAAATGCTTTACAAGTAAATAAATGCCTTAAAATTCCAAGTTGGAATCAGGCATTATGACATGTGAGATTGGGTTTAATCCCAATTTATGTAATAGAGCGAGTGTGCCCCATGATGCCATCACATAGTTGAGTAGACCCTTGGTGAATAATGAAAAAAAAATACTAGAATTGCCGAAGCTTTATTGAATTGAATAATTTGTTGATATAAGTGTGCCTATATATAAGAAAAAGAAATGAGCAATAAAGAAAAATATTCTCGACAATAAGATCATATTACAATAGCAGATACTAAAAATTTCTACTATAAATAATAAATACATGTGATAATATTTATATGGTAGATCATAATAACTCTAAGGCATAAGGCCCAATGATATTGAAAAGTATCAATTTGAGCATAGTGGCTAATATGAAGAGCTCTTGTGTGAGGAGGAGATGGTTATGACATGTAAGACTGTGTTTAGTCACACATCAAGTAGTTGAAAAATATATTGATATAAAAATACCAAATGGTTATCCCTCCCCTATTAAGCTTATACTTTTTGATTAAAAATATATTTGATCGCTTATATATATGGCCTAACTTTAGTCCACTCGGTTCACTCCCTAATAGAAATTGCTATAAGAGCAAAGATTTATGAGGAATATGATGGCCATGAAGTTTGAGATCAAGAATTTTGATGGCTCAACGAGTTTTAAACTTTGGAGAACCAAGATGCATTGTGGTGTAGTCCATCAAGGATTTTCAAAGTTGCAAACGGGGCATGCTAAGGTGCCTAAAACCATGAGTAAAATAGAGAAGGCAAAGATGGATGAAAAGTTTCTCCCCATGAATCAATTATGTTTGGTGAATGATGACTTAACAAAACTTTTAAAGGAAACAATCCACAAATGGTTTGGGACTCAAGTTGAAATCTAAAACCAAAAGCCTCTCAATAACCTCCATAATGTAGGAAGATATGCCCATTAAATCACATATGAATGAATTCAATTAACAAATTGATAATTGAGACATTTTTGTCATTTTTTATGATAAAGATAACTTTTTATTGCTATTAAGTTAATTACCTCACCTTACAAGAATTTTTGATGTGTTGCAGGCCAAATAAGTTGATGCTGGTAAACACTAAATAATTTCGAAATTTCTTGTGAAGGATTTAAAAGAAATTGAGAAGAGGAACACCATAGAGAGAAAACTATATGAAGTATAAGTTTCGGAATTTGAATATTATCTTAACAAACTAAGGGCCCAGAGGTTACTTTTTCTTTGCTAAGTAACACTATACTCAGAATTTAACGAGTGATGAGTTTTCTTTTATCATTCATCACAATTATAGCTTCTTTGTTCATGGATGGAATCCTTTCGCCTCTCTGGTAAACTTAATAAACATTAATTTAAGTCTAATAATGTAAATTTTAATATTCTTTTTTTACTTCTTGATCTCTTTCACAATTATATTTTAATTCCTCATTTTCAATCCTAGGATTACACTTTCGAGTTATGACCATTTTTCCTAATATTAGGCACGTGCTCCAAGTGTTTAAGCACAAAAACAAATCAGACTAACCTTAAATAAAGAAAACACAGCTCCCAGAAATAAAAGAAGTGAAATTAGAAAAATAAAATTTACCTCATCCAAAATTATCCTCTCCCATTCAACAGAATGTAGAGCTGATTTCTCCCTAAGTTCTGCTGCCAAGTTGTTAATGGGCTCTTCCCATTTACTATTTCGTCTTACTTTCTTCTTCTCCCTTTCCTCAATAACCTCATTATCTTCCTCACAAGGCAGATTCTTCTTATTCAAGTTGAAGTTTTTCACTTGCTTCTTCTTCTTCTTAACTTGCTTGGCCTGCTTCAGTGTCTGTTTAGCATCCGGCCCACAAAAATAGGTCAAATGAATCTTCATCTTATTCGGATATAATTTTTTCCCACAATACATGCAACTTTCCTTTGGCGGCATCATGTACTTCCGATAGTCATTCTCAATCGTGGAGTAAGTAGTAATAACAAAGTCATAATCATCAAAATTATAGCCTGGATTGGACCTCTTAGGCCCGTGAAAAACCAAAACCCTCACCCTCCCCATAGCTGTGTGCGCATTAATCTCGCCCACCCATTGAATCACAGCAACAACGGGGCAAATCACGAGAGTGCATTTCACCCTCGGCATTGGACTCTTCTCATTTCCTCGGAAATGAGACACATCCGAGCCATAATGAGATCGCGTGCCGAGCGACCGGGCGGTGAGAACGAGCGAGATGGCCTGGATGGTCTTCCCCATGCCCATCTCGTCCGCAAGAATCCCGCCTCGTACAGAAGAGTCCTCCTGCTTTAGAGCCCAGGAAAGCCACTCTTTCTGGAAGCGGAGGAGAGGAAGAATAACATCTTCCGAGGGTTCCATTGCCTCCGCCAGCAACGCCGACTGATCGGAGTCCTCGCCGATGCCCTCAGCCTCCAGAGAAGTTAACCACTTATCGTTCTCCTCTTCCCATTTCTCCCACTCCAGCTTTGAACGGACGTCGCTCTTCCTCCGCGATCTCTTAGCCCTTCGTGGCATAGCAGGCTCAGGGAATTCGGGTTGTAAGTCAGCCGATGGGACGAAGGTAAGCTCTTCATCTTCTTCTTCTGATAAGAGGACAACATCGGAGTCAGACGAGGGGAGGTAGTCGTTATCGGACATGTCTTCATCGCTTTCCCGGCGAGTCTTGGCACCTGCAAGTATATAATCAACAAGTCAGGGTTTCTCAAGGAGCAGTGGATGCAATGGATCGAAAGAATAAGAGACGAATGGTTTGGATCGCGCTCTTACTTCTAGGGTTACGGCCTCGGCGACGTGCCATTGGAGAATGCTAAACAAAAGAGGAATGGTTTTTTAACAGGTAAGTTTAGTTAAGAGAGCGAAGCAGAAGTTAGTGTTTATAGAAACGGCGGGAACGTGCGAGCGAAGCTTGGGCTTCTCGACCGATTGGACTTCGGCGCGAACCGCTTAGGAATTATTATGCCTCTGTGCCATGGAAAAAAACAATGCAACGTGGTTTATGCTCATTGATTTGCCATAGAATTACGTGCTACAAAGCAGCTATTTACCTTGGGTTTTAGTAACACGAATCTTAACGTGAAATCAGTGAACATGGACCGTATTTTACTAATTTATCAGACATCGTAGGTGCATGGGATTCTGTTTTTTAAGGATGAAATTGAGGGCAGGAACCAGTGCCACGTGTCTCTGGCCGATGCAACCAACGGTGGGGATTGGTGTACACTGTGGAAGAGGTGGAAGGCATAAATAAGCTTGGTCAAATTGACTCAATTTTAAAGGAATAAATATAGTTTGTAAAATAATAGCAAATTTTATTATATCAATTTTTATTTTTATTTTCAAAAAAAGTAAAAATTAATAAATGCAGTTAATAAGAAGGAATTTAACTTGATTAATATGCTTTTAAATTTACTTAAATGACTAATTAAATAATTTAATTTTTTTAAATAAAAAAAACATTAAATAAAATTTGAAAGTTAAATTTTATAAATATGAAAAATATTTTTCATGCATCACTGACCAGGTTCACCTAAAACTTGATATTAGACCGAAATAAAATTTAGCTCATGGCTCAACTAATTTGACTCGATTTACTCAAACAAAATTAAAAATCAATTCAAATTTACAACTAAGTTTGTTTTTATACATTTAGATTAATTGAGACAAACTCACACACTAATCACATACACAAGATTCAAACCCAAAATCTTTTAATTGATAGTTAAAACTTCAAATCAACAGACTGAGCTACTTTTTTTTGGAACGAGGGTATCTACCCGTTGCCCCTCCCACATTAGGAGGTGCTTGACAGCGTAACTAATCCCTCAGCGAGCTTACCAGCAACCAGCCCTATAGGTGCAGGACCCGCAGTTATTATCTCCACACTTAAGGGGTCGTGCCGCATGAGAGAGGATTCGAATATGGGATGGGAACTTATCAATCATGCTCGCCCACCAACCCAACTAAGCTAGTGGGGTCCTGAGCGATTATTAATTTGTCTAAAAAAATTGAGTTGATATTCTTTGGAGAATTGAGCTATATTTTACACGAGCTTAACCTGTCGTCCATAAATGGCTTTGCAGAGCCCATTTA
The DNA here is from genome assembly GCF_001605985.2 of Dendrobium catenatum. NCBI lineage: Eukaryota > Viridiplantae > Streptophyta > Magnoliopsida > Asparagales > Orchidaceae > Dendrobium > Dendrobium catenatum. The sequence continues at coordinate 1,178,421 of NW_021319484.1, read as the reverse complement.
ACACCTTTAATGTTCATAGTCAAAATCCACCAGAGGATAAAACTAACCAAAGTCACTGGAGCTGGGATATTAAAACCTTATCCATACAGTAATTTCATATAACGGATTGAAGATGATAAGAAACGAAACTAAAGGCTTCAAAGAAGAGAGAAGCCTCTACAATAACCAAGCTAACAAATGGAAGCCATTAGCCTGCTTCCCATCTATTTCATTGCCACTCTTCTCTCACCAAATATGCCATAAATAACAGAAGAATAGACTGTAACGTGAGTAGACTGCTAAATTCTTTTACTTTGACTTTGTTTGGAACAGTTTTCCTGCTTCTTAAAGCGATTTTATAGAACAAAAATTAAAATCTGTGTATTAAAAAGCGCTTTAAGAAGCAGAAAAAAAGCTGCCCCAAACGAAGCCTTTATCAGCTTTTTCTACAGAAAAGCTCAGGTAGCTTTTGTTGTGATGCAGTGCTGTGCTTTTGTTTGTCTACTGGATAGCCAACTTTGTTGTTCCAGGCTTTATCAGCAAAGATTTTGTAGAGCCAGAGGCTTCAGATAGAGAGAATATAAAGGACTGAAGATATGGCGATCTTTTTTTTTTTTATTTCAGCTCGGGTCAGGATTCATCAAATGTATATATAGGAAGTTTCTATGTTAAAGATCTGAAATATGAGAGCTGGAGAAAGAAATTAAAAATTTCTTCCTTTTACAGATCTGTGCGTCATGGTTTTACTGTTTCAATGAGGTTTGGTTTGGATGGAAGGAAAAATGATAGAAATGGAATGAAATCTTTTCAATTTCAATTGTTTGGTTGGGGATGAATTTGGAGACATTAATGATTTGAGCTTTCCAACGTTTACTTTCATTAACTTTCGATCAAATTCCCACATTCATTCCAGCTAAAGGATAAGGCAGTGAATTTCTCTTGTTTTTTTTTTTTCTTGGAGTTGTTTGGGATTGAAGTTAATGAGAAGATTAATGAACTAAGTTCAACTCAAATTACACTCAAATTGAGTCAGGTTTGGATATGATCGAACTTATTTGTGCACTCGAACATTTGCATCAATAGAGACAGAATAACTTGTCTTAGTATCGTACGAAATCTTGCACACATAAGTTGAGAGTAGCCTATCACAGGACCTAGCTCAATTAAAATGATTATACTAGTATGAGTCATATGTTATAAAGAATGCTCTCCTCGTGATTGAATGACACATTTATACAATATAATAGACATAAATAGTGGAAGATAAATTTCTACGTCAAAGTAGAAGTATTGTGGTGTAAGAGATGTCACTAAGAGATTGTTTGTGATTTGCTTGGTTCGCCTTATAAGAGAGGAAACTAGCAAACAAGAAGACAAGCATTAGCTTTGATAGAGATGATGATGTGCGTTAGTATTTGTGACGTCCCAGATATCAATAGTGAAAGGATTCGTCTGACATTTTTTTTTTTCATATCTATTTTCTTCTTTCTCATTCTCGTTCAGATCAATACAGTCATCCAGAGGTAATTGCATTACAGAAAAGAAATACAGAAAAGAGATATAACATCTATTATAATTCACATTTCCACATAAACACAGTCAAAAGATCGTCCAAAAGAATATGTACAATAGTCCAACGGCTACAAAACAAAGGCCTGCCATAAGCAACAAAACAAGACTACACTAGCGACAAAAGAAGCTTCACGCGGGAGGCTCTGCACCTGAAATATTAACCACATATAATGAGCTTAAATAGCCCAGCAGGTCACCAAAGCCTACAACTGAAATCAAAGCAC